>NC_054752.1:9465793-9837043 GCF_018143015.1 Lytechinus variegatus
TTTTGATGTACTTCAACAACATTCACTCTAATGGTTTCTATGAGTTACATTTTTGGATATGAAAGGGACTAATTTTGCCTAACAAATTTGATTTGCAACTAAATTATGAACAATGCTATGTGAAAATCTGCTTGACAAAAGACCGTTTGTATCGCAGTCTTTACAAAATGTGGAGCAAATTGCTATGCGATACCAGAAAAAAATTATCCCCTGCGTTTGTAATGTATTTTGAATGCAGCTTGTTTCAAATTTGTTTTTAATATTTTTGATGCATTAGAGTGTGATTCTTGTGCAAACATGCCGATATGCAAAGAATGTAACTAATTGGTTTACTTTGATGAATGACTGTGATAACACAAAATTGCTTTAGGAGATGTGGTTGTACTTGGCGTTCACCTCCCTCTTATCTTATTTTATTCATTTACTCTTATTAATTGATGCTTGGTTAGTTAGATTAGCAGTTTCACTTTGCAGCCATTTTCACCAGGGTATATGAGCATATTCATCATAGATGCCATTATCGTCATCACCACCATCATTATCATCGGCATCATCATCACCATCATCATCATGACTTGTATGTATTTTTAAATTCCCAGAACAAAATTCCTTACCACTGCATGTTTTGATGTACTTCAACAACATTCACTCTAATTTCGAAAAAAGGAAAAAAAATCACATTCATGAAACTGACAAACAAGGTATATTACATGTGTCCAGTAGCAAATCTAATTCATATATCAGTTGTTGAGTTTATATTTGTGCTATTGTGTTGAAAACTGCACTCTGAATGATTCCTTGGATATTCTCAAATTATTTTGATCTAAAGCACCTGGCAGTCTGCTGTTTGAACCCTTCACTCAAGTTAAGTGGTCTGAATACGCGGCCTACAATGACTGCGTGTTGAAGGACCACTCATGTGCTAGTCTTGTGTGGAGACTCACTTTTTGATCAAATTTTCATGAGGGTCTGTGCCTGCAGACGAAACACCCGGGTCCCTCTTCAAAAAAGAGTCGCGATTGATCCCGTTCAGACACAACTATGGAAAGCCAGCAACGTCAACATTGTGCTTAGTTTACCGCGTCTATTAAAAAATTCCAATGCTGATGCGTGCGTTTGTCACAGTGCGCCAAATTTTATTCACAAGTCCACTCTTCAAACAGTGGACTCATGAATGAAATAGCGTATCTAACCATGGTTACGGGCGTCAATTTGGCGCACTGTGACAAAAGCGCGCATCAGCATGTGACATATACACGGATCCAACCGTGGGTTTTCAAAACCACCTTTGTGAATTCGGGCCAATGTGTCTGTTTCATGCATATAGAGTTACGACATTGGGTGGACTTCCATAGTTACAAGGGATCGAATCAATCGCAACTCTTTGTGAGACTGGGCCCTTGTGTGGTGTTCAGAAAGCTATTTGTAAGTTATTAGCAACTTTATGAACGACTGTTGAACCTTTCTCGTGATAAAAGATACACACTCGTTTTCCATTGGTGTTGATTTAGTTCTGAAGAAAGGATCACCATTCTTTCGTAAAGTCGCGTGTATGTTACAAAAAGCTTTATGGAACACCCTCCATGTAATGTATATATTGTGCTAAAATCATGCAAGATAGCACAGGAAATTTTCTTGCATACTAGACAAATTTTCATGATTTTTCTACGCTGGAAAAGATTTAAATTAATACGGGTATTGTGGCAATATTCTTTGAAAGGTGGGGATAAATCACTGAAAATAAAAGGGAAATTGGTATTTTGAATTAAATTCTTTATGTCATATACAGAGTAGGAAATGTGTTTCATTTTAATGCAATAATACTAATGAAAGGGATGATTCTTGAGCTTTTAATTCCAATACAATAGGAGCAATGGATTTGTAGATATTTTTAAAATGACAGAGTATCATCTGGGGAATCAAAATGAAACTTTGTATTTAATGAGCGCACAATGAATTGATTAAGGGTGCAGTGAAAAACTTATGTAAAAACTTCTCGATTTTGTGAGACGACATCGCTGTAATTAATCACTGTAGTTCATATACCTTATTTTATATCAGTTCACATACATATTGAATATATCTTTAATAACAGATTATCATATGGACGCATTTGAGTAAATATTTCTAAACAAGAATGTGTGATAATGTCACTAGATTTTATATAGAATATATTTGGTTCTGTAAAGTACCTTTGACTTTGACGATTATATTATGTATAGTTATTCTCTAGAATTCCATATGCACTTGTATTCATCAATTATTGTTTGTTTGTTTGTTTATATCAGTTCATGGATAAGATATTATTTCACAGGATGAATTTTAATGTGTATATTTTGGGTGATGATTGTAATTATATGTTCATATTTTGTTTGTGTTTGGTGTCATGGATGGAACAGCATTTGTTTTGTTCTGTTTTGTTGCCATGTTTAGTTAGTGAAACATATCATATATAGCATTTTTAAGACATAATTTGTATTTGATTGGAAAAGACGTATGAAATTACAATTTATGCTAGATGTAATACATAGTTTGATTTTCAAGCTTTTGTATTATTGATTTTGTCAAACTAGTTTATACACATACTGTGAACTTCATTAAATGATATTCTTCAGCAGTGCCTATTATAAATATGTAATTTGTTACAAAATTGTTTCTTGTGCTCATTTGTGAAATAATATCCCCTAGAAAATTACAGATTTTGGAATATTACTACCAGATAAGGAGATGTGCAATTCATGTACAAGTGTGCATGTGCGATGTAATGGCAAATGCAGAATACATATTCGAGGCTTGCTGAATTCTAATCTCTAATGAAAGTGAAATTAGTTTTGATCTTATGTCACATTGCGTAGACTTCCATCCTGTGTTTTTTAAGAGAACATACTTTCTTAATTGGTTTTGTTCAAAGGAACAAACTTAATTATCAAGAACAATTGATGTATGGAAGCATTGTGGTCTTGTTGTTCAGACTCTTGCACTTCAATCAGAGGTCCTGGGGTTCAAATCCCAGGCGCAACATTAGATTATCTTGAGCAAGGATTTATCCACACACCGCGCCGCACTCGACCCAGGTGAGGTCAATGGGAACCTGGCGGGAATTTGTTGGTTGAAATACTTCCCTGTAAAAGGCTGCAGGGCTAAAGCTGGATGAATAATATCAGTGTTTTGGAAGTGCATAATGTCATGTTATGATTATGTGAGATCTACTACACACAAGAACTGTTTCGTTATTATTATTGAAGAAATACACAGTTGTTTTCTTGGCTACTCATCTTACTCAACTTCCTATTGACACATAGATATCAATTCTTCTTGCTTGTCTTTGGATGGCTTTCTGTAGTAAGCATCAAAAGTTTTGATTTTTTTAATGGTGTAAATTTCCAGAAATTGTTTCCTCACCGGAAACCCAACTGAAAGTCTATGTTTCCTCTTTTTCCAGTATAGCCATAACAATACATCATGTGATTTTGTTCAAACTTTTAAAAGTAACAGTATACATATATACCACTTAAAAAAACAAATCATTTAGTTGAATAATATTACAAAGAAAAACCAATGCCATGCAAATTATGTCTTTTCTTGTAGTGTTAGCCTGTTTTAAATATGGATTAACATAATTTGTATTTACACTTTACACCCATGATACTCCTGTTGCTTTTTACATTTCATTTTGGATAACTAATTAAAATGATGCAAATTATAAACATGAAAATGATAAACGAGAAGATTTAAGATTACGTTGTATTCATGTTACACGGTAATCATGTATATGCATTTTTATTATCACTTATAGTACTGTTATGTTGTCAAGCCAAATAAAAGGTGGAGTGATTTTTTGTACAAAATCAAAGATGTTTTTCTTTATGTAGTTTGTACAAGTGTTTTGTATGGATGAAAATTATTGGACAAGATTTCTTGATGAAAATGAGGAATTAAGATAACTAAAGAATTTAAGTGTGAAAGAGGTAAATAAAGAATGTAATTGACATATAGGCAATAGTTTACATACAACCAAAACATTTTTGGCCAAATTTCTGATGACCGTTGCAAACCCAAGCAACTGTACTCACAATATTTGCAAAGAAAGAAAAAGTTAACCTGCAATGAGATTATCAGCAATTACCATCAACCTTTTAAAATGTTTGCAAATTTCTATGCAGTATTTTGCAGGCAATAAAGTCGGCCAGTGGTCAAATTTTGCTACGTTTACAAATGCGCACTGATCAGTGACCATAACTACAAAGAACTTTTCATCATCATCATAATAATGATTGTCATCATCCTCATAATCGCCATCGTCATCATCATTATCATCATCATCATAACCACCATTATCATCACCATCATCATCGTCACCATTATCATCACCATTATCATCACCACCCTTTCCCCTCAGTTATTTATTTTACACACATACTTTTTCATTGAACAATTTAAACACAAACAAAAATTCCACTTTATTACAAATGGTAATGGTGCAAGATATCTACCAGTATCTTAATCAGTGCTCATTCGTATCATATTACTTATCATTGGTCTAATTCAAATGATTTATTGCTCTTACCAGGAAAGTGGGAGTTAAGACTTCCCTGTGCTTATAGTGTTGTCCCGTAATGTTAATTTGATTAAAGTAAGGATACCCCACACCCCCTCCTACATGTCCAAAATTACTGTTTTAAGCCAGTACATTAATGTTGCGTTCATCATTGTCAGTCATCATCATGACCATGATCATCACCATCATCAACATCGTCATCCTCATCATCCTCATCATCACCATCATCATAACCACCAATATCATCACCATCATCATCATCCTCCTCATCATAACCACCATTATCACCACCATCATCATCTTCATCATCATCATGACCACCATCATCACCATCATCATAACCACCATCATCACTATCATCATCTTCATCATCATCATAACCACCGTCATCACCATCATCATAACCACCATCATCACCATCATCATAACCACCATTATCATCACCATCATCATTATCATAACCACCATTATCACCATCATCATCATAACCACCATCATCATCAACATCATCATCATCACCACCCTTTCCCAATCGGTAATAATGATTTACACACATTTTGAATTAACCCTACTTACTTTGTCAATTTGTTTGAAATGAAGAAAAATAAATTCAATCAATCAATTCAACAATTAAACACACAAAAAATTGACTTTATTACAAATGATATTACAAATGAACTGGTTTCTTTTTCAACCATTTATTACAAACATGCTTTTTTACAAACAAAAAAATTCATGAATGGAACTGTAAGTGATGAATTACTGTCAACACATTAAGTGATTGACTGAATTACTATTCAACATAGTTCATGAATCAAAGAATTATCTTGGTCTGTTTCATAGATACTTGCTATAATAACAAATGCACAATTTCTATGACAAGTGAACTAACAATCAAGTTGAACTTATTCAGTAGCTTTAAAGGGGATGTTCACCCTGACAAAAAGTTTATTGTAAAAATAGCAGAAAAAAAAAAAAATATTGCCGAAGGTTTGAGAAAAATTCATCAAATTAAAAAGTTATTAGAATTTCAATTATTTGATTTGTGACGTCATATGCGAGCAGCATTCCTACATAGCGAATGGTAAACAACCAATGAAATGTCATTTTCTCAGAAAATTGAAAATGGTCACTCTAACTTTTGTATATCAATAGACAAATCATTTCACACCCGATCATGAAAAGAAAACAAAATTAAGTCATCAGGAACCATACAAAATTTGAAATTCATACATTTTATATTTCATAACACATGGGGCAGCTGCTCGTTTATGACGTCACAAATCCAAAATTTTGAACTCTAATAACTTTCTTACTCTTTAATGGATTTTCCTCAAATCTTCACCAATATTTTTTACTATTTGTTCTGCTATTTTTACAACAAGTTTTCTTCAGGGTGAACTTTCCCTTTAAACTGTTCTTGCAAATTTGTTATTATTACAAAACAAATTTTGTGAAATGGGGCCTCTGGAAGAGGTTATTCATTCCATAAAATTCAAATTTTATCAAATAACATAACCAACCACAGATATAGGTTTTCTTATGATCTTATTAATGATACTTTTAAATAACTTGGATTGACCACTCCAAATTTGTACATCCACATACAGTAAATTCAGCCCTCCCCACCATAAAGGAGAATGAAACCTTTGGAAGAAGATAGCTTGTGTGAAAACAGAAAAATAAAAGAAACAGATCAACAAAAGTTTGAGAAAAATCGGACAAATGATAAGAAAGTTATGAGCATCTGAATATTGCGATCACTAATGCTATGGAGATCTTGATATTGGCAATGCAACAAAGATGTATGATGTCACTTGTGAACAACTCTCCCCATTACTTTAGTATATATTTCATTTTAACTACCTCTTTTATCACATCTATCGGTATAGATCATGTGTTCTTTCTATAGGAGTGTACTACAGATTTTTAAAGAATACATCATGGATAAAGAGTTTGTATCACCATTAGAAAAAGCAAGAAAGAGATATTTTTGGGGTATTTTATATAGTCCATCAAAGGGAAACTTGTTCACATGTGACATCACACATCCTCGCTGCATTGCCAATGGGAGGATCTCCATGGCATTAGTGATTGCAATATTCAAATGCTCATAACTTTCTCATTACTTGTCCGATTTTTCTCAAACTTTTTGTTCTTATTCTTTTATTTTTCTGTTTTGACACAGGCCTACTTTAAGGCTTTTACTAGACCACATGGATGGCAAGCAATCTGGTGTTTGCATTTTTGAGAGGGAGTATCCGATACACAAACTACAAACTAATTTCTTTAGATACAAACTAAAACAAAATATTAATACAAAATTCATCCTATTACTAGAGTGTCAAGGTCAGGATGTTTGAAATAGACATAAGAATACGCCAGTAATTCCCTATTCAAGTCATCGTGTTTGATTGCACTGCAAATGAAATTCAATCCAAAATTATGATTGAGGATATTACAGGCAAATAGCTTGACAGCATTTACGATGCTCATGCTAAACAGATGGACCTGTGTAATGTGAAAACCAAGAATTTCTGGATTATGTTTTAAAATATGGCCAACTATAAAATGATGGACATTTACTTTGTAAATGATATGAAAACAATGACAAGAGAAATGTTTCCTTAGTGTTGGAGTGAATCATGAATGTAATTTACATTTATACAACTGCATAGATATTACACCTTTTGCTCATGAGGAGAGTTGGCCAAAGTCAACAAAACTAAGTTAGAATTGGAAAATAATTAAACAAAAATTACAAAAAAAAAACATTAACAGAAGCTGAAGAATTACATGTACACGTATGTGGTTACTATTTACACTGTCGAAACTAAACAACAAAAGAAAAAGAAACGCATAAAAAACTTAAATTCACAATAAACTTAAACAGGCAGCAAAGAGTAATCATACTCAAAAAGTGTAATGCACAGATTTTTCTCTGACATTTGATTTGCCGGGTACCATCTGCTTGATTCTTATCAAGAACGCTCCTTTTAATGGAAAAGAAGAAATAAACTCTGAATGAGTCAAGGTACAATATTTTAGGTTGACAGCTATTTAGCCATATCTGTGGCCCATCTTACAAGATTTACGATCGATCCAATCAACCTCAACTGTATGCAAAGCCATCGATGTCATTATTTTTTCAAAATAAAATCTGCACAATGTCCTTTGTGAACAAAGGGGAGCACACCAAAATTTAAGAAAACAATGACTGTATGAATTCATAGCATATCTAGGAAACATTTTGAGCAAACATCCATTTTAATTGTTGATGTTGCTGGCTTTCCATAGTTGTGGTTGATCAGGTCAATCGCAACTCTTTGTAAGACGGGGCTCTGAAATTCTACCTGAGCCTGTCCTCCCATCCCCTTCCCCCCCCATCCCCACCCTATATCCCTACCCCCTTAACATTCTTTCCTCTCCAGCAATCACCCCCTGCACATCCTCCCCACCCCCCAACAACCATCCCTGCTCCATACCTCTACCCCTCCCCTACCCCACTCCTTGACAACTTGATACTTTCTGATTATCGCAGGAGTCTAAGAGATGTTCAGTTTAATAGGAATGTTCGCGATCAGGTGTGACGTATACCGAGAGCCTGTTCCAGCTCCGCACGCCGTTGCTGGACCTTGCTCTGGAAGTATCGCCGGACGGCCTCCTGAGCCCACGGCTGGTGGTAGAAGTCTACTCGACGTTCCTCTTCAGGGTTGTTGACAACATCGGTCATACACTGCATGGAGAAAGAAAGATTAAGAGTCATTTCATAGGAGCAATGAATGAGACAATATACCAACATCCTCACCATTTCCACAATTATCACAAACGTGATGAAGACTATAAACGTCTTTATCAACATCACTGTTATTCTTCGATCATAGTGAGGATGATGGTCATCATAACCACCATTATCATCATCATCATCATCATCATCACCACCACCACCACCACCACCACCATCATCATCATCATCATCACCACCACCACCACCACCACCACCACCATCATCATCATCATCATCATCACCACCACCCCCAAAACCACCATCATCATCACCACCATCATCATCATCATCATCCTCATCACCATCATCATCAATTTGCCACCACCTCCACCAGCATAATCGTCATCATCACCACCACTACCAGGCGCAGATCTAGCCGGATTAGACACATTTTAGGGGCCATATAATTTTCAAATATAATTCACCATTCACTACCACAACTTGCACTCCCCCCCCCTCCTGTCCACCAAACATCCCAACGATTATCATCAATGTAACCCACCTTCAGATCTCTAACTTGTGATACCAGCCATTCACTGATGAACTGCTGCGGATCCCTGGCGAACCCTAACATGAATTCACGTTGAACTTTCAGCTGATTTATCGTCTCCACGGTCTCATGAATCTGAAATTAAAAGGAAATTTGATTTCAGGAGATTTACAAATTAAATGTGAACCCTTCAAGGAAATCTGGGAGCCCATTATTTGCAACTTTAAAGTTACAAATAGGTATCAAGTAATAAGTCAAGTGAGTCCCTCCCCCCTCTTTCTTGGAAGAAAGACAAAGTATTTATTTAGCATAGTTAGCATAATCTGATTATTGGAAATAGAGATGATCAATAATTGGAAGGAATATATACCAAAAATAACATCCTTCAGACATTGATTGATATGAGGCAGCAGAGAACATCTTCGTTCAACTCTGTTGAGTTGAGTGCTCTGCTGCCCTCTTGTGTCCAAATACAGACCAGATTTTAATTCCAAGACCATGAACGCTGTAATGATTTATTTTACCAACACCAGAGAAGGTCATTTTGATCATACAGTGATAAGTCCTTGAAATGCCTCAATGGCCTGTATTCTCAAATCAGGTTTCAACCGTACCATGAAACAAAATCACAAACTATAAAGATATTTATGCAAATATATGTCATTTCATTGGGTAACTTCAGAAATTTCCAATTACAAATTGGCAAAGGGTTCCTACTGAAGCACAACAATGCGAGAAATCTGCGTAGTCCATTGTTTTGTGCCATGGTACAATTGAAACGTCTTTTGAGAATACAGGCCAATATGTTTCATTTCATTCCTCAACATGGAAAGTTTTGAAGAAGGACAGAGACTAATACCCCTTTCATAAACCCAATTGTGCGGCTAATAGCAGCATAATTTGGTCGTAAAATCGGAGGAGGACCAGAGTTGTCCGCATTATTTTGATGCTGCAATTATCCGCATAATAGCAGCATCGGGATCAGATTTTGACTTTGTGAACGCATTTCAAAAGTAATGCGGATAATTGCCATGGAGCGGTCACAAGGTCACCCTTTTCCAACGCAGCCGCATCGGAGGGGATGTGTGCGGTTGCCATGATGATTATCCTCCTTTTTCATAAAAATAGTGCGGATTATTTTCGGAGTTTATGAACGCAATTTTTATTTAATTATCCGCATTACTCTTAGGCGGCTAATTGGAAGATAGGTTTATGAAAGGGGTATGAGTGAAATTGTCATACCTTATTGTCCAAGACTGCAATCTCCTGTTGACTGGCGGTGGAGAGGAGAAAAGATTTCATCTGCTCTTTCAGTGTGTCATCCTGGAAGGGAGACATAAAAAGAATGGAAAGTGGATGTTAAATATCTGATTTTAAAGGTCAAGTCCACCACAGAAAAATGTTGATTTGAATCAATAGAGAAAAATCAGACAAGCACAATGCTGAAAATTTCACCAAAATCGGATGTAAAATAAGAAAGTTATGACATTTCAAAGTTTCGCTTATTTTTAACAAAATAGTTATATGAACGAGCCAGTTACATCCAAATGAGAGAGTCCATGATGTCACTCACTCACTATTTTTTTTTTTATTGTTTGAATTATACAATATTTCACTTTTTACGAATTTGACGATTAGGACCTCCTTGCCTGAAGCACAAAATGTTAAAATAATGGAATTCCACGTGTTCAGGGAGGAATGAAACTTCATTTCACATGACAATGACGAGAAAATACAAATATTTCATATAATAAAATACAAAAGAAATAGTGAGTGATGTCATCGACTCTCTCATTTGGATGTAACTGGCTCGTTCATATAACTATTTTGTTAAAAATAAGCGAAACTTTGAAATGTCATAACTTTCTTATTTCACATCCGATTTAGATGAAATTTTCAGTATTATGCTTGTTGAATTTTTCTCTTTTTATTCAAATCAAGTTTTTGTTGGGGTGGACTAGTCCTTTAATTTAGAGAAAGGCAATGTGAAGGGGGAGGAGGAGAAGAGGATGAGGCAAAAGAGGACAGTTGATGATGGGGATGATGAGAAGGATGAAGAGGATGAGAAAACAAAGGAAGATGAAAAAGATGAAGAGGATAAAAAAGAAAGATGATGAGGTGAAGATGGAGGTGTAGAGGATGGAAAAGGAAGGGGAGGGAAAAAAGCTGATGAAAAAGAGAAGGGGAAGGAGGAGAAGGAAGTATAGGTGGACATGAGGGCGATAGGAAGAAGACAGGGAGAAAGATAAGACAGAGAATGAGGTGAAAGAGAAGGTGGAGAAGGAAGAGGACGAATAGGATGAGGAGAGGGAAATGGGGCCCAAGTGAACATAACATAATTCCTGACCTTCATTGATTAAATACCTGATTGGCAAAGTCGTTTCAAATCATCCATCAAAATATTGATCAAAATAAGTGCAAACAAATCAAAACCAGTCAGACCAAATCGTTATCTGACAGTTACCCATAAATAGACAGCTAGTACACCTATGAGTTATATATGATAATGACCTTCCTTATCTATCGAAACTCGACTATAACAGTTTCAAAAGTACGCAATTGGCGCTACTGCCAATCTGGGATTCCGTCTTTAAATCAACTCTTATAAATGAATCCGTCAAGCCGAAGCCATTGACCCACTTCCAGTCAGTCCTTCTTTCTTGCTGCCCCACATATCACCCCCAGCTTCCCTGCTTCACAGACCTTCCCATAACCTAAACATACCAGACAGGCTTACAACGAAAACAGGTCCTAAACCTACTTCTTTATGAGTTATTACCAAGAGATTGAGCAGCATCATTTTAAAGTCTTCGCTGGATGTAAACACACTGTCATACCGAGTAATTAATCGGTGATATATACGTATATTTGGAGTGTGGTACGTTACTCGTAAAGCAAGCACAGAGCTCGTCAAATGAAGCCCACGTGGTGGCACTTGCCGGCGACATGGAGTGCACATGTGCTTTACATTTTCAAATAAAATCTTTAAAGTCACGACTTGGAGAGCGCCACATTTAATTTTTATTGGAATCTCCTATTAAAACAATAATAATGCAGTAAACCCTTTTCCAGTATTAATCCTGATCTATTTTTTTAAAGTATGAAGATGAAATGGCTGTTAATTAACTCATCATATGCCCATTAAGTGAAAACACCATACAATTTTTTTTTAAAAGCTGTGTGATATACTTTACTGGAAAATTTAATATCTCCTTACTGTTATGCCTCTAATTAGAAGATCTGACCTGTTACGGAATACAAAAATGGTTTTGTCCACACATTGCATTAATACAGCTATTGGTATACTCTCGACGATGAAAAGACACCTTATCTTGAGATGAACAGGGTACATAGGCGGCGGAAGCGGGGGGGGGACGTGTCCCCCCCTAAATTTTAGGTGGGGGGGACGGTCCCCCCCTAAATTTCTTTTGATAACCTTTTTTTTAATTTTTTTTTTTGCTTGTTAATTTTTTACCCTGCGTCCCCCCTAAATTCACGTGGACCCCCTGAAACGTGAGTTGTCCCCCCTAAAATTTAGGTTGATGACCTTTTCTTTTTTTTTTTTTGCTTGTCAAAAATTTTTGGGGCACTTGTCCAATTTTTTACATGTGTCCATCCCAAAATTTCAGGTAGACACCCCCAATATTTGTTTGCTTCCGCCGCCAATGACAGGGTAGCATCCTGCATCATCATCATCATCATCACTATCATCACCATCATCATCATCATCCTTGTGATCACTACTATCGATCACCATCACTATAAACAATACATGTACTATCATCATATTACAATATTTCTTGGCAAATGAGCAGGAAGGAATTAACTCAAACAAATATTATAATACATAAAAGGAAATGTTGAAATTAACGAAAAGAAAAACTCAAAAGTAAAATCTTTAAATTCAAAGTCAACAATTAGAAGAGGAGAGATGAATCCACCAGAAAAAAAATGAAGAAAATACAGTTACAGATCAACTTAAGTGTCATGCAAGATGCATGTGACTATCTAAAACAACCCAATCATGGACTTGCCATGTCTTGGCAGAAAAAGTTAAATTCTTTTTAGATAATAATAAACTAGAACAACACTATCTATTGATATTACAACCTCTGATCTCCACAATAATGAAATAAGTAAAACAAAACGTTACAATCAAAATGATTTTGAATACAAACAAAAACATAACAGGTACAGATAATAATATAGAGCAATAAGAAGGTTATTGGAACAAAAGAACCTATTAAAATTCAAACAATGGCACCTGGCATGTGATCGGCATGTGAAACTAGTCCACTTAAAGAGCACAACTTCAAGGTTAATATACACACTGTCAAAACACTTTCCATGGTCTGAAGACCGCATCAATAAATCAAAATCCCTCCATTTTCTTCACTTTTTAAAGACTTTGGGAGCATTCCTAAACCCAGATTGATGATTTCATATCCGGAGTGTCTATTTATTCAATTTCCATTTTGTAATTTTAATGGATTTTTCGAAATTTAGCTTCTTAAAGGGATAATCTCCCTTTCAAGGACACCATCAAATATTGATAAGTTCATGCAAAGTAGCGACAAACCTCTCTTTTTCTCAAGAAACTTCTCATCGAACATTTAGGTGGTTTTCAAACTATCAGACTGACATAACAGAGATCTAATTTATATCTGTATAAAATCATAAAATTTCCAATTTCGAATGTTTCCAATTGTTTGAATAATCTTACAATGACAAAGCATAATGGAAGAAATTGTAACTCTGATAAAGAAAAAAAATCAACAGCTGTGATGTGTGAATATCTAATAAAGCTATATTCCAGAAGATGTGCAGAAATAAATACACTGAACAAATTAAATGGGGAATTTCATGAAAGGTAAAGTTCTTGCTCTTCTCCTGACCTGTTTGGATGAAGATAATTTTTGCTGATGAGATGGCAAATTGTGTGAAATTCTTTGAATTATTATTTTATTTCATTTTATTTACTTACTCAGTTTATCATTCTAGACTTTTTTTTGTAGGGTTCGAGAATATTTCACTTTGTACCATACAAAACTAATCATCTGAAGTTTAAAGGATAAAACAATATCTAATTCTGAAGCACAAATGATGTATCACTACAAAAACAATTAAAGATATTAAAATCATGCCGACTTTTGTTGTAATTACAGAGTTTAGGGAGACTACAAGAAATAATAGCTGGAAAAGTGTACATCTACAGGGATTAACTCAGATCATGTTTTGTGAGTTTGTTTTATTTATAGCGTAAAAACCCAATTATGAATATCAGAAATATGCCAAATTTATTTGTAATTTTTAGTGTCAAGGGGAATGCACAAAACGAAGAGCTGGGAACTAGTATACAGGAATGAACTCAGAGTGGACGTGTGCACGTATAATCTAGATTATTTTCGCACCATATATGATGGGTATCTAACCGCCCACCATTGGTTAAAGGAGACAGGCTTTTATCTCTTTTCTAAGAAATTTGACAGACAGGATTCCCCCCATACCACATTCCTCCTAATCTTCCCCCATGACAACTTCATGCGCCCGTTTATTTTCCTTGCCGCTCAACTCAAGATAGTTGGACAAATTATGACATCTCTAAACACCCACAGTAACTTGACTTTGTAAACCAAGAGGAATTTGAATATATTGGAGTTTGAGGCTGTTCTCACTATGCTCCTAGAACTAGTTTAGTGGAACCTAGTTTAGTGGAAACTAGTTTAACGTATAGTAAGAACGGGAAATTGGTGGGCTAAGACCCCCCCTTAGCCCCACCAATTTCCTGGGGTTAAGGAAAAAAAGTGAAGTGTGAAAAGCACATAATTTGCATATTTTCAACAAGAGCAATTGTGTGGGGGCGTCTTGGTGTAGTGGTTACAACTCTCTTCTCTCAATCAGAGGGATGTGGGTTTGAGTCCCAGCCATGGCAATGTGTTCCTTTGGCAAGAAATGTACCCACATTGTGCTGCACTCAACCCACGTGAGGTGTATGGGTACCCAAGTGGAGCGTTGTGGCTCAGTGGATAAGTCTTCTGACTTTGAAACAGAGGGTCGTGGGTTCGAATCCCAGCCATGGCGTAATTTCCTTCAGCAGGTAATTTATCGACATTGTGCTGCACTAAACCGACGTGAGGTGAATGGGTACCCGGCAGGATTGATACCTTGAATGCACTGAGTGCTGAAAGGCAGCTGAAGCTAAAGCTGGAGTAATAATGAATGATAACAATATGCGTCTCAGAATAGATTATTTCTGATAGATGGTGCTCTATGCCTATCATTGTTATTAATCTATGTAAAAGACTAGTGACGCAAGAAGCAAAAAATGCTCCTTACTCCACATCTATGTAAAAACATGGGTACATCTCCATAGCAAAAGCACTCTTATTTGAGCATGCCATATTCTCCATGGACTGAGAGGACACTAGAAGCCCAATTTCTCCTCATCCCTACCCATCTGCAATCTCTTAGACCTTGATGAACACACAATGACGTTCAGAAAGTCATCACAACAGAGACGGACTTCATTCGCCCAAACCATCTGGATCTGATGTCGTGGTGGGATAATCCCGGGGATTAGCTAATCTGGGCCACGCTCTTTCTCTGCATTTTGGGTAAATCTGGAGGAGGCGGCGGGGCCGGCCGGGGTGAGAGGGTTAGAGATGAGCAAGGATTATTGCCTCGGAGTGTCATCCGCCCATCATCGCGTCTCTGGTGGTGATGCCCTCCTGTCATCGCTCTTTGGGGTGTATCTCTGGGTCACCTGAAGGTGCTTACAGACCAAGGTCAAGCCTTACAAAGAGTTGTGATTGATCCAATCAATCGCAACTATGGAAAGCCAGCAAAGTCATCATATAAAATGCATGTTTGTTTTAAAAAAATTTAGATATGAATGTACAGTATATCCATAAATTCATTGATATCACAACAATTTGGTGTCCTCTCCTTGTTTACAAAGGACATTTTGCACATTTCCTGTAGAAAAATTATGACACTGATGGATTTCCATAGAGTTATGATCGATTGGATCAATCGTAACTCTTTGTAAGATGGGACCCAGGGTCCTGTCTTACAAAGAGTTGCGATTGATCTGATCAATCACAACTGTATGGAAATCCTTCACAGTCATAATTTGTCCTATGGAAAACTTGCACAATGTTCCTTTGCAAACAAGGAGGAGCACACTGAATTGTCAGGACAATAACAACAAATGTACAAGTATAGATCATATCTAGAAAACATTTTGAACAAACATGCATTTCAGACGTTGGCGTTGGTGGCTTTCCATAGTTGTGGTTGACCGCATCAATCGCAACAATTTGTAAGACGTCATAAATTTTTCTTCAGAAAATTTTCACCATTTCCTTTGTAAACAAAAGGAAACACTCTGACTTTTCAAGAAAAACTATGAATGTATGGATGTACATCATATCTCGAAAATATTTTGAACAAACATATCTTTTAGATGTTGACATCGCTGGGTCTCCATAGTTGCGATTGATTGGATCAATCGTAATTCTTCGTAAGACGGGGCTCTGATGTTACAGCATCTGTCAAAGGTTTGCTTTATCCGACAGTTACCATAGGAACTGTGCTTCTCAGCCAATGAAATTGAGGTAACATGTCAGACAAATTCAGATGGAATACGCTGCCGATATTCTTTAATTTGAAAATTTATACTGATCTACTCCAACCAGAGAAAAACAAGTATTTTTGCCGGTGTGAACGAAAATTGCTGGTAGTATCCTCAAAAAGAAAAATGCTGTCTAATGAGTGGGTAATTTTCAAAAGGCAAGATTTTTCCCAAAGTCGCAGGTATTCTCACGGTGAGATAGCAAATTACAAGAACTTTCCCATCGACTTGGCGCGGGCACCACCATAGGACGCTTGGAGTTATAATTATTATTATTATTATTACAAAGCAAAACAATGAAAAGCCCTTGTAAATAATGCATATTATTTCCTCCATCTCATTATCAAAATGAATTGAATGTATATCCCGATAAATTCAATTGCTTGTAATCAATGTTTAACAATATATCACATTGTACTTCTTAAAATATAAGAATAAAACCAAAACCTATGAATATAACAAAACAAAAACTCAAAGTTGGAGATAAAAAAAACTTCTCCCCGAAGTATCTTTTAGAGGTCAAGTCCACCTCAGGAAAATGTTGATTTGAATCAATATAGAAAAATCAGACAAGCAATTTACTCAAAATCGGATGTAAAATAAGACAGTTATGACATTTCAAAGTTTTGCTTATTTTTAACAAAATAGTTATATGAACGAGCCAGTTACATCCAAATGAGAGAGTCGATGATGTCACTCACTCACTATTTCTTTTGTTTTTTATTGTTTGAATTATACAAAATTTCAATTTTTATGAATTTGACGATTAGGACCTCTTTGCCTGAAGCACAAAATGTTAAAATAATGGAATTCCACTGGTTCAGGGAGGAATGAAACTTCATTTCAAATGACAATGACGAGAAAATAAAAATATTTCATATGATAAAATACAAAAGAAATAGTGAGTGATGTCATCAGTTCCTCATTTTCATACCGACCGAGATGTGCATATGACTGTTTTGTGAAATGAAGCGAAACTTTAAAATGCCATAACTTTCTTATTTTACATCCGATTTTGATGAAATTTTCAGTGTTATGCTTGTTGAATTTTTCTCTTTTAATTCAAATCAAGTTTTTGTTATGGTGGACTTGTCCTTTAAAGTTCCTATCTTGTTTGATGCCTAGAAAATTGGACTATCTGTGATCAATGACCTTGATTGACCCCTGCAAATCCCCCCATCCTCTCTGAAAGCTTGTCCCTAACCAAACCCTATGATCAGTTCAACCTGGACCTCATGATACACCCACACCCATCTCCCACACCTTTCCAGAATCCTCCAACTGTAATCCATCCTATATAACCTATCCTTCCTCTATACAATCCTACCATTACCATGGTAACAGGACTCGTCAACCAATCAGAATCAAGGTTACCGTGGTAGTTGCCATAATGGCAAAGTTACAACAGTTGCAAGTCTTTTATGAAACGGGCCCCAGGGGGTTGTAAGACATTTGCTTCTGCAACAATCGCTCCAGAATGACCAACCTCAACCCTTGGTTTAACACTCAACCTAACCCGAAACCTAAAGCCCAGCGCATACTATGCAATCCGATCCGATGCGATTTTTTAAATAAATCGCATTTTGCATTAAATGCGACATTTCCAAGAAGCAAAATCATTTGATTTGAAGTTCGTCATAATGTTAGGGGTAATAAAAATCATAATTTTGCTTTGTGGCAAGCACTGTGTTTGGACGGAAGTCCAAATTGGCTTCAAGACGCAGGCGATGATGACGCCATTGCGATTTGGAATTGATTTTGCTTCTATGCCCACAGGGAGGCTCGAACTTGACTGAATTGCGATTTCAGTAGTCCTATCACAATTCTGAATTCTGATTGCTGAGATTTTATCGGTAGGAATGTTCATATCAAGTGTTATTGCAATTTCTTTGACACTCGGATCGCAACGAATCGCTTAGTGTGCACCGGGCTTCACATAAACCCTAACCCTACATGTACATCTTAGACAAAATAAAGACCGGAGCAATTGTCACCGGAGAAAATGGTATGTCACCTACACCACCAGGGGACCTGCTGCAGAATAGTTCGCAATCAAACAACTCTAAATCTCAATCGCAACTTAACTGATTTTCAACCAATTGGAAGTGCGTATTCAGGAGTTAATTACAAGGAAAAGCAATTCCCTCTGCAACGGCCGGGCAGCAGGGCCCTGAAATGTAGAGGGTTGTGATGACTTGGCAACATGAAAGAAGCACTCTGATTGGTTCTTGGTAAGTATTTTGAACAAAGTGTACCGGCAACAATGATCTTGATTGGTCAATTGCATTTAGCGCTTGGTGTCAGTATGTACAAAAAAAAAAGGTGCCAAATGATTTGGAAAGAAATTGTATAAATGCTCGGAATTCAAAAAATCCCTTACGAAATCAGTATTTACTGCAACTCTGCAGGTATATTCATGACACATTTCTTCCTTTGAAGAAATGTTTAACTCCAGTGCTTATAATACTTTCTAAACTAGTTTCATAATGTAAACAGAAGACGTCTGATAATTTGGGAATATATTTCTCTCTCGGCGCATATATATATTCTCAAGAGAACTCCTTTTCTTGAAAATTTCCCCTTTTTCTTGAGCATAAAGGCAATTAAACCCTAAAAAGTTGGCAAAGGATGAGAAGGTTGGTGATGCCAAGTGAAACAAATTAGACTAACCCAATTGAACAGCCAAACTGAAAAAGTAAAGTTGAACCAAAATTATAACGCATCTTTTATAACCCATCCAGACACCTCTGTGAGGATTTCAGAACAAAGCTGCTCTGACATATTTGGAGAAAAGGGTCAATGGGTGGAAAGAAAGTGTGTTAATTCAGAATGAGAAAGGGGAGGACAGAGAGAGAGAGAGAGCGAGTGAGAGTGAGAGAGGGAGGGGGGGGGGTAGAGTGAGATTAAGAGAGTGAAGGAAGGAACTGGATTTACAAACTTGTAAATTTACTTTTTTTAAAACTTACTTTAAAAAGAAATAGCACATCATTTTGGGGGAAAATTCTGCCCCTTGAACATTTAACAATCACACTTATCTATTCCCTGTTAATTGGTGTAAAAGCATTACAAGGATTAAAAACATCACTACAATTAATTATCAATTAATTATCAATTAATTCCCATTCAAAAAGTTGAACAGACACACCACTAACGAAGCAACAGATCTTCCATTAATGAAAAGTAAATCAATAGCACCTATACCTTTGTCTGATATTTGAAAGTGTTTAGTTAACAGGAAGGTCCTCAGTTCAAAGCCTGCACACAAGGGCAACATGTACACCCCATCACGATCAAATGGGTGAAGTCACGCCAAGCCCTGACCCACTTATCTATTAAACACTCTTTTTTGTCTCAGCCCTAATTCCATCTTTGTTTTTCCTTCGAGTTCGTGGGTGGTCCATCCCAGTGACGCGGGGCGACCAGAAGCCAGAATTGTGCTCAAAAGTGAGTCAAAACTTGATTCACGCCATATGATGCAACTGTTTAACTCCGCCTGGCTTGGCAACGACGAGGGATTCCAACCAAAGCCGCACAAATGTGGCGCTCTTGAACTCCCATCACAGGCACCTGTTTTGTTTTTGGAAAGGGAGCCAACGTTCTTCTTGGTTTGAAAGTCACGCGCGTGCCGCTCCATGTTAAGCAGGGCATTAGCGTCAAATCCCTATGTTTGTTTGCATAATTCACTTCATTATCCTCTAATTTGGGGAGGGAGTGTGTCGGCTTTAGGGGATTGAGTGTAATGATTTAAAAGCAATGTCTTGAATTTGGAACCATTTGATTAAGATGTTCATTACGCCCCTACACATGCCACCGATTAAACATTTCCTCTCTGTCATCGATAGCTGTAACAATTGATACATGTATGTCAGCATTGGTTAAGCAAGAGAAAGTGGAATTGATATTTGTGAGAATTTTAACACCCATACCCTATGGGTAACCTTTTCATAAATCACCAGCAAACACCAACTCATGATATGAATCTATGGCAAATAATGGCCAAACAATTGGCACATTATCAGTAGCTTTTAATGATAGCTTGTAACAAGAATAGAATTTTCAAAAATATATAGGATTTATGTAACGCATGTATCCAACTAGTTAGGTGCTCAAGGCACTCCTATATCACCCTGGATAAGCTAGTCTACCGGTTCTGGTGCTCACACAGTTTTTCAAGGAATTACTTCTTGCCGGTACCCATTTACCTCACCTGGGTTGACGCAGCACAATGTGGGTAAATTACTTGTTGAAGGAAAACACGCCTTGGCCAGGAATCGAACCCCCGTCCCTCAGATTGAAAGACGAGAGCGTAACCACTAGACCACTGTTGTGAAACTACAGTTCCTAATGACATTCCTGTATTAAGCTTATAGGGATGAGAGGTAATGGTGGTCAATGTGCTAATGATGAGGATACAATGACATTAGGAGTGTAGGAGAGAGAGAGAGGGGGGGAGAAGGAAGAAGGGTAAGGGGTGGGCACGTTGTGGTCTAGTGGTTCTGGCACTCGCCTTTCAAACAGAGAGTCGTGGGTTTGAATCCTACCCATGGCGTTTTTTTCCATCAGCAAGAAATTCATCCAAACTGTGCTGCACTCGACCCAGGTGAGGTGCATGGGTACCCGGCTGGATTAATTCCTATAATGCATAAGCCCAGAAAGGCAGCTCGAGCTAAGGCTGGGGTAATAATAATAATAATGCGCCTAGGAATAGATTGTTTCTTGATAGATGGCGCTATACAAATGCCTATCATTATTATTAAAGAGGATTAATAGAAAAGAAAGACTAAATAAGACAAGACAAATTAAGGAAAGTGGAGTCCGTCAAAGAAACAAAGAAAACCACGCAGAGAGGGTTACAGTCAAAGGGAGAAATAGAAATATCATTTGATAACTTTAACTTTAGTTTAAATAAAGTGGAGATATATATGAAAGAATGATAGTAACAAAAAATAGGATGACCCTAAAAAAGTGAGGGGAGGGAGATTCAAATATTTTAGTCATTACACTGTTATTTATTATTTGGAAATGTAAATACACTAACAATTGAAAACAGTTAGCTCTCAAGTATTCTAAGAAAACAACTTGCATGTCCAGTAAAATAAGATCCAGTTAAAGAGAAACTTTTAAAATGAAGTAAATCCAATAGAATACAAATGGGAGATGGGGGGGTGTCAAAGCAGCAAAAATGTACATGGGGGCTCGGGATGATTTTGCCCCTGCAATGCTCAGAAGAGCCCTTGAAAATGCAGCCCCGGAATTTTTTTTTTTTTTTTTTGCCTAAGCAAAACCCAGAAGAGTGTCTATTGACTAGGTGTGGCGAGAGAGTTTGCTTTACAACCCCTAAGGGGAGGGGAAAGAATCTTCTTGCACTTTTGCAGTAGGCACCGGAGGAAATCCAGCTAAAATCGCACTTCAGGGGTGTCGCAAGGAAAAACGTGTGAAAAGCATCATTGAAGGTGGGTCCTGTCAGGAAGGGTTTGGCCACGGTGAGGGGATTTTTATCAAGTCGCTCCAGATGCGAGAGGATTTAGGATAAAAATGTGCATGTGAGATGCCGGAATGCGGGGCTTAGTTGTAAATAGGGCCTATTGAGGGAGAGACACATGAGTCCATCAAACTTAACCTCTGTCATCTTTGTGACAATGGCCTTCTTCTCTATCATTATATATTTAATATAGCGCCACCTATCTAGAAGTAATCTATTCCGAGACGAATTGCTAATATGACACCCCTACCCTACCATGTAAATACATGGCCTTCTCACTTTAGACAGCCAATAAAAAAGAATTTTTTTCTTTTTAAAATGATTTAAAGAACTGGGCCCCACCATACAAAGAGTTACGGTTGATCCGATCGACAACAACTATGGAAAGCCAACAATGTCAACATCTAAAATGCATGTTTGTTCAAAGTATATTCCAGATTTGATGTATAATCATCCATTCATTGCTTTCTTGAAAATTCAGTGTGCGTCTTTGTTATAAAATTATAGGAAGTCCCCCCCCCACGCAAAATTTTGTTTACATCCAGGGTATGCTTTTTAAGTTAACTATATTTTTTCACCATGCTTTAAAACTGTTTTAGGCATCGTTCCAAGACAATCATGAATGAGCAATTTAATATACTGACAAATAAAGTTCTATTCTTAGAGATTGGTGCAACAATTGTCTATCCATAGTTAGAGTACAGCATCAGACAATAGTTAAATCAAACCATAGTTCAGGATACAGGCCATTTAGATTAAATTTATGATATAATTTTCTGTTTTCTGTTATTTTTTTAATGTGTATCATTGAAGACACCATGATGTCATGTAATGAATAGCACATTCAAACGATTCTAAATAAGAAATCAAATTGTATGCTGACAAGGTGACAGGAGCTGCGTCGGAAACGGACAGAAATATGAAAGCAGTCTGCGATCGTAATTAATGACCTCAAAAGTCGATCTGTCATGTTTTAAAAACCGACACTGGCAGGAAATGACCACGTGGAATGTCGTCCAACATCATGGAATTGATTTCAAAAGTCATACAGGATATGACAAATAAATATTGAAAAGGGGGAAATAGTAGTAGCGCGAACATTCTCATTTGATAAACAAAACAACGAGAGCCCGGCAATACATGTGACCTTAACTGACTCACCAAGTCGCCTGTTAAACCCCTCTGCATTTTGACGGAAGGAGGGGGTCACATGTGTTTGGCACATGAGCGCAAGAAAGGGGGTCGAGAGAAAGCGACAAGTCTCCCTTGACCCAAATACACAGAATCTTGACACATTTCTTTAAAAATTTCAAGTTCCATGGCTCATAATATTTTTTTCAAATCTCTTACTTCACCTCTACTCTCAATAAACTTTTGTCCCTTAAAGCCATTAGTCATTCATTTTTTTTCTGATTCCATAAAAAAATATCAAGGTCATATTGACTGGAACACAGCCTAAAGGGTCTATATCATATACTGGACAGGACTTGAGTTACTTATATGCTTTTCACACTGCATTTCCTTAACCCCATACTATCTTTTTTTCGATTCACACTGTCTTTCTTAACCCCATACTATATGCTCAGTCTGGGTTAATGCCTTAACCCCGGACTATCCCTCAGCTCTTGAATATTGATGATTTTACCATACAGAGCGTGATTAACGTGCAATTCGACTTCTGTGATTGGCTAATGCTTAGCCCCACTTTCCTTAGCCCTGTTTCGTTTTCACACTGCATCTCTTAGCACCGCAATTGTGGTGCTAGCACCACAATAAGCCGGCTAACCCAGCTTTTTTGCAGGGCCAGATAGTACCGTACTATTTACCGCGCTAGCCCACTTTGCTAAAACGTAGTGTGAAAACGAAGTGGGCTAAGCGTAACCCCCGGAAAATTGGTGGGGCTAAGACCCCCCCTTAGGACCACCAATTTCCCGGGGTTAAGGAAAAGAAGTACGGTGTGAAAAGCATAAGAGCGTATCATTACCTAATGAGGCGTATGGAATAACAGATAGTATAAACAGGTTATCACACCTCTGTCATAGTTTTTGATGGTTATGATATCAACTTTCATTGTTTGCTCTTCAGGGAGATTCTAAACACTCAAATGACATCTCAAGCCCGGGGTCTGTGGTTCCTCCCAGAGAGATGACCTGTTTCTTCCATGTAGAGGTCGCGTGAAACATGTCAAGATTATCCAAATCTGGGTCCGTGTCATAGGCCCTATTTTGCAAAACAAGGGTTTTGGTACATCAAAATCCAAGGAACAATCATATACATGCATAATTGTGATGTCGTTTGTTAACAACAAAGAGAAGCACACTGAATTTCCAAGAAATCTATGAATGAGTGAATATACATCATATCTATAAAATATTTTGAACAAACGTGTATTTGGTATGTTGACGTTGCTGGCTTTCCAAAGTTATGTTCGATCGGATCAATCATAACTCTTTGTAAGACGGGGCCCTGAGGATTCCTTTTAATACAATACCAATATTAAAAAAACACATTGTTTTGAAGAATGATACCAAATATTATTTCATGAACAAGAGTGTCGATAAAGCAAGCACATAATACGCCCGCCGGTAACGCAGAAAATGGAGTTAATGGTCAAGCAAGAAAAGTGGAAGGTGCCGAATTCACCTCTGACCTGATGATCTCAAAATTAATAGAATTGCAGGTGGGTGTTTCATAAAGCTGTTCGGAAGATACAAATGACTTTATGCACGACTGGTGATCCTTTCTTGTGCTATGTGATATCCCTATGTAATTGAGTTATGACCTAAGAACATGTTCCAGTTGTGCGTAAAGTCGCTCGTAACTTTACGAACAGCTTTATGAAACACCCACCTGGAATCTATGCTAGTATCATACAGGTTAAGTTCAACTAAAGTTATCGCGTTAACAAGGACTTAAGAAAGGTAAGATGAAAACATGTCACTGTGACCTTGGCCTTGGACCTTTTGACCTCAAAATCAATAGGCTTCCTGGGAAGCGTTTCATGAAAGGACTTGTCAGACGTTTTATCCGACAAGTCCTGTTTTATCCGAAAGTTACTATGGTAACAGTGCCTCTCAGCCAATCATAATCAAGGAAAGTTGTCAGGGCTGACAACTTGTCAGACGAAAATGTTGATGAAACACTCCCCTGGGATCATGTTAGTATCATTCACACTAAATTACATGAGCCTAGATTAAGTTAAACTGAAGCTATCGCGTTTACAAGGACTGTAGAAGGGCAATATGAAAACATGTCAATGTGACCTTGACCTTTGACCTCAAAATCAGTAGGCTTCCTGGGATCCATGCAAGTATCATATACACCAAATTATATGAGCCTAAGTTCAGTAAAAAAATATCGCGTTTACAAGAAATAGTTAACGGATGGACACCAAGTGTGATACCATAATACTTCCCGTCTAGGATGAGTGTATAAAAAATCTGCTATAAGCAAACATTATAGGATGTGCATTTACCACTTCGACATCGATGTCATAGCAAGCAGTCTTCTTCTGATCGGTGCTGTCGACGTTGATGGTGTGGTGGATGACGATGGGGTCAGGAGCGTGGAGGAGAGGATGAAGATGATGAGGGATCTCAGAGAACTTCATCCGCTGGCATTCAAAGATCTGTAGGAGAGAGTGAGAGGGAGAGTAAGTGAGAGAGAAGAAAAGAGAGATACATGTGGGAGAGAGAAGGTGAGAGGGAGGAGGTATAAGAGAGGGAGAGAGACATCGGATAAGCAGGAGGGAGGTTGTCAAGACAGGAGATGGAGAGGGGGGGTGGAGATAGGGAGACAGATACAGTCAGAGAGAGAGAGATAGAGAGAGACAGACAGACAGGCATACAGACAGACAGACATTGGTAGAGGGAAAAAAAGGGTCTTACATGTAGGTAAATTTAAAAATATACATATATAAATCTAGAGAAATATAAACTGAAAGGTTTTGACGAAATTCCTAGAAATCTGACTACGCCAATTATTTTAATAGAAGTGTTCTAGTAAGATTACCAAATAGAAGCTTTGATGTACAGTACCTAACACCTTTCAGGAAAAATATGAAAAACACATTGAGAAATTTCTTTTACATCAATACTTCCAAAATAATATCTGATCATGTATACCCTGATTGGCAAAGATAAGATCCCAAATAAACATAATCTAGGACATCATTCTTGGAAACTTCTGTCTATGAAAATCAAAGTACTGTCAGAAAGACATATTTTGTAACAGAGGAAATAGTTTAATTGATTGCTTCAGTTTGATATTCTCCTCAAACCATTTCCATATGTGGAACAATTATAACATAATTACATACTAATCCAAACTTTCACGTTTCATTATTTCTAACCAAGCAATGTAAATTGATTCTTTATGTAGTTAATATGTCACTAATACTGCATTAACAATGATCTCTCTTAAGAATAGGTGTGTCTACGTTGAAATATGCAGTTAATTGGAGGAAAAAAGTAAAGTTCGAATAAATGATTTCCTGGGTCAGGAAGTATATGTCCCACTTGATTGGGTAAAAGGATGAATCCCAAGGAACAGGATATCTGCTATTATCTTTAACATTCTACTTAAACCCACCAAAATTTAGACGAATTGGGCAAAGTTTATCCAACAAACCACAACATAAAGACAAACTCATCAGATGATTAGTCTATGTTTCAAACCTTAATTAATCTAATTTATAATTACCTACATTAAACGGAAACTTTCCGGGATCTTGATGTTTCTTGCAAAACAATTCATTCAAACAATGCATATTAGTTTAATGTTACAATTTATTTGGCTACTCCATGACAAATATGCCAAGACTATTTTCTAAACTTTACTTTCTCTATTTCAAATAAAGATTTTATGTTATGCTTAGGTTTTTAATGATTCAAATACAAGTAAATACAACCAGTAACAATTCTTTCACTTTGGCTAAAGAAACTTGAGCCAAATATTTTACACTTGCAAAAGAAGAAAAGACAAAAAAATAAGCACATTAGCTCTACAAACCATCACTTTTATCACACATTTCTTACATTTACCTTTCATCACTAGAAATGATGAGAAATCAACTGGTCTAAACTGGTTTAACCGTTTCCTATATATATCTGTGTTATATTATGTGAAAGTTCCCATGGAAATTGTTTATTTGGCAACATATCCTAAGAGATTTAGAAATAAACAATTTCAGAATAAATATTGCTACAATATCATTTTTTTTTCATACTTTTGTGGCCAACATGGCAACAGCTGGGCAACAGTTACTTTTAAACCATGAAGATTTATCCCCAAAGAGATATTTTTAGAGAAAGAAAGAAGAAAATAAGTGACTAAGAATTACACACGATGGAAATGCGGACAATTTTTTTTTTTTTTTGAACAAAAAAAGCATCACAAGGGTTGCAACATTACACTACATCAAACTTTCTCTTGAGCCACGAACATTCACCACCGAGGTATGATTAGTGGATAGAGTGCGGGGGAGACAGAGGGCTGGACTCGTTACGTCAACATGAGCTATGGAACACGACACGGATGGATCCCAGCGGCTCCGCCACCCGACGGGTCGCCGCAGATTGGCAGTGACTTTTACGACCGTGTGCAGACGGGCGAGCGCCAGCCGACCCCCTAACTGGACACGATATCCTTGCTCCCTATCCTGCCTACCGCCCCTCTCCCTCTCTTGGAAATGAGGACAAGGAAAGCCCACGATGGCGTGAGTCACACAGTTTAGATTGGAAGATGAGGAATGACAAACAACATCCTCCCTGTGTCTATATCAAGCATGGTTTTACTTGTTTAACCCGATATCATGCGATGTTTAACTCTTTCGACCTGAAGAAAGTTTACTATATTATCCCAACATCAAACATGGTTTAAATCATTGTACCCGATATCAAAGCGATGTGTAACTCTTTTGGCCTAATAAGGTTTACTCCATTATCCCGATATTAGACAGTGTTTAACACTTGTTTAACCCTGTATCACAATGTTTAACCCTATATAAAATGATGTTTTACTCTTTAAACCCTACATCAAACAATGTTTAACTCTTTAAACATATATCAAACAATGTTTAACTCTTTAAACTTATTAACTTAAAATTCAGTTTGGCTGAAATGACCCGACATTTGGGGTGATAACCATTTTTTTTGTCCCCCCCCTACCTTTGGGGAGAAATTTCCACCCTTCTTTCGAACAATGTACACATGAACAAGATAATCGTGAGAGTCTCAAAGAACTGGAAAAATGACAAATAAAAAGTGAAAAAAACGTTCTTGTTTCATATTCCAAGATTTTCAAAATCATGTTATTACTCTTTAATTCCTCAAATCAAATGGAATATCTGCCAGATTTTCCGATATGTTCTATGCCTGAGGGTTTATTTCATGGCTGTTAATAGTTAAAGATAAGTAAGCAAACCACTTGATGTTGACTAATTTTCTTTTCACCACAGACTAAAAAGTCACTCTTTTAGGTATTTATGAGGCTCCTTGCCATAAAAGGATTTTTAAGCTGCTATGTATATATATCTTAAAGTTTCATGTATTGCCTTCTGTAAGGTAACAAAATAATGCTGAAGATAATGCTTTCATTGCCAATAAAGTTTTTATTTTTATCTTTATATACATACAAGGGGTGGATCCAGGATTTTCCAAGGGGGGGGGGCACATTTTTCCAAGGAAAAATTAAGGGAAAAAAAGGTTTCACTTTCAAAGGGGGGGGGCACACTTCTGTTTTAACAGCATTTTTACATTACAAATTTTAATTTTGTTTCTCAAGGGGGGGGATGGGCTGCCTGTCACCCCCCTGATCTGCTGGTGATATATATATTGAACCCTACTAACTTAGTTTAAAATATTTGAGGATGATAAATATATTACTTGTAGTAATATTCATCCTGAAACATTGTGTTTAAAGATGCTCTAAGTTTGTGGTGGATAATGAACCAGATTCGGAAAAGAAGTTTTATTAAGAGTCGAACTCTTAATTTGAACAGAAATCAAGAGTGAGCCTACAAAAACTGCTAAAAAAAACTTCAAACTGACCATGACATCGTTCTCATTACACTTTCTAAAACTACTTTACCGGAAACCGGTTCAGGAAACCAGTTTGGAAGATCGCTTTGCTAGCGTTCCCACTTGATCACATGAAAGTAGTTTTCAAAATAGCTTCACATAAAGCGATCTTGTTGCTATGGAAACGCTCTCAGTGGGGTGACAAATATCGCGCGAAACCGCAGCGTAGGCATTCTACACCTGTCGTGTGGAGTAGCGCGCTCAAAATGTGCGAAGATCGCTTCTCGAAGAACGGTCGTGTCCTCACTTATGCCTAAACCCAGTATAACGAGGCAAAGCGATCTTGAAAACTACACCGCGAGGTGGTTTTCCAAACTGGTTTGGAAGATCGCTTCCAAGACCGCTTCGACCGTTCTCACTACGCATTAAAACCAGTTTCCACTAAACTAGTTTCCAGTAAACTAGTTTAAGGAAGGTAGTGAGAACGGTGTCCATGACACACTAGTCACTCTCACCTGCTGGAAATAAGCGTCATTGTTGATATACTCCCTCTCGTGTTGATCCTGGAGCTTGTGCGACTTGATGTACTGCCACAGGGCATTGATGATAACGGGACGGGTCTGGGTGTGGACGCCGAGCAGCCGGGCCAGACGGGGATCAAGCTTGTACTGCGGAGGCTGGAGAGAGCAGATTTTAAAAAATTGAGCAAAATCGCTACATTTGCATACATGTAAACTTGAAGAATATTTAAACCAAGAGCAGTCGAGGAGACAGAGATTAAGCTTGTATTGGGGATGCTAGTAAAGATGAAATCAAAAGGGCAAATCCGTGAAATATGTACGTCCGAGCCCCTATATTTTCTGTCTCTGATTTCTTGTTCTTTTGACAGTCTGTCATGCTCTCAAATGACCATTACTTGGTCAGTTTATGAAATGAAGTATAACTTGAGACAAATGGGGGTCGTACCAAAAGATTGACTATTTTATGGAATGCCCAAAAGCAAGGAATTTGAACAAAATCTCTATCTTCTTGAAGAACATTCCCACCAAGAGAAATGGTAATAGCAGGAAAATACACTTCAATTGATTTTACAATCACTCTCACATCAAGGCCTGATTTCTCTTACTTTTTCCGATTCTGTTTAAATTCTAATGTCACCTCTGTCATCATGGGCGGAAATCCCAGGGGACGCGACCCCCCCACCCAAAAATGTTCCCCCTACTATTTTTGGTGGAAAGAAATACATCATTCAAAATCGAAATAAAACATGTACATGTATTTTGGATGAGATGAAGTTACTTTTGGGGTGATTACCTTTTTATTTTTCATTATTTTTTTTTTGCCTGTCAAATTTTTCAGCCCCTGGTCCCCCTACCTTTGGGGACAGATTTCCGCCCTTGTCTGTCATTAGTTTTTAAGATCCTTTTAATTGCCAGTTTGACATCAGTATACTATTTAATAAAATTCATCATAGAAAGTTAAAAATTTAAAAATAAAATAACAAACCTTAACATTCAATGAAAAGAAACCTTGTGAAGAACGTTCAACTTTCATAGATTCACTTGTGGATATGATAATTATTACAATTATCATTGAACAATAAATTTTAAGAGGTACCATTTACCACAGCTGATCCTTTAAAGTCATTTGACTTGAAAATGGATGGAAAAAAATCAGTTAATTTCTTATACTAGATAATTTGTTTTGTTAAGTTTGTTGATCTCTTGTGGGGAGTTAGGCCCTATGACATTAATAAGATGACACATGAACTATCATCAACAAAACATTCTATGTACCGGAATGGGTTTCTTTAAATGGACGGGCTGCTTATAAAAAGTTTACATAAAATGATCACATAAATAACAACACTTCATAACTGTAATGTAATAATGATATAGAACATCCATATTGTACACATATATTCAGCTTTTTAGGTACATTGTATAGGTGCTCAAGCTAGGTGCTCCTATATTGATCCCTGGCTAAGCTGGGTGCACATGACTTTGAGGAATAGCTTCCTGCCAGTACCCATTTACCTCACCTGGGATGAGTGCAGCAAAATATGGAACAATTTCTTGCTGAAAAAATAACCCTGTGGCTGGGATTTGAACCAACGACCCTATGATTTAAAGGCAAGAGCAGGAACCACTTAACCTCAAAAGAACTGTCGAGCAAGATGCCCAAGATGCCCAACCTAACTTCTTACAACTGTTTTAAGTGAAGGAGGTCAATGACCTAACTTATGCTATCCACTTTGATACATATATATGTTGATAAGGACAACACCTATATTCATTATTTTCCTTTGTCTAAAACCTGTCATCAGCAATCAATACAGCTAGAACCAGGAAATCTAGGGTAACTAAAAACCTCACGCAAAATTTCATCAAATACAAAAAAAGTCCTTAGGAGAGCCAGATGATACGGGCAGGCGGCTGAGGGGCTAAGAAAGAACTTTTTAAGAGTGGGGGATCAGAAAATTAAGGGAGAGGCAATTTCTCCCACAAGCTCAGTATTATATTCCTAAAGAGTAGTGTCAATTTATTGTCCCCTCTGGAGTGATAATATTTGAGTTTGCAAGAAGTGAGTGGCATTTAGTTTGATTTCCTGGCTTTGCCTACAGCCCTTCTGGCTCACGGTGAATGGCAAGATGCATTATAGCATTAGATTCTTGCCTAAAACAATTGTTTTCCATAAAAGAAGACGTTTGACCATCTTTGACCCCCCATTTACATTACTTATCCACGTCAGGTCCGGAAGTTGTCTATAGGGGAAAAAACAAGTGATTAAAACATAAGTGATAAATGGACTGGGAAACAGACAAAGAAAAAGAAGAAATAGAGAATTAAGATGGAAATTAGATAAAAAACTTTAAGAATGAAGCCATGGTTCATCTACGTCCCACATTCAGTCCAACACTCCAGTTTGGTAGATGAACCAACACAAGATTAGGTTGCAAGGAATATGTTGAGTTTGGATGAATTTTTATTTGAATTCCAATGACCTGCAAAAAATTTGTGTTTCAAATGTTCATTCATAACTGTGCTCATGAATATTCTTTGAGATCCCTTCATTCAAGAAACCAAATGAAATCGAAAACCGCATTAAGTTCTCCAATCGAGCCGAATCCACCGCATATTACCTCCCGGGGAGGTTCCATTTCCTTCTCTAATCCCCCCACACCTACCCGAACGAGAAACAAAAAGAATTCATGAATCGCTAATGAGATATGTTTGTCGCTGGGACATGACGAGAATATTCCCCCCACAAATACCGCAAACGCGGACGAGAGATTTCCAGGCGGGGTAACTCGCGGTCACCACCGTTCACATTTCACGCGAGGAATCGTAACCATGAATCGTTGTTAAAAGCAATGCAATAATTATCGCCCCTGCTTATCCCTCGCGAGGCGATGGCCTAGCTAACCACCACTTTCCAATCCCGCCACAGGATCTGACATAAATGAAAGTTATCTTGGATAATCCATGTGGGGATTTAGTCAAGAATATCGAGTGTCTTTAAAAAGCCTTTGCTTGCAGTCTCCGGGCTAGAGAAGAACCAGATAATTTGTGTTTCTAAAGAGAAGCAGATTTCTAGAATGGAGAGTAGTGAACTTGTTGCCAAAGTAGGGGGGCCTTAGGCAAAGGAAAGGATACTTGCATAGAATAGAGGCCTTGAAAATACAATAGAACCCTGTAAAATTACCATTCACTCCAATGTGAATTTGAATTATTATATGTAGAAGATTGAGGCAGTAAGTTGAGAAAAAATACCCCCCCCCAAAAAAAAAAAAATAATAATATTTTTTTGCCTGACCCAGTGTACTTGCTCGGATGAAGAAGTTCTCATCAATCATTTCAAAGTGACAAAATGTCTCGTAATTTTGATGAGTACCTACCATTTAGAAGGGTTTTTTTCTCTTAGAAAAATTTCCAGTAACTTCAAATTTCACACTTGTAAAAAATAATAACTCATGATTTTATGATCAGTGGGGAGATCAGCGTAAATTTTGAATTTCCCAATCAGAGAATGACTGGTATTCTCGAAATTTGAGTCGGTCAGAACGCAAGATATGAGAAATCCTTGAAATAAATGCAGTTTATGCTATGCTGATAATCCTACCCTTAAATATGAATAAGCACGATAAATAAGAGGGTTTGAGTATCTTGAGGAATTGAATTAAGAGCAAACGGCTAGATTCATTTCTAAGCCCTCATGTTAATATGGATTGGATGAGAACCATATATGAATTCACAAAGTGTTTTTAGTCTCAATTTATCTGACATGTGATTTGATAAAAGTTACTTGAAAATACACCGCATTCCGTAATTAAAAAAACATCAACAATGAATTCAATCATCAATCACCAAACTGCGCTTTCCCATTTTTATGTATTTTAGTAATGCTTGTCTATTTTTGTACCCTTCTTCCATGTTGACATATGAATTTATATTTGATGGACAATACAACTGAATTGAAACAAATTCCCCCATGAGCACCTACACCAAATTAACTTTCACTCCTTCAATCCAAATGTTTGTTATCCTAATTTTTCTATGAACTTTTAATTAATTGTACAACAAATGTTCTTGTGAGCACCTAAATCAAATGAATTTTCACTGACAAAATCCACAACTTTGTTATTGTGTTCTGATTAGAGGGTTGTGGGTCTAGGCCATACTTCAAGCACTCATTTCCTTCAGCAAGAAACCTATCTTTATTGGCCACACTCAACCCAGGTGAGGTGGAATGGTCCCAAGCAGGTTCATTCCCTGCATGCTTTAGTGGCTATATGGCAGCTCCAGCTAAGGTAATAATATCATACCAAGTATCAAATGCAGTAAAGTATATGTGCATACATGTATAACTCCCTATACAAATGGACCAATATTCACGATAGTATATTTTTTTGGTATAACTTTCAAGGATATTACTTTAAACTTCTTATTCCTCCATGATCTCTGAATGAGGCAGCTCCAGCAGAAGTTATAACATGATACAAGCACAGTAAATTAGATGCATATGGTAACTGCTGTACACAAATGGACCTATTATAATTGATAATTTTTTTCATGTAACTTTCAAGGATATTATTGAAAAATTCAGATTTCTATCAGATCTCTGATTGAAACCTCCACCTGCCAAATGTTGCCATGGAAACCTACCTGATGGTCAAGGAGGAGGAGTAGGGTACATTTCACATTTTCGTTTCCAGGACGCTTGACTTGGAATCCATCAGTCTCTGTGGTAGCATTCGTACGGTGCCACTAAAAAGAGAAAAAGACGGAAAAGGATTATAATAATAATAGAAAAGAATCTTAATTATATCAGTAATCATTTAGTGCTTAAAACAAAAACTGAGTAATATGGCCTGTGTTCTTGAGTCTGCTTTGACTAAAGTCATGGTCTAACTCTGTGGTAACTTTATGGCAAGCCAAAAGTATCAAAATTGCACTATGTTTCCCATCTTTACTTGGCTCTTTCCTCATGTTTTAATGATGGAGAGAATTATTTCAGCAATTATTCTCAGTCAGTGGTGAATGATTTGAGAGTCAAATGAGCTGAAAATTTGAACTTGCATTGTTACAGACATCTGCTGCAGTTGGCTAGCCATAGTTAAACCAAAATTTCATAGCGGGGTTCCGTAACACAAACGTTAGCGATTGATTGTACGCTTGATTTTTGCGATTGATTGTACCTTGTTGTCGATGGAATAAATCACAGGAAAATGCTCTACGATCATTGCTAAGCTTTGTGTTACGGGCCCCAGAGTTTAAGTTAAGCCGACTTCCGAATACAGGCCATATGACCCCATGGCCACTTGAATCAAGCACTTGAGCATTCAACAAATAACTTCCTCATAGGTAACCATTTTCTGCACCTGGGTGGAGAGTGGCAAATGCAGATTAACACCTAGCCAAACGACACAAGTGAAGCAATGGAACTTGAACCCTGGATCTTGTGGTTGAAATCCACTGAGCCACAAAACCTTTATGAAAAGAAACAATAGAATGGTGGTCCCCAAGTCTGCGCACTTAACAATTTGAGTTAAGATTAAACAAAAATTTCCTTTCACTTTTATTTCACAAAATATTTCAGTTGATCATGGTCCTTATATCACTATGAGTAAGGGTGCCAAATATTTCATAACAATTTTAAAGAAATATATAACTTTCTTGGAAAAAACCTCAGGCAGTCATTTTCAGATTTGAACGAAAAATGGTACCAAATGTCTGCACATCCATTCATTTTGCACTCGATTCAGGGATTTTGATGAGAAAGGTGCATATTGAGGCCATCACATGAAGATGCCCAAAATTCATTATTTTCCATCATTTTGAGTCGGATTTTGTAATTGATATCTGTCTATGCCATTGCATGTATAAAAGTTTGTGTTTGTTGCATATCTTTAGAATCGCACAGATAAGCGTATGTGCAGACAAGGAGGACCGCACAGACTTAGGGGAACTTGCCATACAACATTTAGAGGCCACTGCAAAAAAAAACCCAGATAGTCCATTGGTGTTCAAATTTTCATATTGACATTGACAAAATAATCAATGAAAGAACAGAATAGAATTCTACTTAAGAAGAAAAAAATACAACAGGATATTATCTGATTTGGGTATAAAACATTCAAAATAATGAATAAAAATGATTCAGGCTAAAGAAATCAAATCATCTAATATACGCTGTAATTATTTATCTATCCAATCCTTGCATAGAGGGTATACACCCTCTATGATCGGAAGCATCGTGGTGTAGCGGTTCTGACTCTCGCCTTGTAATCAGAGGGTCGTGTGTTCGAATCCCACCATGGCCTAGCGTCCTTTGGCATGCAACATTGGCATGACATTGTATGCGGGCATGCAAGGATCCGATGACCGCGGTAATAATATGTCTGTAAAGCGCTTAGAGACGTCGTTCCCATGTATTAAGCGCTATATAAATGCGGAATATTATTATTACACCACCAAATCAAAATATATCGATTTAATAAACAACAAAACTTTTTTTTCATACCCCCTTCCTCCGGGAGCTAATCCCGTTAATTATTTCAACTTAAAAAAAAAATTTCTTCTTGCAAACATTCACCTTACCCTCGCTTCCATTCATTTATCTAATACAAAGAGCAGAAATTCACTATAAAAAAGACAAATATCATTCTAATATTTCCAACAGATATTTTTTTTATATCTGATAGCTTCAGTCATCTCCTAAGTATAAGTATTCATGACACATCCAATGAGAAGTTTATTTAAGATTGCTATCTCATCACAAATCTGGTGAGAGGATCTGGGTCATCACGTCCACGAAACCTTTCCGTCCCGAGCACGAGGTGCAGGGCGACTCGCTCAGCCGAACGTGGGGGAAATCACGGACCCAGATACCCTCTAACTTGATGTACGATTACAAGGTTTGTTCTGACAATAGCGCTATGAGAAGTGACACAATCTTGATATGCAGAATGCATTTAACACAGATTTGGAAGAGGAGCGTGAAGCGTCTGAAGGCAGCGAGGTCTTAGTCACGCTCCCGGGAGCCGTCTCTGGAGACACGTTGCGGGTGGTCATTTTTCAAAGCTCAGCTACAGAGGCATTGCTCGTTGTCGCACGAAGGCACACGAGGGATCTTAAACACTAACATTGAGATTCAATGTTCATTGTGTCTATAAAGCCACATCAAGTGTCAAACAAGATAAATCACTCGGAAAATAATGTATGAGATATAAGTGACTGGCTTTCATTAGGCTATTTCCACTTGGATCAAGAACGGCAAAATTCCGTTTTTAAGTAATTCGTGGAAGAGAACTGGGACAAAAATATGTCTCATAAAATTAATTGATGACACTGACAACTAGTTAATGATATGTTGTTTGAAGGTTTGCATGGTGGCATACACAATCGCTGATGTGGTTTACGGTACACCATGTGGAGTGTTATTAGAGACAGTGGATAGAAGAAAAGAAATGGATAGGCGAGAAAGTAGAAATTCGACAGTAGAGTAATCTTTCTTGAATATAGTCCTGAAAAGGACTGTAAACCAGAAGAGATTGATGAGTTGATACAGCTTGAGTAGTAAGATGAATGCGGAGATGCTGGCTTGAGTCAGCGAGTAGAGATGATGAGCAGAAGCAGTAGAGACTCTTTATTTAATGATGGGAAAAAAAGGGCTCTAGAAACTAAAAAGAACTGCCCATTTGATGTGGTCTAAACTTTGATTGAAGAATATCAACAACTAGCACCTACAGACATGACCGGAACCCAAGATTCTACACTTCACATCGCCAGAAGCATTCTATTTCAATTCAGGGCGACTCACAATGAATATGAACAGAACCAAAAATCAAGTAAATGAAAATTTCACAATATATTTCATATACATCTCTTTTCCCTCCCTTCTTTTCATTGAAAAAGATTCGTTTTTTTTTCAATGAAATAAGAGATGATCCCTTAGGGGAGGACGCTCAGAGCCAGTTTCATAAAACATGTTACAAAGAAAAATTTGCAAGATCAGTTAAAAGCTATTGAAATCCTGCAATATGATTGGTCAATAGTAAATTTGTTATAGAAATTGTACATTTGTAATAAAAAGTCTTTATGAAATGGTAACTTGGTGGTAAGAGCAAATGAAAGTAGATATGAATACGAATGAACATTATCATGATTTCCCCCATGACTTATTTACCCCATTAAAAAGAAGTAGGTCACTCCGACGAACCCACGGTAACAGTAACATGGATGGTGGTTCCAACCACCTGATAAAAAAAGGCACCAATAATCCTTACTTTCTTTCCTTTACATCGTCTTTGGGCAAAAGTGTGAAAATCTGTCTCAGGCAATTAGGTCCACGTCCTTTTCAGAGGGGCAGGCGAAATCTGAAAGTCGTTATCCACTTCCGCAACCTGCCCTATTCAATCTAATTCAGGTGTACAATAAACAACAGGTCAAAGCCTTTTAAACCGGGTTAAAAGCCCCCATTCTTTAAACTTCTTACCCTCCATCATAAGGAATATTCATACCACCTTGATCACCAGAATATCGTTAAATTATGAGAACTTGTTCAGGCCTCACTATGCCCAATAATTATTTTCGCATTCGTACTGACCAGAAGCAGACCCTTACGGAGTGAGTTCTCTATTAAGTTACGGGCATGTGCAGTATGGTCTGATGAGCAGGCGAGGCTATAGCACTGGCTCCCGCATCTTACGGCTCGCTGGTTTGCGAATGTTCTCGGTGTGTACTTTCAAACTGCTAGTATACCTGCAACCTAGAAAACATCCCTGCAAAAGTTCTCGTAGTTTCGGCAAGTACCTACTATCAGGTGGCAGTTTCTTTCAGGAACATTACGGGTATTAATAGTATTTTGCTTTTCATTTTGGTAAAGAAATACCTTTTTTTCTGTTTGGGGTAAAACAAGGCAACTGTCACAATCCGATAAAACCTGGTACTCTCGAACTTTGAGGTGGTCTGAATACGCCTAAGAGAGAGGGGGGAGAGGGCACACCCGATCACGATCTACCGCAACCCCCGTGGGGGGAAGGAAGGATGCGAAACAGAGGTGTGAAAAGACCAATCTAACAGTAATCCCGCTTTCAAACCCAATGGCCCACATCTCTCAAATCTAATAAAGGCTAGATCCTCTTCATGATTTTTAAGCAAACATTTGGTCTACATTACGCGGGATGCCTGTTTCGGTTTACCCCACCTTACACAGATGTCGTAACACCACCGAAAGAGCAGAGAGAGAGAGGGGCGCGAGAATAGAACGAGAGAGGGTCTATGGTCTAGTGCTTAAGGAGGATGTGACTAAAATGCAAACTGGGCCAGAATACTTCAATAAAACAATCTCTAGGCCCAGATATATGACCTAGAAGTATCATTTCCCCCCTCATCAGGTCCAGGATCAAAAGGTAGGAACAAAAGGGCGATTCGTCCGTCATCGCTTGCCATTTCAATAAGTAGACACTCACAAGTCCCCCTACAACAAATCTGCACACACTCCTGCTGTCCTAATTGTCCCCATTTAAAAGTGGAACTTCTTTATGGGTTTCCCTGAACTTCAAGGGAATCAATGGATCTCTAATGGTTGGCAAGAAACATAAACCTGGATGGAAATGAAGTCATTTATAAAAACGAATTTATGATGACACATGAGATGGAATAAATCTTCCTTGATTGTATGTCGAAGGGACACTATGGGTGACATCCCCCATACCTTGGTTACATATTCCTAAAAAGCCTTTCTCTGCATGACATCATCAACTCAAAGCTATTGGTCACATCATTTACAAAAAGATCACCCATGAAGAAGGGGAGGGGGTTGGTACTCATAATATGGGGCTATCCCGCCTCCAAGACCCCCTTTTAAACTTCAGATAACTATTTTGAAATATGCAATTTTTCATCGAAAAAGTATTTATTTTATAGAAGATCATCCCCCCTTTTTCCCCTTCTGCCCACCAGAAAACGACTTAATAATACAAAATACGAACTAAACCTGAAGGATATATTCTTGATAGAATATTTCTTTTAAATATGTAACGCATATTAGATAAAGCCCCTTTTAACCTCCAAGCACAATATCACAAACAATGAATAACCAAAAACAAAATTCCAGAAGGATAAATCTTGTTGCAAAATTTTTACTGTCAAATTTTTTTTCTTTAGCTTCATTTAAATGGCATATCACTATTTCAATGGGCCCTAAAAGTTTGCAAGGAATAAGAAGCCGGAAGTAGGAGCAAAAGTTATCGGGGGTCGTGCCAGAACACGTAAGGGTCCTTGCGGGACCCTCAAAGTGTGAAACAGGATGCCTACAATGGTTCAGATCGCCATGGTAACCATTCGATGTTAAATTCATCTTAATTAAGAAGGAGGGTATGTGTACTTTGATATGGGATCATTAAGAATGAGGGCAAAGGTAGTGGTGTCGTCTAGGGACGGGATATAAAATGATATTCATGTCAGAGGGGGGCAGTTTAATCGCATTTCATTATATGATGGCCCCTTTATTACGAGACGGTACAACTTTACCCCCATCTCCCTGAAGACCAAGCAATCAGAAAGGCACATCAATAATTAATAAATCATTCTGACTTCAAGTGAAACATACCACTCCAATTGATGCAATATAGATGCGAAAAGATACCGAAATATTTACGACGGTTACATAGAAAAAAAAGTGCTATCTAGATCATCATTCTGAGAATGTAGTTTTTTTTGTCTTTACGTTTTGCAGCTGACGCAGCTGGGCTGGCAAGTTTAAAAGCGAGAAAAAAGCCATGTTTACACTGGAACTGCTTGTTTTTTAAATCATTCCTTAACTTTAACAGGAACTATATCATCTCAAGACAGAGCTTGGAAAGAGAACTGCAAAACTCTGGTGTGAACACCAGCATGGCATGACCACACTAATGATGAAACAACACTAATTTGGTTTAGCACTAACGCAACACCAAATATGTGTTTAAACACTAGTTTAAAAAACACCAGTCACTATTACAAACAACACCAATTACATTCAAAACAAAATGTTTCAACACTTCTCTGCCTCGACTGGTGTTGCAGCGTAAACTTGAAACATATAAAAAAGCTGCCTTGACTGTGAATGTTGTATAGGGTCCTTGTAGAGCACATATCTGTTTGTAGGGTCCTTGTAGAGCACATATCTGTTTGTAGGTCATGATCACTGTCATTAGAAGACTTAACTATAATAACCTTTGACAGTGTCGAACTCCAAGTAAACTATAACTTTATAAACTTTTTAACCAGATGCTAACTGCAAGAAATCATAGATGTCAATGGAACACCATGGGCCCGTTTCATCAAACTTGATGGAATGACAACTTTGCAATAACGGTTAAAAGCTACTGAAATCCTTCGATTTGATTGGCTGACAGTAAACTTGTTATAGAAATTGCGCAGTCGTTATTATAACAAGCGTTCATGAAACAGGACCCATGGGCTTAATGATCTCTCTTCAGTTCTGCGGTGTGAACTTGGCAATAAAACTTGTCACAAATCTTTGATTAGTTCTCTACCATTGCGAGTGAGATAAACTAGTTCACCCTGATATTTTCCTGTTCCCCTTATACATCTGTCTTCGGTATCTTTAATACAGCCACACCTTTTATTTTTTCTCACCGTTTATCTTAACGAGTCCACGCAGTTTTGATAATTAACACTGACGAGTCATCTCCAAGTCAAAAAAAGACAGAAAGATCTGATAGTTTTTATCACGAGAACTAGTTCAGATGATAGATCCCATATTGTAATGCCATGACATCTATTAAAAGAGGATGGAAACTGAAATTAATCATTCTGTCCTTCTACGATATTCTGATCTTAATTAGGGAGGATAAAAGACAGCTTTCACTGATGATAAAAGGGCAATGACAATTCAAATTTTTCTTGATCTACAAAACTTGGCCACATTCATCATCACAATCTATTTGACAGGGAACCCAAAATGAATTTGGCTGAAGCCAGTGCGTTGTGTGTAAACGTCTCTCCCATGTTTCATAGATGCAGGCTATGTTACAATGGAAAAACACTCCATCCCTCGGATAGGACGTTAAATGGAGGCCCCGTGTAGAGGAGAGTCACCACCTTTGCACGTTAAGAACCCACTGCACTATTCGTATAAGAGTAGGGGGTAACCCCGGTGTAGTGGTCCGCCTGCATTCCCCCAATCAGTTATATCGGGAGGAGAGACCTGCGGGTCATAGTGATTCAGTTCGCTTTTCGCCTCCCAGGCACAGGTGACGCCAAAACAAATAATAATAACTTTTATTCACATTAAATAAAAGGTTGAGTGCAGAAAAGAAAGACACAACATTTTTATAGTTTTATGATGGACAATCACTAATGTGAGCGTATCTCACTGTAGAGAGTGGAGAATGCTTGCGAACGCAGCAAATTTGAGATTTTGCCAGTTATTATTAACAGGTTACATAAGGCTCATAATAGATTGCAAGGAGGTTTGCAAACAGTTTTCATCGTTGCAAATAGTTTTTCTTGTCGCAAAAGCAATTTTGAACAAATTGCTTTGCGAATCCATTTTTTTTTTTACAAACAATTGCTAGCATTTGCAAAACAGTCATAAACATTTGCAAACTAATGTAAGATGATATTATTAAAGTCCCCTTTTATTTGCCAATTAATGACCACATGGTTTCTGCATAAAATAGACCCAATAGGGCCGTCTGCACCATCCCGAGTTTTCAAATTAGCGCGCTATTTCTGATCCGGCAAATTATCCCGATCTGAAAAATCTCGAGATTGTTTGTAATGCAGACGCAATTATCGCGCTAGTTCGTAGGATTAATCTCGAGATTGCAATCCTAAGTCAACTCGGGTTTATTTGCAAAATAGCGCGCTATTTACGAATTATCGCGCTAATTCGTAGGTGCAGACGCACTCGGGTTTGGACTCGGGTTAATTTATTCATGACCTTCAGTCCATAATGCAATTCGCATTCCATTTCCGCCTTGGTAAAAACATAAACAGCGATTATACCGAACGCATGCGAAAGTCAACTTTATCATAGCGTTCATCAATTCCCCAATTAGCAACGATGGTGTCAAGCCCCCCGTGAATGGATTTTGGGAGAGACCAGACCGATGGGGGAGGCGCTCATTATCGACGATGGTCATAGTCAATAACAATACTGACAGCATTGTCGTCTTATTCCTTCGCAAAATGTGAGCAAATAGCATTTCTTTCCTCCCCCCTCTCTCTCTCCCCCTCTGTCGTTGCCTCGGAGTCCGCCATCATATTAAACGAAGAATACTTCACTCGCTTATAATTATAGCGCGGCTGAGCTGAGAGGATTGTTGCATAACAACGGTCGAATTCGGCGAAAGAGTACATGTACTTGACTGCATATCGCGGGAAGTTATTCAAAAGCGCGGGCCGTTGAAACTCCAAGATCGAAAGTGCGCATGCTCGGAATATCGGGCTTGTTGCCTCGCTCGAGGAAGAATCGCTCTTCGTGCGATGGTGGAGACGGGGTTTCTTGAATCTCGAGATTAATCGCGAAGAGGGCTGATCGGGCTAAAATCTCGAGATTGAGCAAACTCGGGATGGTGCAGCACCGCCCAATGATTAAAAATAAACGTTTGCAAGCATATTTTTAAAGTAGTTTGCAAATAAATTTTGATATAAAAAAAAACATTCATAAGAAATTGCAACACTTGTCAGGAAAATAGGTGAATAAAAATTTGCAACAAGCATTTGCCAAGTTATCAGTGAGATACCTCCTTCAATAAGTGAGATAAGTTGCCAAAATGCCCGAGAGAGGGCGCTTCATATCTTTAAAGGACGAGTTCACCCCTGACAATTAAGCCTTGTTTTACACACTTTCTCATGAAATCAGTGTTTACTGCAACTACTGGAATTTCTCTTTAATATGACCAGAATATTATAATTTAATCATTCTCCATTATGATAAAAATTACTGAACATTTACCAAAGCTGTAAATAACAAGCTTTATGGGCGTCAAACATTTCTCTGCAGCGCTACTCTTTCTTTGTAACTAAAACATCAACAAACATTGCTGGCTCGTAAGTCTGGGCAACAGCTCAAGGATGTCTTTTTCCTGCCAAGTCTAGTCCCCTAAACTACAAACGCAAACTGGAGGTGAGAAATTTTGGCGGAAACCACGCATGGAAACTTCTGACTCGTCGCAAGGGGACCCTTGAAACTCCCAAAATGGCAATAAAAGTCTACAAGACCGAATCAGTTGTCCTAAATATCGCTGGCCTACATATCTCCCCAATTCCCAACTCCCCGAGCAGGAGTGTCAGAGACATTGCAAATTGTCATCTCCGAAACCTTGGGCTAGCTACAAACGGAAAGATTCAGAGGTAATCAAACAGGGCTGGTGACAAAATTAAAACTCGCTTTATCCTTCGATAAACTCTTTGATTGAGAATAAAACCCTTTTGAGTCATTGTCCCGGAGTATCTCTCGAAAGACTCCGTGCTGACCCAAATTTATAATATTAGGACACCCACAGCGTTTCTTGTCTTCCTTTGTTTTAAGCTCTTCCCCGTGACGTTTTTTTTCTTCAAAACATTTCCTTCGCAAAGTTTCATGTGTAGTAAACATGACGCAAGACTGTATCTCGCATCATGTAGAGTCTTGTCTGCAGTATGTTTTTAGCATCAATTTCATTGATGTGGTTTGACAAACTGTTATATTTTCATGTTAGATCACTCGAATTTAATAAAATTAAAACAATAAATAAATAAATAAAATCAGGAAATAATGAATAATGATATTAGCATTTCTACTTATTGATTTATCTTGCTTCATCTAATTTTTTTAACCAACAGATTTCTTTTTACATGATCATACCTGATGGAAATTGATTTTAAAGACATTCTCAAGAAATCACTGTTTGCTGTAACTACTTTGCTAGTGTAGTCATTTGCCTACATAAGACAGACCCGAAGTAGGCTCGTCCTTTTTTTATTGAAGTAAATTCCTCACTTGGTATACTGCATGATTTAAATACCTGCACTTTGAATATTGTCACATATCAAACAGACCAAATAAAGTCTCATTTTTCTTCCTTTTGAACTAAAAGATGATATTTTTGATGGTCTGCTTCCAGAAATACCCATCTCGGATATATAATCGGGAAAACATGAAATTCATCAGAGAAATCCCAATGAAACCATTGCCAGCGCTATTCGCTATCCCATAATCCACCTGGTGTCCCCACCCTGTAATTCATCTTCAAAACTGCCCACTCAAAAAATAATATAGCTCAAAAAAAAAAAAAAAAAAAATCTGCTCATTCAGACAACAAGAATTCATCACGCACATCAACCATCTTGCAAAAGTTGTACCAAGTTAAAATATACAGCAAAGCTTCATTTCATTCCTGAAATAAACCTGATGAAATAAGTGTGCAATTTTCATATCACTCCCCTGCTAGTCTGCAGGCACAGACCCTGATTGAAACTTTGATCAGCAAGTGTTTCCACGCGCAAAGACTAGCATGCATACAAAACTTGCTGTGTGAGAGGGCCTTCGGTACACAAGGCATGAGTAGGCTGCACATTCAGACCCTAAACTCTAGTGAAGGGTTTAAAGCAGACTATTCCCCCCTCTCTCTGTCACCCCCCCCCCCTCTCTCTCTCCCTCTCTGCCATGATTTTTGATGTTCTTTGGCAATTATACTGTTCTACAAACCTCTCTCCTACAAAACAAATAAATACTCTATTATCAATTAATCATATTCAAATTGAGTGAATGTTAAATTCATGGGTTTCTTTTACCTTGTTTGCAACCCAAGACATACTAATATTCTAACTTGTAGAAATCCATTCAAATCCTATAAATAATCATTCTGGAAGATAATCAAGCATCATTTTCGAAAGAAACCACAAACTTAATAGCGTCAGGATTCTATACAAAACTGAACATTGTATAATGATACACAAAAAATTAACAGAACTAGTTTGGGACCCGTCATCATGTTGACTAAAACTAACAAGTCTGTTTCAAACAATGTTTCTCTGGACATTTAATGAGTCAACATTTTCCTAGTGTGAACAGGACTAAAAAAGTAGCTCGCTCCCCGTGTATTCCCATAGTTTTGTTTCAATGACGTTTGTGGCGTAAAGCGTTTATTTCCATAATAAACAGCAAAGGATTATGGGAAGAACCACTCCTCTGTTACGTTAAAAACAAGACAGGATTCGAGCTCAAGATGCCATGTAATACTGGCCTAACTTAAAAACATATTATTCCTGACTAGTTTGAGATCGATTACCCGTATCGGCTCACAAAGAGCCTACCCGGGGTCGGTTTCATGAAGACTTACATCTATTGTAACTTTCTGCTTTTATTGTAAATACCATGGAATCCTTGATTCTGATTGGCTGTTGAGCCCCGTTACCATGGTAGTTGCCATAATGGAAAGTTACCATAGTTGTAACTATTTATGAAATGAGTCGATGGAGTACATATCTGGTTTTATTTTCTTTCATTGAAGTGAAGATGTCATATATCTGACTCAATTCATACTTCTATGGCTGTCAAAGAACCTCTTCATCCAGTTCATATTTATTTCCAATAGATTTATAAATCTTATCAATCAACATGTGGAAAGAAGTCAAATCTACATATTTATCTATTTCTGGCTATGAAGGTATATCTATAGTTTCATATAACAAAAGCTTTCCTTATAATCTGTAATTTTTTTTTACTACATTATCTGTTCATATCTTTCATACAGGAACTGTCGCATGAAGGAGATACTAAGAATGATACACTGCAAAAAACACCAAAGTGTTAATTTAACACCAGCTCTTTATATCTACATAGAGAAACACCAGAGAAGTATTGAAACAACACTTTAGGCTAACACCAGATAGGCATTTAAACACTAATCAGTGTTTGATTATTGGTTTGAATTTGAACTGGTGTTGTTTCAACACTTCCCTAGTGTTTTGTGATATAGATACCAGGCTGGTGTTAAATCAACACTGATGTTTTTCCAGTGTACCCTTATTGAAATTATATCCTTTTTGCTGAAATATCACCAGCATCATGCACTAAATCATCAAATTAATCTGAATCTGAATATAGAGGGGAAGGATTATCATTTCATTTTTAGTTTACTTCACTTGTAAATTGGAAAATAAAACCCACTGTTTGGAACAAACAAAAAATATTCAACTATTTTCAATCATCTTATATACATGTCATGTGACCATTCCTTTGGAACTGGGACAGCAGGCACTGGAGTTCCAAGGCAAATGTACTCTTTCAATAGTCATATGTAAAATTTGTATTTGTATTTTTCATGCAGAATCAAATAATAATGATAAAAATTAGACAAATGAAATAGGTACCACAACATTCATTTGCTTGATGAGATATTCCCACAAAATACTAATCATATCTAGCAATATTCTAACCAACTTTTAGAAAGACAACGTCAGGGTACCTCTTTTATTATGATGACTGTGGCGCCTTCCCACTTGTGAGAACTTTTATCAAAATAAAGGCCTTTCGTGAACTTTTCCCCCTTCCATCCATCTTGATTTTGAAAATTAAAGGGGTACTCCAGGCTGAAAATCAATACATCTTAACAAAAAAGAGTAAAATTCACTTAGCAAAATGATGAAAATTATTATCAAAAATTTGGTAACAACTAGCAAAGTTATTGAATTTTAAAGTTTAGCAATATTTTAAAAATCAGTTATATTCATGTCATAAATATGTAATAAGTGGGCTAATGATGTTATCATATCATATCCCCACTTTCCTATTTCTTATGTTATGAAATGAAATCATAGTTATTTTATCTTTTCACAATGAATAGTATGTCCCCCTTTTAACAAATAAGTTGCACCAAAGATTATATTTTTTGCATCAAATTAGTAGTATATTCATTCCTTTTAATTCTTGGAGGACAAAATTTGAATAAATTCAATTTCATATAATAACTTACATGAAAAGTGGGGCTATAACATCATCAGTTTGTTCATTGCATAATCATGAAGAGGTGAATTGAAAATGTTTATGAAATAATTATGTTTATCAAATAATGCAAAACTTTAAAAATGACACAACTTTGTTGTTCCTTGTCCGATTTTGACGGAATTTTAAGCATTCTGTTTATCTCACATCACTCTACCTCTTCAAATCATATGATTTTCAGCCTAGAGTTCACCTTTAAAGTGAAGTTGAAGATAGGGATGCACGCTGGAATGTCCTGACGTCAAGATGAGGAAAATTGGTAGGAAAACAAAACCCACCTTCATCACTTTGTTGACACTCAAATCAAGGATGTACCGTTGGATACAAAACCACTTCTTCTTTTACTTTATTATGAAAGCAAAGGGCATCTCAAATTAAAGGTTTTCTTACAATCATACGGTCTATTTTTATTGACAAATGAGGCAAACACCTGGATAATCATACTTGCACTATTCCATCTTTTGCATCCCTCACCAAAACAATGGAGAATTGCCTATAAGCAGAAAGTACTATTCACATTCGAAAATTAAACCCATGTGAAAAAGAAATCAAAATTCCACAACAATCAAGGAAAAAGGACTGGGCTTGTTAGGTGTTAGGAGAGTATATATCACCTTATAAAAAATAAAGTATTTGAAACATCTGTTAGAAAGAAAAAAAACATGACAAAATACTTGTTTAGATTACTTTAGGGAAGAAGATTGTAGAAACAAGTCTCCCCAAACATTTCAAACAAAGAACAAATTCTTTGATAACAACGGGTAATAGACACAAAGGCATATTTTCCATCCTCGATTACAGAATCCAAATTTTTCCCTGGTTTGGGGGAAAAAAAATCAAGTAACAGAACAAAATGAGGATAGTCGGATTCATTTCAATCATATCCTAGTTGTTTGAGTGATCATTCCACATCTCAATTGTATCTACCTGCTATTCGTCTCCATAAGATTAAGTAATGATAGGGGTTTATTGCCATCCCACGTGCGATTATGCAGCAATCCCGTCTCCCGAGGGATCTTAAGGCTTCAACAATATTTGAAACTTTAGGACACCAACGTGACATCCAATACAAAACCAACCGAAGTGTTCCCTTTCAAAAAAACTCCCTACATGCTTTCATACTGACTCGATCAACAAAAAATCAAGAACTTGTCTCCAGGCCTTCCTACCCACCTGGACCGGACCATCTTGGAATAGGTTGTTGAAGAGGGGAAAAAACAGTACAAGGGGGTTAGGACAATTTCACCCTAAAAGAGCTACAAAAGAGCCCTGGAAAACAAAAAAGCCCCCCGCCACTCCAAAAAAAAAAAAAAAAAAAACTCACTGCAATTACAAAAGCTTATCCAATATTGCAGATTTGGGATTCAGTTGCGAAAGGCAGCCCCCAGAAACATTTCTTTTTTGTGTGTTGTGCTTTAAACTTTTAAATTCATGAGCACGCACATTTGGTGTGATATTTTATACCGTGAATCGTGGATGGAGCGCGCAATTTAAAATTGATAGAGCTAGCAACCAAAGTGACCTGCACGAATTGCACTCGCGGGGGTGGGAAAGTTCTCATAAAACAGGGACTTCCCACAACCTTGGAAGTATTCTTGCAAACAATCTCATAATTTTGAAAAGTACCTACTAATAAGTGGGTATAATATTCTTTTGGGATATTGCACATAATTTGCTTTCACATTGGCACAAAATAGCTGGTTATTAATCAGGGTAAATTTCCTGATCAGATAAACTTTTGGCTACCGAGTTGGTCTGAAATCATCCTCTACACCTGGAGGAACCTTACGTCCGAGAAGAGAACTAGTGAAACAAGGTGTGCTGGATAAAAACCCGAGCGCATCTCTTTCATCCTGGCACCTCTGTCGTAATCGCGAGTGGGTGAGAAGCAATTGATTTCATGATGCCTTCATGAATACATAGTCCGCTGTCATCGCCCCTCTTCGGTTCTCTCAATTGATACTCCGTGTCGCCACGGATCAGAGGCCGAGAGAAAGCGCTCTCAAACCATGCTTCGGTCATCGACACCCCTGCTGAAAGTTTTCAACAGGTCGGGCAATTAGGACGTGGGCGGACGGCGATATGTGGGCCTATACTCAAAAGCTCAAACAAGGGAGGAAAAAAAAAAACAAGTAGCCTACAGCACAAGAGGAGCATAAAGGCATATTATTCGACTGTTCAACATAGAAATCCAGAGAAAAGTTGAAAAGAGGGGAAAGCAAGAGAAAGACATTGTATACATAATCAAATATGGCATTGTGAGCAAATGATTGATTTGCATTAGTAAAATTCACCTAATACAATATCCATCAAAGGTTTGTTTTATATTGATCTCCAAATAAAAAGCCCCAGATATCGATGACAAATTACAACCTAGTATTGAAAAATATTAAATAATATTACAATTTCTTCTTTTAAGTTCTATTGCCAGCTTGGTAAAAAAAAAACACGAGTTCAAAGAGAACTATTTCATGGCATATCTGACTAGACGCACGAAGCGGCTATTAACCGAATTCCAAAATTTTCAGGGCTAATATAATATCAATAACCCATTGTGATAACTGTGACGAAACTACCTATTAAATCATCCTAACATCGCACTACCCTTGACGAAAGATCAACCGTGTCTGTAATACGATCTCCAAACTCAATTATTCTTGAATGGGGGATGATCTCATTGGCCCAATTTAAATGGCCCTCTGTTTACTGTCCAACATATTGACCTCTGACCCTGGGTGACCCTAGCATTGTTGTAACTGAACCAAGCGACAAACGATACCTGTAAATGATGATATTAGATACAGAAATAGCGTGTAATGACCACATTACTGTCTACAATTTCAGTATCCTGTGAAGACAAAAGGGTGACAACCCAACACATTCTTTTGTAATAAAACATGGGTCTGTATTTACTTTCCCCCAAAACAATAGATAATTGCACAATTTTTGAAACTGACACTTGAAACAAAAACAAATAAGTGCATGAAAAGGGGGTGAACAATCAACTAAATTATCATCTCAAAGGCTGATATGAAAGTCTTGAGCAGATTTTTATTTCAGTTTCTTTTTTTAATCAATTTATTTATGCTAAAAACTGTTTTTCAAGAAAACATGAACAAGGTATCATTGTTTTAGAAAGATACTGCTCCCCTGATATATATATCCCTACTAGTATTCAGGAGATTTATCAAATCATTTTAGGAGTGTAATATATCGTAACTTAATTTTAGATGTTTTCATTTTGTTTTCACAGTGCATCCTTACCATTGTCAAAATCCTCAGTAAAATCTATTAGTTTGTTAATGCAGATTCTGACTATTTTGAGAGAATTATTCTTATCCAAAATCAATCATCGTAGAGCTGGTCCATGCTTGAAATGATCTTTGAACCCTAAACCTTCCAGTGCAGCATGGTACCATTCCACTAACAGTACCCTAGTCACTAGTAGTGTAGCTGGTCCATGCGTGAAATGAGCTTTGAACCCTAAACCTTCAAGCGCAGCATGGTATCATTCAACTACCACCCTATTGGGAAGCTGGTCCATGCTTGAAATGAGCTTTGAACCTTGAACCTTCCAGCACAGCATGGTACCATTCCACTACCACCCTCATTGGGAAGCTGTTCCATGCTTGAAATGAGCTTTGAACCTTGAACCTTCCAGCACAGCATGGTACCATTCCACTACCACCCTTATTGGGAAGCTGTTCCATACTTGAAATGAGCTTTGAACCCTGAACTTTCCACTGCAGCGGGAACACCATTCCTCTACCACACTGAGGTTTGGCTGGCCCTCCATGCGTGAACCCATACATCAACCTGTCAGGGTTAAACCCATGATGGCTGAATGAAAGTCAATTCCAGCTAATTATCCGATTACGATAAATCAAACAACGGAAATGGCGGCGTAATCTCCCTCAATCCTTCTCAGGACACGGCCTGAAATTGAATGACAAGTTACCAAGAGTTTCGCCTCAACGAGCAACGAGGGCTGGAACTGCTGAAAAATACTCCTTTCCATTTCTCAGCTGCAGTAGGCCTATCACCTGGGATCCAAACTCTTTAAGATTAGAAATTAATTAATAAAGTATTACAGTTACTACTTCTAGTGCCTAGTAGATTCCTGTTTGCCATCTCACATGCACCAATATTTTGCTGCTGCTATTTGCTTGCTTTTTAAACTGAATTTGGAAGCGGATGACAAATATACTTCTCATTAAATTTTACGAATTCAAGAAAACTGTAATTTCCAGGGCATAAGAACGGTGATCATAAGGGTTCATATTTCTACAAAGATTTTCTGTCTTTCTGATATCCCCTTCTTCCCAGTTTTCCCTAACTCCATTGTCTATTGCCTCTAATAACTCAAGGAGAATTTAAAAAAAAATCATTAAGGTTTCTATATGTATTTATGAAAGAATATAAAGGTCCAGTAATCCAGGGCGCGCATCCTCAGCCAGTCATCATAGCAACACCTGTCTGAGGATTGATACTACACATTGTAATCTCCTGAAGAAGACGGAGGACCGTCGAAAATTCAAGTGAACAATAAAAACTTTATTGGCAATGTAAGCATTATCTTCAGCATTATTTTTTTACCTTACAGAAGCCAATATATGAAACTTTAAGATGTTAAGATCATATAATTTCCATCCTATTATAAATGTTTATTATGATGAAATATATCAGACACTTCCATAGACCTTGAAAACTTTACTCTAAAAATGAGGCTTTACCTAACATACCAGTACTTACACCCCCTATGCCCCATGTTCTAAATGCCTTCAATCATTTCATACAAGGAATTTCATAATAAGAGGAAAAAGTGTTTACGTGACAAATCCTTAGGAGCATAATATGGTACCGGGTTCACAATCGTGGAGGAGAAACAATATTTGACTTGGACTTAATTGGAGAAGTTTATTAGGCCAGAAATCCCTAATCCAATCTGCAAGGTCTTAACTAGTCTACTGTGACAACCCATCATTGAAAGTGGTCTGAATATGCAGCCTACAGTGGCTTGAGTTCTGGGGGCCCTCTCGCTCAGGCTAGTCTTATGTGCAGACCCACTTGCTGATTAAGGTTTCAATCAGGGTCTGCGCTTGCAGACTAGGTCTTGACACCTCAAGTGTCTCCTTAAGGACTTCAACCCAAGGACATGATTATGTTATACCCCTTTCACAAACCCAATTACTATGAATTAGGCGGCTAATAGCAGCATAATTTGGTCGTAAAATTGGAGGAGGACAAGAGTTATCCGCATTACTCTGATGCTGCTATTACCCGCATAATAGCGGCATCGGGATAAGATTTTGAGTTTATGAACGCATTTCCAAAAAATGCGGATAATTGCCATGGTGCGGTCACAAGGTCACCCTTTTCCAACACAACCGCATCGGAGGGGGCGTGTCAAGTTGTCATGGCGATTATCCGCCTTTTTCAGGACGGGCGCTCGTAAAAATAATGCGGCTTATTTCGGAGTTTATGAACGCAATTTTTATTGAATTATCCGCATTACTCTTAGGCGGCTAATTGGAGGATAGGTTTATGAAAAGGGTATTAGATACTTCATCTTATATTTCTTCTTTATTTTTTTACATTGGTCTGTTTACTCAGTCTCCATCTGAACATGATTAACACTATTCAACAATTTATCAAAGAAAGGCTAAGGGAAAGTTTCCAAATCCCTTTATAGGTGATAGCCCCCGAGGAGGAATTAATGGTTAAAAGAGAATGAAATAGGACTGCAATTGGCAATAGAAGTCAGCAGTCATCAGCGTAAGTTCATGTCTCTTTAACTAGAAACACATGAATGGCTTGCAGTGCTTGGCAAAGCCAACTTCACTTGATGTCACTCGGCTGGCTGCGACATTAATGAACAACAAAGAGCAAACTTTTTACAGTTAAGCTGAAGAGAAGAAATCTATATTTTTATTCATATCCTTATTATCAAAAATATTTCATCAATAACCCCTCTATTCCATTTCAATGGTGTAAAAAAAAACATGGTGTTAAAAACGTCCCTCATTGTTCTGAGAGGACCATGCCTTTGGTGTTAAGAGAACACCAATGAGTTTGCATGTAACACCAGATAGTGTTCATGTAATAGAGAGGATGTATGTAATAACACCTATAAATTAAGACTGGTGTTAAATGATTGGTGTTCTGAGAAGACCATACCCTTTAGTGTTAGGAATGCAACATGTAATTTATACAATATAATAAACTGAATGTGTTAATGTAACACCAGGAAATGAAGAGTGGTGCTAAGTGATTGGTGTTCTGAGAGGACTACATCCTTAGGTCTTACAGGACAAGTCCACCCCCACAAAAAGTTGATTTGAATAAAAAAAGAAAAATCTAACGAGCATAACACTGAAAATTTCATCAAAATCGGATGTAAAATAAGAAAGTTATGACATTTCAAAGTTTCGCTTATTTTCAACAAAATAGTTATATGAACGAGCCAGTTACATCCAAATGAGAGAGTCGATGATGTCACTCACTCACTATTTCTTTTGTTTTTTATTGTTTGAATTATACAATATTTCAATTTTTACGAATTTGACGATTAGGACCTCCTTGCCTGAAGCACAAAATGTTAAAATAATGGAATTCCATGTGTTCAGGGAGGAATGAAACTTCATTCCACGTGACAATGACGAGAAAATGAAAATATTTCATATTTCATATAATGAATTACAAAAGAAATAGTGAGTGAGTGACGTCATCAACTCTCTCATTTGGATGTAACTGGCTCGTTCATATAACTATTTTGTTGAAAATAAGCGAAACTTTAAAATGCCATAACTTTCTTATTTTACATCCGATTTTGATGAAATTTTCAGTGTTATGCTTGTTGAATTTTTCTCTTTTTATTCAAATCAAGTTTTTGTTGGGGTGGACTTGTCCTTTAAACAATATAACAAACTGAACGTGTTGATACAACACCAGGAAATGGAGAGTGGTGCTAAGTGATTGGTGTTCTGAGAGGACTACATCCTTAGGTCTTACAGGACAAGTCCACCCCCACAAAAAGTTGATTTGAATAAAAAAAGAAAAATCTAACGAGCATAACACTGAAAATTTCATCAAAATCGGATGTAAAATTAGAAAGTTATGACATTTTGAAGTTTCCCTTAATTTTATGCACATCCTGGTGGGTTTGCAAATGAGGAGACTAAGGACAACACCCACTCACTATTTCTTTTGTATTTTTATTATATGAAATATTCTAATTTTCTCCTCATTGTCAAGTGAAACAACGATTATTTCCTCCCTGAACGTAAGGAATTAGCTTTGTTTAATACAATATGGTTTAGTCAAGTTGGTCCCTATTGTCAAATCTGTAATGAAATATTGTATAATTAGAAAAAAGAAAAAAAAGAAAAAAAAAAAAATAGTGAGTGAGGGACACCATCGTCTGTCTCATTTGCATGTCACTGAGTTGTGCATATCACTATTTTACAAAAAAATATGCGAAACTTAAAATGTCATGTAGCTTTCTTATACCCTTTTCATAAACCCATCCTCCAATTAGCCGCCTAAGAGTAATGCGGATAATTCAATAAAAATTGCGTTCACAAACTCCGAAAATAAGCCGCATTATTTTTACGAGCGCCCGTCCTGAAAAAGGCGGATAAACGTCAAGACAACTGGACACGCCCCCTCTGATGCTGTTGTGTTGGAAAAGTGTGACCTTGTGACCGCACCATGGCAATTATCCGCATTATTTGGAAATGCGTTCATAAACTCAAAATCTTGTCCCGATGCTGCTATTATCCGCATAATAGCAGCATCAAAATAATGCGGATAACTCTGGTCCTCCTCCAATTTTACGACCAAATTATGCTGCTATTAGCCGCATAATTGGGTTTATGAAAGGGGTATCATTTTACATTCGATTTTGATAAATTTCTAGTGTTATGCTTGTCTGATTTTTCTCCGTTCATTCAAATCAACATTTTTCTGAGGTAGACTTGACCTTTAAGAATACTCAATGGAGTTTGAACATAACACCAAACAGTGTTAATGTAATACACAGAATGTGTTTACAACACAACACCAGGACATTGCATCATGTATCCGGTTCTTTTAAACCTAACTCAATTTAGGGACAAGTCCACTCCAATAAAAAGTTGATTTGAATAAAAAGAGAAAAATTCAACAGGCATAACACTGTAAATTTCATAAAAATCGGATGTAAAATAAGAAAGTAATTTCACAAATAGTTATATGCACATTGCACATCCTGGTCAGTATGCAAATGAGGAGACTGATGACAACCACTCACTATTTCTTTTGTATTTTATTATATGAAATATTCTAATTTTCTCCTCATTGTCCAGTGAAACAATTATTTCCTCCCTTAACATGTGGAATTTGCATTGTTTAATACGATATGGTTTAGTCAAGTTGGTCCTATTGTCAAATCTGTAAGAAATGAAATATTGTATAATTCAAACAATAAAAAAAAGAAACAGTGAGTGAGGGGCATCATCGTCTCTCTCATTTGCATGTCACTGAGCGATAAGCGTAAATAAGCGAAACTTTAAAATATCATAACTTTCTTATTTAACATTCGATTTTGATATATTTCTAGTGTTATGCTCATTTGATTTTTTTTCTCTATTTATTCAAATCAACATTTTTCTGGGGTGGACTTGATCTTTAAAGACTGTGTTGCCCTTCAAAGATCTTTACTGATCATAATGTGTGGGGGAGGAACAGGAAAGATGATACTCTTAGTCTTCTCCTTATAACAAGATGAATATTACTGGAATTAGATATGGATACTCTCATCCAGTTGCTCAAAAAGTCAAGATTGCTGTAGGGGAAACTCCCTAATATATCACTGGTCCATTACCACGTTATTCTCTTCTGCCATCTATCATTGTGAAGACAAGTTTAATGTTCCTAGTTTGAAAGGACAGTTTTCTTATGGGTATCAAATAACATATATGCCGTCATTACATTTGCTTTTTATAACTGCACAGAGTATCTGTATGGTCAAATGCAAACAGATTCGCCTAAAAATATCATAGTGCTGTGAAAAGTTTATTTATTCAATACACAAGAAGCTATCCAATACTTTTTCTTTCAATATCATGCCTGTATTTCTTGCAATTTGGGTGTCCATGTTTTCTAGGCACCAGTTAGCTTAATGGCTTATTGTCAAAGCACTTTGAATATTTTATTTATTTTGACAAGGGGTCCATATTTTTTTTTTATCTCAAGTAACTGTAACTCTAAGTGTTGGACCATTGCAGTAGCCAGCCAATAAATTATTTTGTTTTATGAAAACTGATTACAATGTAATATATCCACCTGCTATAAAAAAGACTTTGGTAAAAACAAATGAGAATGTCCCCCTCTATTGGCAGAATAGAGCAATTGTTATTATCAGAGGTATACTTTCAAAATTAAATCAGAATTTTTTTTACAATTAGTAAATTGGTTTAGTGCATCTTAGTGAAAGTACAAATACTTCCAATTTATTTTCAAAATTTCATTATAAATCTGTTCTTGTAAAAGAATGGTGATGCAACTGCTAATGGCTCGATGGAAGAGCTTGGATCACTCGTGGATTGGGACTAGGGATCAAAACAATTCAATGTGTCAGTTCACAATGTGAGATTCTGATCAAATATGCCCCTCAGATAGGACTCAAATCCATCAGTCTTCTGGTTGCTTACTAATACACATACACAGAAAAGGGAAAATGGGAGAATCGTTCAGTGTGAGTTAGACATTTGCATGTGTATGTTAAACACTTGCATATGGATCAAAAGTTGTTAAAGTTAAGAGAGAATATAATGACATCAAATAATACAAAATTAAACTATTCCATTTACTTTGAAGTAAAAACTTTACTACTGGACATGTATTTTGAGAGGCTCAAATACCTCAAGGTGTAATAAATATAGATCAACTTGTGGGACTGCACAGGAATGATTATCACAAGAGGAATACTAATCAACTATTAAATGACCTGAAGTGCTGCTTTTGTATGTAAAATTTCGCATGCCTATTTTTGTTCATTACCAATAAGAATCAACTGTCCACATCAAGTGGACAATAAATCAAATTCATTCAATTTCAGGGAAAAAATTACATGAGGGCTGCAGGCGATTTTTCCTCCAAATGCTCGAAAGAGCCCTGGAATATTTCCATTCCGAAAAGTAACCCCCACCCCCCCCCCCAAAAAAAAAAAAACGAAAAAAAGTTGCCTGTTAAATTCAATAAAAGGAAAGGAGACAGAAAATTTAGATACTACAACGACAACTACAAAAATATATGTGAGCTTTGAAGTTTTGCATGGCAGTAAAGATTGGATGGAGAGCTAGGTTTTCAGGAACACCATGGAAGTTAGTCCTGAAAAGGACCTGAAAATAAACAAGCAAGAATCAACCTTTCCTACATCAGGTCTAGATGCATGTATCTAGGGAACACTGGCACCAACATTTTATCTTTAGACCCCCCTCCCCGCCGCAGCCCCTCCCTACACAAAAAAGAAAGATTTTATTTACTTTTGCTCTATCCATTCACAGTTCACACCTTAGGATACGCTTGAACAAATTTACCAGGAAGTGCCTTCGTCGTCATTGGCGATATTTTACCCCCATTCCGGATTTCTTCTCTTTGTCTGTGTTATTTGAGGGGCTGTATTGGTTGCTAGGGGCTTTGACTGACATATGTCATCCCCGTCGGCAAGCACTAAGCCATGGTATGTGCAAACTAAAAAAATGAGAGAGAAAAAAAAATGTTTTTGCATGATTGCTTGTTCACGGTACACACACGAACCCCATGAATGTGTAGCCTCGACGGAAGGACACGCTGAAGTGAGCCTTTCAAGATGGCCAAGAACATTTTTTGCAAACAGAATTTCTTTAAATGACAGAATTCCAAGAGCAGGGCCACTAAGGAACTACACAAGACAATATTATCAGTTGGATCCTGGCTGGAAAATTATTTTAGATAAATGCATTTACAATTAAGCTTTAGTTTTGGAGGAAATTAAAAGTTTGTGATTGAAATCAATATTACCAGGTGCAGATCCAGTCAGATTAGGCATGATACCATTTTAGGGGCTATATTGTCTTTACACAAGTAGGCCTCTCAAAACTATTGTGTCTAATAAGTCTAGATCGGCGCCTGGATAGCACAATATCCAAGGAATTGAGTAAGAGTTCAAGAAGGGATTGTTGCATATCTTTATATCCATGGTTTTGTGAGAATATAAAATTGATCAATTTTGATCATATACATGTATTTTTTAGATTTCTGAAAAAAATCATTCATTTGAACCTTGGAAACTTTATAAAAAGGGTATTGCTATTAGCAAACAGTGTGTGCATGCACACATACACACACTGCACACACACTAAAAAAAAACTTAGTGGGGGAGGTAAAACTATGAGATTTATAGTTTCTTTTTTAATTCGAGCTGAAGGGTTTATGATCTATTTACAGAGAGAGCGGAGAGGATCCAATGTTAATCTCACCTGTTCAATTACTACAGATAAAATATTCCATTAAAACCTAACACCATCACTGTAGGGTGACCTGTGTTGATACATTTGCAAGATTTGTCGTTTGGTGGCGATAACTTTTTCCCCTACAAGTATATTTGCAGTGCTCTTTCTTTGTATGGGGTAGCAATGGGAAACTTAGCAACAAGGTATCTTTAGTTGGCTCTTGTGTGGGCGGACAAATTTGACCAATACTGTGTGCCATTGATGAAATCCATTATAAAGGTCTTTTATTTGGTATTTGGCCGCATCCGTGTATCAAAATCTACATTTTACAGGGTGTGATAGGCCAGCAATGGGTCTTGTACACTCATGATCTGGTTCCATATGGAGTCACACTCTAAAAAATGGAATGTTAAATCAACATTTAAAAGGTTGGAGGAGTGACAACCTTTTCCAAATGTTACATCCAACTTTGTATAAAGCTAAATCTAACATTTTAAGTGTTGGGTAGAACCATTTAAAGTGGTAAATGCAACATTTAGAAAATGTTGTCACTCCTCCAACCTTTCAAAATGTTGATTTAACATTCCATTTTTTAGAGTCGATGCACTTTTGTGTCTGCTGTGGCCGTTATCCTTACTACAAAGTCCCTGGGATAGGATGCAAAATCACCGGTCCTCTGATTGCTTACTGAATGTCTTTCATGATAGCAGTTAATAGGTAATATCATGTTCATCCATCCATCCATCCTTTCAGTCAGTCAGTCAGTCATTCATTCATTCATTCATTCATTCATTCATTCATTCTTTCTTTCTTTCTTTCATCATTCATTCATTCATTCAATCAATCATTCATTCAAACAAGATAACTTTGAGCAAACCTTAAAATAAAAGAATATCACTTCATTTCAAAACTCTTCTTTTTCACCCTGCCATTTAGATTATTTTAAACTTTGAAGAAGTCCCCTCTACATAATGATAAAGCATCTCAGTCTCTGTCATAATACTAATCTCACATACTCATTTTTTTAAAAATCAATTGATAATGAAAGAGATTATGAGTGACGCTTTTAACCTATCCTGTGGATCGTCTGCCAATCATCAACAAGTGTGCTCTGTCAATAAGTCCGCCCAATAGCGCAAGAAAATAGCAAGAATAACATCTATTTGTTAAATGTTTACTCGTTATGACAAGCCTCCTGCAAATCTATAATATTTCTTCCTTTTTTCCTCCTTCGTCAACTTTTTCCACTTGTTGGTGGTGAATGGGATGGTCGCGGGGACGAGAGGAGAGTATTTGTGCATTGTCAAATCTGTCTCTGGATTGTCAATATTTTAATAGAGCCGAGCCGCCGCCGCTGCTGCCGTCTAAAATGGGTCGGTGGAAATATTCTGAAAGAAATCGCTGGCAAGCAAACAAGATGACTGAGAAAAATAGCCAACCTTGTTGACCCGAATTAGCAGAATTCATTTAATCTTCTTTTCTTACATATCATGCAAAATAAAGAGAGATGGAAACATTGATAAATGGGGGCGGGCAAAGGAAAGAATGAAGGGGCAATCTTAACAGTCTAGAAGAAGTTTGTGAGTAGATTGGAAATTGTTTTATTTAGCCCAAATGTTCAAGAAAAAAAAATTGTGCTTTTGCTGATTTGGATAATATATTGTGCACGAGCTGCCAACCTGAACAAGAACATTTCAGTATTCTTAAAGCTGAAAATCAGTATTTTGGCGAGGAAATCGGTATTTTCAAAGAAATACCATAGGACAGCATATAAAACTGAAACTTGAGAAATCAGTATCTTGCATGAAACCATCAGTATTCTTCTCATTTTTCAGTACTAAATACTGAAAATCTGTACTACTTGGCAGCTCTGATTGTGGTATCCGATGGTAAATCTAAAAATAGCATACATTTTCTGATTTTGGGGAATTATTGAACATACAGAGTGTCAAATTCAGCATAGAATACAACAAAATTGCATACCTGACAACACTGGTAGATCTAAAACAAACCTCACTCTCTTTTATGATTCCAACAATTAACAATCATAGTTGCTTACATAACGGTGCTGCACCATTCCGAGTTCGCCCAATCTCAAGATTATAGCCCAATCGTCCCTCTTTGCGAATAATCTCGAGATTCAAGAAACCCCGTCTACACCATCGCAAGAAGAGCAATTCCTGCTCGAGCGAGGCATCGATGCATTATGGTCTGACGCTGTGAATAAATAATCCCGAGTGCGTCTGCACCTACGAATTAGCGCGATAATTTGTGAAATAGCACGCTATTTTGCAAATAATCCCAAGTTGACTTGGGATTGCAATCTCGAGATTAATCCTACGAACTAGCACGATAATTGCGTCTCCATTGCAAATAATTTTGAGATTGTTCAGATCAGGATAATTTTCCAGATCAGAAATAGCGCGCTAATTTGAAAACCCTGGATGGTGCAGACGGCCCTACTGAGCACTCTACAATAAATGCAGCATAGTTACCATGGCTTTTAAAGCCAGGCTGCTGTTCAGCACTCAAGCATTTCAAGAAATAAATTCCTGCCAGGTACCCATTTACTTCACCTGGGTTGAGTGCAGCACATTGTGGATCAATTTCTTGCTGAAGGAAACTACAGCATGGCTGGGATTTGAACCCACGACCCTGTGTTTCAAAGTCCGGAGACTAATTCACTGGGCCTCAATGCTCCACTACAGTTGTCTAATAAAGACAAACAACAATGCTTTCCTGTCCTAGTTTGAAACAATGCTAAAACTACACATTTCTGATGGATGTTTCATGAAATCTTAACAAAGACTTTGTGGGTTAATATGACATCATCTGTAAACCAAAGACAAAGGGGAGACCTTATTTACTTTCAAGGAAACAAGAACAAAGCACAACGAAAAAACCCACACTAACCCAAAGTTAGTGAGAAAAACCCATAATTGTGAAATTAGTTTACAGTGGTAAGCCAACGTAAATTGAACTTGACATTACTGCGTTCTACAATTCCTAGTACAAATCATTAGGATATGAACTTCCAGGTAATACCTCAAATTCTAATTGTGTTACCATATAGAAGCAAGAGGAGTATAATGACCTGGATGGAATATTTTATTTCATTTTAATATTTAATAATGCAGGCCAGCGAAGTTGGAGCTCCTATTGAAAAACTTGCATTTGACAGATCACTTTCTCAAAACATCAAATTCATAATAATGCACATGTTTAGATTTTCTGTAGAAAGAAGCATTAAAACAGCAATCAAGAGCTTATTTTCAAATGAATTTCAAATTTTCATGATTTCAACATAATTTTGGGACCTACATTATTTTGACTCATTGCAAGTTTCACCGTTTATTGAAAATTATCAATATCCCATCAAAGTATATGAATAACTTTCTATGAACATGAGAAAAGTCAAAACTCTGAACTTAATATAATAATGATGATATCAGGCCTGCAATATTGATTGAAACACAAAGAAATGAGTTGCGATGATTTAGACGTCTAGGCAAAGAGGAGTAATGTGCAATTAACCACAAACTTGGACAAGTGGGCCAATAATTAGGTCTCATATTTAGAACTAGATTCGGGCCTAGATTTCCAAATTACGACTGATGAGATCAGAGTTAACCTGGTTAAAATGACCACCCATGTCGTTCTAAGAAGTCACCATAAATGTCTCTTTAATACCACAGAATCAAAATTACATCACTAGATTGATTCAGTACGACAGTGTTCATACCAAGTACTTAATGTCGATGTATAGTGAGCAGTTGCAGGGTGGACTGTCATTGTATGAACACTAACACATCAAAAAATAACATCATATGCTTAGAAATTTGCAACATTCCATTAAAAATTAATTAGAAAGATCTATAAAAGGGCCAAAAAACACTCTTTCAGTGTCTGTATTTTTCTGAAAATAGACAGAAAAAGATACAAAACAAATCTAAGAAAACACTGGTAAATCAAGAAATCTTGATTCAACCCAGAGGAATTGTTCCATGGTCCATGCATTTCAGCGGCAGAGAGGATTTACTATACAAAACTTGGTCATTTTGATGGTTGCAGAGGGGCAAATAAATTTTGTATAACTTTAAGCTTACTCCCAAGAAGTGGCATAAAGAGCCCAAAATTTTGATGGCTCCAGATATGGCTCAACAAAATTTAATTGCTAGCAAAAAATCTTTGACCTTTTCAATACAAACTTTTAAATTTGGTGATAGGTTTTGACACACAATTAAGAAAACAAATTCATACCTCACCCTTTTCCCTTCCCTTTCCTTTTCTTTCTTATTTCTCCCTTTTTCCCTTGGTCATGTAAATTTTTGGGGTCCGTCTATGGCTCCCCCAAGTCCCCCCCTCCTCATTCTCATTTGCATGCCAGTATTTCCAAGGTATGAAACATTAGCATGGCCTGGTACGTAATGGCTGAAAAATGATAATTTGTTACCGGGCAGGCGTTTCATAAAGCTGTTCATAAAATATTACGATCGACTTTACAAACGACTGGTGACCCTTTCTTAGGCACTAAATCAACATCAATGAAGATTTGGTGTTTATCAAAGGATCACCAATCGTTCGCAAATTAGCTCGTAACTTACAAACGGCTTTATGAAACACCCACCAGGTGTAAACAGGGGTTTGTGTAAAAGTGTACACAGAAGGGTGACATGCATCTCTTATGCTTTTCACACTGCACTTTTTGTCCTAAATTTCCCGGGGTTAAGCTTAGCCCACTTCGTTTTCACACTACGTTTTAGCAAAGTGGGCTAGCACGGTAAATAGTACGGTACTATCTGACCCTGCAAAAAAGCAGGGTTAGCCGGCTTATTGTGGTGCTAGCACCACAATTGCGGTGCTAAGAGATGCAGTGTGAAAACTAAACAGGGCTAAGGAAAGTGGGGCTAAGCATTAGCCAATCACAGAAGTCTAATTGCAGGTAAATCACGCTCTGTATGGTAAAATCATCAATATTCATGAGCTGAGGGATAGTCCGGGGTTAAGGCATTAACTATGGTTGAGCAGATAGTATGGGGTTAAAAAAGACAGTGTGAATCGAAAAAAAGATAGTATGGGGTTAAGGAAATGCAGTGTGAAAAGCATATCTATTTATGAACAAGGCCAGCTTGATCGTGTTAATACTGTGGGTGTGGCAAAACGTTGATTCTTTGTTTTTTTCGTCGCTCATCTTAACTTCCCAGGAGAGACAAGTTCTGGCAAGGGTGGGCAATTAACCTAAATATCACTTATTGATCATTACCAAGAAGTAGGACAGGTTATGTTCCGCACATGAGCGCACGTCATGTCATGTGACGGTCTCCCAGTCAGGTGATATTAACCGCAGGTTTGAAAGAAATAAGGGATGAGAAGATGGTAGAAAGAAAAATTAAGGGAGGTAAAGAGAGGTTAAGAATCTCCAAGTCATTATGGATATGTTCCTGCATCTATAAGCGTACAGCACAAATTGGAAGAACGAAAGTCAAATTTCATTATTATTCATTCATTACGGTTAAATGTACAAAAATCAAGGCAATATCAAACTCCATAATGAACATTTTGTGATTGAGCTACAACTGATATGGAAATTATAAAATCTAGAAAAAGGGGAAAATAATTGCCTTCCGATGCGCTTATTTTCTTCATGATCTTGCTGTTCCCATTCCTCACAAAAAGCCTACCTACCACTTTCAAAGGTAATAAAAAAAATCACCAATTCATTTTTATTATGGAATCCATTAGGACATATAAAACACTTTCACCATTACTTATGGAACAAAGTGAACAGAAGTTGTTTTATTTTCTGAAGAAAGTTTCAGCCTCAATTATTTCTGGAAGGGGGCTTTAATGCATAGCCGGGCAAATTAGCTTATTGGGTAAAATAGAATGGCTTAGAAAACAAATAGAATTTTGAGCAAGAGAACAGAGAGAGAGAGGGGGGGGGGGATAGAAAGAAAGAAAGATAGATAGACAAGATGACAGCTTTTGGCAAGAGTGTGGTTACTGGGGGAAAAATATGTCAAGTTCTCACATTTTGTACTTTTTCCACATCTGACCTTAAAAAGTGATAAATTGTAACATTCATATTCAGAATACTTTTTTCCCACTTTTTTTGGTAAGAATGTTTACAAGACAACAAAAACTGAAGACTAACTCTACTCGCAAACACAAGGCTGCCTGTGACAAAGACATTTAGCCCAGTTACGAGTTGAATCTGCGACAGGAAATATTAATTTATCCATTTGTTACACTCCTTGCATGCCAACGCAAGTGAACTGTCAGGCCGCATATCGCGATGAACGACTGATGGCCCGTCCGCTCGTCCAACCAGGCGCCCTCAGTTACAACATGACTACGGCTTGTCACAAACTTGTCTCCTCTTGGCCTAAATAGTATTTCATTCAACCCCCTCCCCTTCTCTCTTTCTCTCCCTCCCCCCCCCCCTTCTCTAACAACTACTCAGGACCGTATTCTGAAGTCAGGTTTAACTTAGACCATGGTCTAACTCTGTGCTAAAATTATGGAGAGCCAAAAACTAAAAAACTCTGCTCATATTGTATATTTCTTATATTTACTATTTTGGTTCCCTTTGCTTTCATAATGAATAAAATATTTAGATGATCATTCTGAGACAGTTATAAATGATTTGAGTATCATAGGAGTTAATAAATTAAACATGTACTAATAGAGATTTGTGCCCCGATTGGCACTCCATAGTTAAACCACAACTTTAAACCAGGGTTTAATTTCAACCAGAGATAGAATACGGGCCTCTGACATTACGACTGTTCAATTCTTGTTCAAATCAATGTTTGGTGGACGGTATTTGGAGCTTACATACCATTTGAAGTCTAAATAATATTTTATTTAGACTTGTTATTTAGACTTGTTTTGAGAGGTCGGACGTGTTTTGAAGGTGCTCTGACGTTTGTGCAATTTTAACCGTGTTTCCTGACATTTTGTGAAAACGTTTTATATGGTTGCATCGGGGACTGGATGGTGGATATCAAGGATATACTTGTTTTTCAATTGGATAACTTATTTGGATAATATCGAACGTTTTTAACTTGAATTTTTGATCATTTTGGAGAGGAGAGTGTCAATAGACTTCTAAAACTAGCATCATTTACGCGTCATTGCCTAGCAACGCATCATTAAACGCATACTGGCCTGGATGGAACGCATCATTGGTATCTCTTTGCGCAACCATTCTTTGTGCGCTTAATTCTGATTGTTTCATGTAATTGTGACGTCACGATGTCAGGGAAGAAAAAGTCGTCGAAAAACAACTCTGGTGATAACGAAGAGACAAATGAGAGCTATTTTCTATCATTGATCAAGAATGAGCTAGGGAAACTTTCCAATTCCTTGAGTGCTAAGTTGACCGTCTTGGAGAAGTCTATCGACAGTGTACGAGAGGGACAAAATAGCATTGTGAACTCGCTGTCGTTCCTCAACGAGAAATTTGAGGAAATGAAGTTGAAGGCCGAGAAGATTGAAAAGGAGAACAGAGAACTAAAGGAGCAGAATATCTGTCTTCAGAAGAGATTCAGTGAATTGACCTTCCAGCTTAACGATCTTGACCAGTACCACAGGAGGGTCAACTTGGAGGTGGCAGGTGTACCAGAACGACAGGGCGAGGTTCCTGAAAGGATCGTACTTAATATCGCGAAACACATCAGCCCTGAGCTTGCAGCATCCGACTTCGATGTGGTTCATCGGCTGGGTTCCAAACGCCAAGCTGATAACAAAGCCCGCCCAATCATCGTGCGATTCACCACAAGACGAGCTCGGAACATCATGTATGATGGGAGAAGGAAACTGAAGACCCTCTCCACAAAGGATCTAGGATACAACAGCGATGGCAAGATCTACCTCAATGAAAACTTGATCGCTTCCACTAAGGAACTAATGAAAGATGTCAACAAGGCCCGCCGAGATGCCGGATACAAGTTCCTGTGGACCCAGAATGGCCGAATCTATGTAAGGAAGGATGAGAAGTGTCAACCCATCATCATTCATTCCAGAGAGGACTTTTCTAAGCTGTAGAAGGACTATCCATGTTATTCCATTTTCCAGTATTCTTTTCATTTCTTATGAAATTCTCGTCACAAAAATTTTCGCATCGATCAATATCTGTGTTATTTTCCGTGGTATATTTTGCATTTTTTCACTGCCCTTTCAATAATTTTTCAATACCAAGCATTTCATGGAGGTCATTTTACTTATTTTTGTGTGCAAATATTCTTCACCGACCGTTAATAATTGTATTTGATAATCTTTATTTTGTTAACTATTACTACTGCATTATTTTTCCAGCTCGAATTTGGGGTCATGTTGGTATCAAATCTAAAAGATGCTTTACATGCTCAGCTTACAAAGATTTTGTTTTAAAATGGCAATATATTCTATTTCAAAATGGTGGATAATATGCGTGATTTCCCATTTTATCATCTGAATAATGATGATTTCTTATTACTAAATCATCAGGATAAAAGCAATATTATCTCAAATCATCATACTCCATTCGATAGATTTTCTACCGATATTCTTACAAGTAATTTTGATGAGCTTCAAGTTGAATTCGATATTCATGATAAAGCATACAATCTCTCCTCATCTCCATATTATACAGAAAATTCATTCAAAGACTATGCTAAATCGATTGGAGAAGAAGATGTTTTTATTTTGCATTTGAATATAAGAAGCGCTAACCAAAACTTCGAGAAATTACGATTATTATTAGAAAATACACAGTTTGCCAATCCCCCAATCATTGCTCTTACTGAAACTTGGTTCACGGAAACACCGAATTCCTTATGCACCCTCCCGAATTATGATATTGTTATAAACAATAGGAAAAATAAAATTGGAGGTGGATTAGCATTATATATTCCGTCTTCATTTGATTATGCAATTAGACATAAATTTGAATATATGAATGATATCATTGAATCCTTATTTGTAGAAGTAAAAATTCATAAAGATAAGAAAACTCTTATAGGTGTCATTTACAGACCTCCTCAAACTTCTTGTATAGAAGATTTTTTATTTGCTACTAATGAACTTTTGCAAAACGGCGAATTGATAAATAACAATTGTATCATCACTGGTGATTTCAATATTAATCTCTTGACCAGTAATCACTCTTTAACAAACGATTTCCTTGAATTAATGTTAACTTCTACTTTTTGCCGATTATTTCTAGACCAACCCGTATTACTGATCATTCTGCTACGCTTATAGATAATATATTCTGTAACTCTCATCCTCTTCCGAAAGCTGGCATTGTAACGACAGACATATCCGATCATTTTCTTATTTTTACCCATATCCAAACAATGCAATCATTCGCAAAAATGGAAAAGAAATATAGGATCTGTCGCAACTTTAGTGACAAAAATATTGAACGCCTCCAAGAAAATTTAAGCTCTGTTGATTGGTCTGACGTTTATAACTCGAAAGAGAATGTCGATGACTCGTTTGACATATTTTTGAAATATTTTAATGATTGCTTAGATTCTTGTGTTCCTCTGAAGAAATATCGAAATTACGACTATAAACGTGTTCCAAAGCTACCATGGGTTTCAAAATTGATATTAAGGTCCATCAATCGGAAAAATAATCTGTATGTTTCTTATATATCAAATCCAAATGATATTTCACGGAATAGATACACGTCTTATAAGAATACCTTAACAACTACTCTCCGAATAGCAAAAAAGAGGTTTTATTCAGAAAAATTACAATCATATAAAAACGACCTTAAAAATACATGGAAAACAATAAATAGGGCTCTAAACAAAATTAACAAATCTAGTGCTGTTAATAAATTAAGTGTAGATGGAAATATGGTTGAAGATACTCATTCTATAGCAAATGAATTTAATTCATATTTCTCTCAAATTGGACCGAAGTTAGCTGGAAATATTATACCTGTAGAAAATTCGTTTAAGGACTTTTTGGATAAACAAAATGATAGTTCAATATTTCTTACTCCAGTTAATAGAAAAGAATTACTTGAGATTGTATCTAATTTGAAAGCAGAAAAGACACCCGGTTATGATGGTATTACAAATAGAGTTGTGAAAAACATTATACATTCTCTTGCTGATCCTCTGCTTCATATATTTAATTTATCATTGCAGCTTGGTCAGGTCCCAAAGAAGATGAAAATAGCTAAAGTTATACCCATTTTCAAAAAGGGAGACCAATTGATTACTAGTAATTATCGCCCAATATCCTTGTTAACTTCGTTCTCAAAAATTCTTGAAAGGATAATTTATAAAAGGACAGTTGCTTTCCTTAAGAAATATAGTATTATATGTGATAATCAATTCGGTTTTAGAGAAAAACATAATACAACTCATGCTATATTGACATTAATAAATAAAATATCTACTTCTTTTGACAATTCTGATCATACCGTAGGATTATTCCTCGACTTCTCAAAAGCGTTTGACACAATAGATCATGAAATACTGTTATATAAGCTATCAAATTACGGTATCAGAGGGACAGCTTTACAATGGTTTAGGAGTTATCTTACTGATAGAATTCAGTTTGTTACAGTAAATGAATCAGAATCTCCAACAAGGCCAGTTTCCTGTGGAATTCCACAAGGTAGTATTCTTGGCCCTTTGTTATTTATACTTTATGTTAATGATATGAAAAATTCATCTCATGTTCTCTCATTTATTCTCTTTGCTGATGATTCCAATATTTTCTATACACATCATGATCCACATGTACTTGTGAGAACTATGAATACAGAATTTAAAAAAGTAACAAACTGGATTAAAGCCAACAAACTGTCACTGAATCTGCAAAAAACTAATTATATGCTTTTTAGTCATTTATTGAAACATCTACCGCATCAAATACTTTTAGATAATACTGAAATCAAAGAAGTGCAAACAACAAAATTCTTAGGTCTTACTATTGATAACAAGCTCACGTGGAATGCTCATATCAACAATATTTGCAAAACTGTGTCACGAAATATTGGAGTCATCAATAAGCTTAAAAACGTTCTTCCAGCACAGGCGCTATCCATGTTGTATTGTGCATTAATCCTACCGTATCTTAATTATGGAATTCTGGCATGGGGTAATGCCTCTCAAACGAGACTAAATAAAGTCTTGCTACTTCAGAAAAAAGTAATGAGAATAATATGCAATATGTCCTTTAGATCTCATACGGATGAATTGTTTCGTCAGAAACGTATCCTTAAAGTCAATGACCTGTACCGCTTGCAACTATTCCAATTCATGTATCAGCTAGATAGAAATAGTGTACCTAATGTCTTACAAAAGAAATTTATGAGAAACAATACTTTACATTCATATAATACGAGACAATCAAACGACTATCACCTACCTAAAAGTAGAACAGTATTTTCTAGCAAAACTATATTTTTCACAGGACCAAAACTCTGGAATTCTCTGGACAGAAAAATGAAAGAGGCAGCTAATCTTAACTGATTTAAATTACTCATCAAAAAATTTCTTCTGAATTCTTATTGATTCAATCAAATGTTTGTGAACTTCATACTTATCCACGGTAATATTGATTATTTTAAAGTCAATATTTAATTTTGTATATAGTGTATATACATTTGTGTTACAGTGTTTATATCTATATAATTGTATAGAATTTTGCTGATTATTTTACTCTATTTGTGTCATATTACCCTTGTATAAAGTTTTAATAGGGGGTCTACATTTTACAAGCACTGCTTTTTAGTAGGCCCCTCCACTTTTTTTCTTTTCATTGTACGTTTCAGTCCTGCATGTGTTATGCATTTTTTTCATTGTAAACATGATTTATTACGAAATGTACTTTGATGATTGTGGAATATGAATTTATCAATAAATAAATAAATAAATAAATAAAAAACCAAGGAATTTGTTTATATATATATATATATATATATATATATATTAAACACCTTTTTGGTAAATTCAGGCCAGTATCTCTCTGATTTCCCAGAGAGGAGTCAACCAACCCTTTCTATCACTTTGATTCTCTAATCAGTCGGTACATTCAACTTATATTTCTTTCTTTCTCTCTATCTACATTTTATGCTCTCTTTCTCTAGTTCTATCTTTCATTTGCAGTTCTACCATATAACTACATCTATTTCTTTGCATGTCTTTATTGTCGGAATTTATAGCTTACCAAGCCTTAGTAATTCTATGAATGAATTTCTTATCCTGCCCTTTTATATTTATATATTTCTTTTCTAATCTTTTTTTATACCGCGCCCCTTCCAATCCCTCATCGCCCTAGTCTACAGGCACAGACAGACCCTCATTGAAACTATGATCAAAAAGTGTGTCTCCACGCAAAGACTAGCACATACAAAACTTGCTATTCAGTACACAAGGCATGAGTAGGCTGCAATTCAGACCCATTATTCAAGTGAAGGGTTTGCCAAGCAAACTATCATCACCCCATGTCCCCCCCCCCCTCTCTCTCTCTTTATCTCTTCTATCTCTTTCTTTCTCTCTCTTTCTCCAGAAACCTGTCTCTTGCTTGTGTTTATTCCACTCTTCACCCGTAACACACACTGCTAAGGAATGTAAACAACTTTGGTCTCAACTTTGCTTGTTTTTGTTTGGTGGTGAATAAAAAAAAAAAATGTCACCAGTCAACGTAAGTCAAGTTCAATGGCAAGACCAGATTGATAAGATAACATAGCATTTCAACATAAATATTGCCCTCAAAACCAAAGCAAACTGGGTGAAAAAAAAATTGACAACTCTGGCAGGGAGTTCTAGTGAACTCTAGCTTGGTGACATTGTCTCAGCTCACATTACGCAGAAGAATGTGGATTTAAAGCTTCATGATGCACATGAATTCTCAATAAATTTTTGCAGAGGTCTTACATTCTGAATTTCACAAGCCATACCAATGAAGAAAAATCTGATATCCTTTCGTCAACCCTTTGGGCAGGTTAGCTATCCCAGAAGGGCAGCATTTTCACTCTTCATACAAATAAGGATGGCTAATTTTGGTATAATAATAATAATATAGGGTATTTATATTGCGCACATATCCACCTTGTTAGGTGCTCAAGGCACTCCTATATTACCCAGCTAAGCTAGGCGTTCATAGTGCACACAGCTTTTCAAGGAATTACTTCCTACCGGTACCCATTTACCTCACCTGGATTGAGTGCAGCACATTGTGGATCAGTTTCTTGCTGAAGGAAATTACGCCGGTATGCAGTTGTGTACCATTCAGGGTGCAATTCAATGTTTGTTCATCAGGAAAATTATTAATAGACTATCAAGTATTTTGGTGAGCCTCTTTTGGGTTGTGTATTGAATAATTAAATGTTTAGAGAAGGACACTTTGGTAGGGTACTGAATTACACGATTTCAATATTAATGCCAGCTAGGGGATCATATTGGGGATTGATTGGATCAATCGCAACTCTTTGTAAGACGGGGCCCTGGTCTACTTCTTGCATCTACAAAAATAAATTGATTTGCTTTAATCAAAATTGATCTATCACTTGTGAATTTGCAACTGAAATTTGCAAATATTTTCTTGCAACGCCCCTTGAGGGTATCAGAAAAACAATTTCAGAATTGGTGGATTTTTTCTTTGCGCCACTTAATGTGGCTTTTCTTAGGTTGATTACGCCATTTAGGGTGCATGCCTGAGGTTGTCAGAGGAGGACAGGTAGCAGGCCCTATGTGGAGAGTGACCCTGCCCCTCCCCCCCTCTCCCCCCTGATAACACACATCCTCAGAAGAGGAGGTATAAGAACATATAACATACCTCGACAAGATGATTGTCAGGACCATACAGGTCCTTGTCAAGCTCGATCACGAGGCTTTTGAAGAAGGAAGAAAACTTGCGCTTCTGTCGGGTGTCATACTTGGGTGCACTGGGCTGAGAAACGAAAAAAAATAGAATATAATAATATTTAATATGAACAGACTTTCAGTAAATTATAAAATGTTTGAGACCATTGTGATTGATGATGATTATAATGATGGTGATAATGATGAAGATGGTGATGATGATGGTGATGATAATGATGATGATGGTGTGGTGGTGATGGTGATGACAATGTTGATAATGACGACAACGATGACGATGTTAATAATGATGATGATGATGAACAGCATTTTCATAACATCATTTTCTGTGAGAAACATTCAGAGGGATTGGATCCCCTCTCCGCCCCCCTCCGTCTCACGACCCATCCCAACTCTATAAACTTACATCTTCCAGCAACCGTCCTTCCACCCTCAGCTCCCAAGATGGCACGCTGGAATCGTCTTCCTCTGCATCCGGTTTACCAGGGTAATAGGTGTTGGAGATAAAGACCCTCAGCTTCCGTTTTTGCTGTAAAAATACACACACAAAAAAAATATAGGTCATATTAATTACTAATTCCTCATTTCAATAATGCGCAATGTATTTTGATTATGAATTGTGTATCTTTATTTTTCCCTTTGGAGCGTGGAGGTTTGGAATGGGAGTTCAACGAATGGGCATTCAAAGACGAGTCATCAATAATAGAAATGAAGGGCCTATTCTCACTGAACGAAGGCCCCATTCTCACTGAAAGGTAGCACGATCCAGTGAATGCTATCTCCGGTATCATAACAGGGCAAATTTCATTCGCACTTTTCATAAGTGTTCCTTAGTGGTCCATTCTTGGCACCTTGAGGGTAGTCTGGTGTGCAAACCCTTCACTCGATTTAAGGGGTCTGAATGCGCATCCTCCAGTGACTTTGGTATCGAAGCAAGTTTTATCTGAGGTAGCTAGTCTTGTGTGAAGACCCACGTGTTGACCAAAGTTTCAATAAGGGTCTGTGTCTGCAAACTATCTTGAGGGTGTCCCGATGACCCAGCCTTGCAGAGAGAACATTGACGATACCTAACATGGTGGCTCAGTGGTAGAGCGCCCATCGTGTGAATGGAAGGTATCAGGTTCAATCCCTGGCCGAGTCATGACAAAGGCTTATAAAAATGGGACCTTCTGCCTTCTTGATAGCTGCTCAGCATTCACATTGAAGAAGGGTAATATCAACATTATTTTGTTATGCAGGGCCATCTGGTAAAGCAGTTTCATGACTGAAGTGGCTACCGTGGGTAATTAGAACATTATTATTATTATTACTTTGTTACCGATGATACATGCATTACAGAAATTACACTTGACCGTGGAGACAATGTTAATGGGAAATCAATGGTTAGTTGATTCCTGCAGGCACGAAATGGATTTCAAGGTCATGGCTTACACCAATGTTGCTATCCCAATATTGGGTCTAACAATTTTACCTTATGTGAGAAAGGGTCTTATTAGGTTGCATGGGAACACACTGCGCGATATACGATGCAGTGAGAAAGGGGTCGGCTACCCCACATCATTTTGCGGGAGGGGGGAAACACAGGGACCCTTGACGGCTTGGGTGCATGCTCTTAAAAGATTAATTTGAATAGATAGATGATGGGTTGAACTAGGTCATTTGTGAGGCTGTCAGTTGGCCAACAAACACCCATCCATCTGATCCAGTCTCGTGGCCCAAATACGCCATCAATGGGAGACAAAGGCGTATACCAACAAACACATCAAATTTGTGTAATTGTGTACAGGGTTTTGTGTCGAACAAAAGCTGTCCCATCATAGATCACTGAGAGACCCATCCCTCTTAGCCCCCTCTTTCTCTCTCTCTCTCTTTCTCTACCCCTCTCTTTCTTCTCTCTTCATCTCTCTCTCGCTTTCCCTCCCTCTCTCTTCCTCTCTTTAGCCTACATAGTTTTGAAGATACATGTAGCTGATGCATGTTGTGATGACAATGCCATTTTCTAGTTCCACTATTCAAACCAGTTTCGGAGTGATGAATTTCAATGTACTTTTTGTGTCATTTAAGGGCAAGCAGAGCACACTCACGTGGTGACAGGGCATGCACTGTTTGCCCTCCCTTGTCACAACTATAGAACAAAAAGGAAAAATGAAAGATAAGAGAGAGAGACGGAACGAATGAATGAAAAAGAATGGAATGATCTATAATAAGGTAATTTCTCAATTAGAGAAGGATGGAAAGAATAGAGGATAGGAAAAGAGAGTGCTCCCTAACCCCCCCCCCCTAAAAAAAATATAAATCACTAAATCATGAAATTGTTGGAAGGTGGAAACAGGAAGAGCAAATTCAAAACAGGAAAAGAACTGATTTTCAAGACTAAAGAGACAAAATGAGAAAGGAGATTGCAACAAAAAAAGGGGAAAAAAGAGAGAATTAAAGAGGAGTACACCGGATGAAAGAAAATGTAAAATGAGAAGAAAAAAAAGGTTGAAGAATGAAGGATGCATGACAGAAAGAGAGCAATGACGAACATGAGTGAAAGATGATGAAGTATTGGTACTGAAGAGGTTTTACAAACATAACCTAAATATTACTGAATCCCTGTCATAACACAATCAATTATGCCAATGTCAGCTGCCATTCTGTTTAACAAAACCCTCTTTCACAAACCCTTATACCCCTTTCATAAACCCAATTATGCGGCTAATAGCAGCATAATTTGGTCGTAAAATTGGAGGAGGACAAGAGTAATCCGCATTATTTTGATGCTGCTATTATCCGCATAATAGCAGCATCGGGACAAGATTTTGAGTTTATGAACGCATTTCCAAATAATGCGGATAATTGCCATGGTGCGGTCACAAGGTCACCCTTTTTCAACACAACCGCATCGGAGGGGGCGTGTCCAGTTGTCATGACGATTATCCGCCTTTTTCAGGACGAGCACTCGTAAAAATAATGCGGCTTATTTTCGGAGTTTGTGAACGCAATTTTTATTGAATTATCCGCATTACTCTTAGGTGGCTAATTGGAGGATAGGTTTATGAAAAGGGTATCAGTCACTATAGGGTCAGCGACAGACTCCATCAGCTGCATGCAATAGTATACAGCCCCCATATGTGGGGGCATCGTGGTCCAGTGGTTAAGACTCTCGTCTTTCAATCTGAAGGACATGGGTTCGATTCCAAGCCATGGCGTGTTTTCCTTATAGGAATAGGAGCGCTTTGAGCACCTAGCAAGGTGGATGCGTGCGCTATACAAATCCTATACTATTTATTATTACTTAAAATGTTGCTTAAAATATCATACAATGCTGTTTACTATACAGTAGGTGTTTAACATTTAAAAACAGTTTACTAGTTTAAGTGTTAAAATCTGAAACAACAATGTTAAATTTTTACTATTTTGATCATCAATAAATCAAGCACGGCTATCTAAATTGTTAAATGAATACTGTAAAGTTCAAATAGTAAGTCATAAAAAATTTCAAACAGCATTTTTTCTGTGTGCACTGCTTTTTACTATATGAAATTCACAGTATTTGTTTAAACTGTTTAAACAACTGTTTCGAATCTTAAAAAACAACAAAGTTAACTTCTTAATATTTTAATTTTCAATGAATTAAGCATGGCTTTCTGAAATATTTAAACAACTTCTGTAAGGTTTACATAGTAAATAGAGTTGTATAAACCCCTACAGAAATTTAAATGTGCAGCTTGCTAGTAACGAGTGCATGCTAGCGAACAGTCCCTGCTCAATAAAAGATCGCTTAACTATTACTCTGCACGCATAAAGCTAGCCGCATGCTAGTTACTAGCATGCCGCAAGCTTGCACAAGCTAGTCGCACGCTTGCCGCAAGCTTGAAAATTTCTGTGGGGGAAATTACAAACTAAATTTTTACTGTGTAAAGTGTGCTGTCTCTGCTGAGTAAACTAGGCCCTACTCTTTCAGATTCATAGATATTTATAAAACAAGATAATCAATTTTTGAATTATAGTTTCTTTAAATGTTTATGTTATTGCCTGATGGGAATAAATGTTTCACAAAAATTGCTTTTATGACAAATTTCTGAATCAATATCACTTTGCCAACCTTACTTTTATATTTCTTGAAAAAAACGATACCATCCATTTACGAATTCAATTCGGTTCTTTTGTTATTCGTTGCAATTTGCTGTAAAGTAGACATACCAAGGCCCCGTAAAGATCAAATCCAATGTACAATTAATTGTTATTGCAGTAGTCTTTGGCCAATACTGCAAATAAAAATATGATTGCTTGTAAATTGCTTTTCATAGTATTCTTGGATCAGCACCACAATACAGTCTTTCATTTATTAATCACTACAGACCAAGCAGGTCTTTGGGCTCATCCACTTTTGGCTTCCTTGTCATTCCAAAACTTTCAAAAACTTAGGGGAAAGATCATTTGCTTTTGCATGCCCCACAGACATAAAAAAATGTACTTCTGTCGAAACTTTCAAAAATCTTCTAAAAACTTTATTTAACTCTTAGCTCTTTATGCGCCTTATAAGCACTCTACAGAGTGGATTTGGCGCTTTATAAGTCACATTATTATTTATTATTATTATATATATAAATATCTATGGTAACAGACCCAATGTCCTCATATTTCCTCCATTTATAATCTTTCAGAGTAGATTCAATTTGCCCTTTACATGGACGCTAGAACTGCATATACAGGGACTCATTGGCCCGTATTCTAAGGTCAGGTCTAACTTAGACCATGGTCTAACTCTGTGCTAACATTATGGGAAGCCAAAAGTGTCAAAATGTTTTAAGTTGTACGTTTTTTATGTTCACTGTGCTCTTTCCTGATTCATCGACGGTGAAGACAATCATCTATTTATACTTCCTAGACAATTATGAATGATTTGAGATCGAAATGAGCCGAGATATGATATCTTTACTGTCAGTGATTTATGTAACAATTGGCTTTCCATACTTAAACCACAACTTTAAACCTGAGTTTCAGTTAAACCCAACTTCAGAGATAAGGACCATTGCATTTGTTTTTTTAATATACCATTCAACAAATGCCATAAAATCATAGAACATTTCTTGTGAACAATGCAAACGGAGTTTATGGGTGCCGGGGAACTATTTTGGATTGTCACTGCTCGTCAAATCAAAAAGACATTCATCAATATCTGCATAGCTCCACACAATGAGCTTTATAAATTATGACCCATTTAATGCACGCTTTTGACACATATTTGGAGTGAGAGGCTGGCAGATAAAACGATGCTGAACTCTTATGTGATCGGCATGCACCCATAGGAGTAAAATCGCATAAAATGATTAAATAAGTTGATGAAAATAGGGGGAAAATGAATAAATACAGAAAAATACATCCAACTCTTTACACCACGATATGTAAATATATAAAAATATATACACGGCGATGACAAAAGAAAATGAAATAAAGGATGTGTTGGACTGAGAATATTGATTTCAAATGAAGATTGTTTCAACCAATTCTTGTGAAGAAGAATTGTGATTGCAACAATTTCTTTCTTTAATTTTGTTTTATTTGCATAATCTACAAGAAGCAGTACCATAGCTGATGAATATTAATTTGATTTCAAATATTTGCCAATGTCACATAGTTATTGCATGACGGTCATTCACTTTTGGCTTTAAGATATCTTAGCCGAAAAGAAAATTTTTTTCTGCCATGAAATTTTGACCACCACGATAAGTCTCTAGCAACAACAGTGTCTCTCAGCATTTCAAAAATACTATGAGGTCTTCAACAAATTAAACCGCTCATTGTTGCTTTTCTACATATCAATCTTCCTCCTTAAAGGGGAAGTTCACCCTGACAAAATTTCTGTTGTAAACATATCAGAAAAATATATATATTTGTGAAGGTTTCAGGAAAATCTATCAAAGTATAAGAAAGTTATGAGAATTTTAAGCTTTTGGTTTTGTGACGTCATGTATGAGCAGCTGCCCCATGTATAATTCAATATAAAACAATAAAAACCCATTTTTAATTTTTTTTTGGAAAATGACATTTCATTGTTTTTTAGTTAACAAGCTGCTGGCATATGACGTCCCAAATAAAAAATTCTAATAACTTTTTTGAATCTGTGATGGAATTTGCTTCAACCTTTGCCAATATTTTTCTAGTATTTTTTCTGCTACTTTTACAATAAACTTTTTATGAGGGTGAACTACCCCTTTAAACTTGGTCCTTGACATCATATGCAGGCAGAAGAAAACAAAACAATGAGAGAACGAGCAATTCCCTTTTTTTTGCATTGTGACATATATAATAATAAGATATATGTGCTAGATATCTGACTTGCACAATGACATTAAGGAAACAGGCCAGAGGCTGCAAAACACGAGAATAAAGACGGCTAAAATCATGAATAACAGCAAAGAATGCTGACACCATGCCTAATTGTAATTTCACAAATTGTCAAGGCAAGCACAGAAACTTAATAGTACTCACAAACGAAGAAAAACGGCGAGAAGACAGTGACAGAATAGCTCCATAAACTCCGCCAAAGGCAAAGTTTTCTTAAAGCCATTTTCCTGTGCTTTTCCCCCCATCTATCACTTGTCAAACTGCAATACATCATGGACTGTATCAACGCAATAAAGTCAACAGCGCTTCCATTTTCTTTCCCCTACTCATTGTTTTGAAGTCCCCGTTATAGTTCACTCTCCATAAAGGAGAAAAACTCTGCTTTTTGTCAGATACCCATTTTATTGCGATTTTGATTCTTTCCACCTTTCTTGATTATTTTCCTTTGCCTTGGTTATTTATACTTTATGAAGTTCTTTCACAGTTTTTTTTAGAGCAGAATAGTTGCTAGAAAGTAGAGCAGATCCTATTCATAAACAAAGGAGGAGGGGGAAATAAAATCCCTAATGTCTGATTCTATTATGCCTCAAATGGCACTTCATAAAAACTTGAATTTCAAATCTGACTTTTATTACCTATCCCTTAGGAATATTTCACAAAATCTTGAAGAGAATCTCATAATTACATTTAGATGGAGTGGGATATGAATTGGTTTCATGAGGCATTCAAGGAACAATCCAACCATGGCTGTATATATTTGTTCAACTCATGCTTCAATTGTTATTTTCGCTCCCTCAGAAATGGGAGCATGAGAAGATTTTTTTTTTAATTGAGAGCAAAAGCAAGGTTTTGAATAGTGTTTTTAAACCATGATTTGAAACGTTATCAGATAGTGCGATGCCTTTCAAACTTACACAACACATGGAAATACTACAGGCAATATATCAACATAAAATTAAGTAACTAAAATAAATGAGATAAATAGCCTTTGCATATGTAGGAGAGACCAGCAGTAGTAGTAGAAGTAGTATTAGCAGCAGCAGCAGCAGTAGTAGTAGCAGCAGCAGCAGAAGCAGCAGCATTAGTAGTAGTAGCAGCAGCAGCATTAGTAGTAGCAGCAGCAGTAGTAGTAGCAGCAGCAGCAGCGGTAATATAGTAGCAGCAGCAGCAGCAGCAGCAGCAGCAGCAGTAGTAGTAGTAGTAGCAGCAGCAGCAGCAGTAGTAGTAGTAGTAGTAGTAGTAGTAGAAGTAGTAGCAGTAGCAGCAGCAGCAGTACTTAGCAGCAGCAGCAGCAGTGGGAGTTGTTGTAGTAGTAGTTGTAGTGTAGTAGTTGTAGTAGAAGTAGAACTACAACTAGAAGAGAAGAACATAGAAGACAAAGTAGAAGTACAGCAATACTATAAAAAAATGGAAATAATCAAATAGCATGTCTTTCTGAAGTATATATAATCACTTCTCCGATCCCTTCCTTCTTCTCCTTTCCAATGGCATATCTAGATCAGATGTGAACTTGGCAGACAGTCATCCTCGCCCAAGCTTTCATACATCATGGTCTAGTGGTAATATCCCTCGTTTTTCAATCTGAGGGACGTGAGTTCGATTCCAAGCTGTGGCATGTTTTCCTTCAGCAGGAAATTTTCCCACATTGTGCTGCACTCAACCCAGGTGAGGTGAATGGGTACCTTGTAGGAATTTATTCCTTGAAACACAGCGTGCTTAACAGCTGCAGTGCCAAAGCCAGGGGTAATTATGCTACATTACTGTAGAGTGCTGAGAGACTTCTGATAAAGCAAGTGTCATGTGCTATAGAAGTAAGAATAATTTAAGTCATCTGCAAAGTTTGAAAGCTGATTCAAGAATTAATAAGTATTTAATACGCATTTTAGGAAAATAAGCACTCTCTATTAGTAGGTCACAATTCATATACTTTAGGTCATAGTAGAGATAAAGGAATATCAAAAGTACACCATATAAGTGGGGGAAAAATTAAAAACAAATTTTGCAGAGTCATAATCATATTAGATAACAAAATCCTTAAATGATATAACATAAAAGATTGAATAAAATTCCCAGGAACATGAGAAATTCAAAGTAGTGGGTCACCACAGGATTTTAATAAGAATAACAATTTTTACTAGTACTTGTTCCTTTGTACTAGAGAAAAATAATCGCTCATTGAATACTGAAGTTATTAAATCTAATTTGGGTTAAACTGGTCGTAAATTTAGCCACGCTCCAAAAGCGCCGTGAAAAACAATTTGACTTAGGGATAAAGGCAATGATTTGTAAAGGACCCCCAACTACTATCACAATTTTCAAAGAGTTCTTTAGGGACGTGCCTGAAAAGACTTTCTTTTGGAAAGGTAAGCATGACCTGCATGCTTTGTTAGACCGAACCAAAGCTGGAATACAAATAATATCATTTTCAATTTCTGCTATTTAAAAAATGGGAACAGGAGACAATGGGGGGAGAAATAAGAGTGGGAAGATTTTTTTTTATTTGAGAGTTCGCAGCTTGACTCCTTGGATGAATAAAGCCATTCAAAAAGAGCCGCCCCTATCTCTCGTGCCCATGGCGAGATGACAATCGTATTATCCCCAGCCTAGTTTCCCTATTCACATGGGTTGTCTGACAGCAGTGCAAGAATAACATTGACTTTGCGGCTTTTCACTATCTTCACCAGGGTGTCACGCCGCAGTCAGAGGCAAGCGGCAGAAATCCTTTTTTTGATCTGCCTAATCATTTTCAAACAATGCCCGTCAATGTGAAAGACATATTTGTGTCTATTCATACCCTCTTTCGGGATGCCAGCCAGAAACCTTGAATCCCATATACTGCCTGACCTTCATATTAAAAGCATGTTGCGTGTAGGAGCCATTGTCCCATTGCTCTATAACTAGAAGTGCCACATCACGCCTCATGAAGCTTCCCTAAGGTTCATTCTGCACTTGGATGATTCAATACATAGCGTGATCATGTTTGTGTATTTAACTAGGGCACGGAATAAAAACCCAATCAACACTCATGGCGACGGGTGAACGCTCTATTTTCCTTTTTTTCTCCTCCCCTGCCCGTTGAAAAAAAAATCGGCTAGGATTAATGGCTTACGACAAAGAGCACAATCGGGAAAGAAAAACAAAGGCGGGGAACTGTACCGTAATCTGCGCTTACGATAATGTGAGAATGATTCAATATGAACTGTTCGCTGGTCCGCTAAATTCAGGTCACGACGACTCCCAGTTCAAGTGCAAGGTCTCCAGTTCGGTTAACACGGCCCACCACCAACTCTCTCATCATTCATCACAATGACTTTAACCCATATTTCACGGCCTACTAAACACCCCATTGTCAGATTGTGGGTTAGATAACAGCCTTGAACATGTTCTATCTGTTACCCTGATTACCGCCTAAATGGTGTTATTAACACAAACGTTGACTTAAATCCCTTTATGCCCTGCTTTGTGTTTGTCCCAGATGGCAGGCTGAGTCAACCTCTCCGCTCAATCAACAAGTCTTTCGCGCCACTGCCTTGTAGTAGAGCTAACAGTCGAAAGCAGCGGGTCTGAATTCACAGACTAAAGGAGCTGAATGGGACTCCTGTACTAAACTTTTTCAAAGAAAAGAAATTGGCATCACAAATGAGAAGTTGTGCAAGCCTTCTCTCCAGACACATTTGCTGATGAAAGTGACAACTAGGGTCTTCTGTCTGGAGACTGGCCTCTAACAGTACAGACATTTCTTTTAATGAACAAGATGCCCATCTTTTTTAATACTTTCCCAAAAGGAAACAAAATTATGTACATGACATACCCAGATTCAAATATTCATCATTTTAACTTTAATTACATGAAGATTTTAAAAAGGCTTTTTGCAGGTATAATCAATAAAGAATGAAATGACCGCTAAAATCCTGAAGATTCTTTTTTCAACTATTGAAATGGATTACAACTTTCCTATAGTCTTCCACATAAAAAACTGAAGAATTTTCACCATTGCCATATCTCACAATAATTAAAAACATTGCAAAGATGCTCCCTATTGTGCACCTTTGGGGCATTTTTGCACCTGAAAATGTCATCCTGCACCGCTACAGGTGTCTGAAACAGTGCAGTTATCTTTTGTTACACTAAAAGGACGTAAATTGGTTACTGGCATTATTTCTGAATGTTGAAGACCACAAATATAACTTTATGCACACGTAATTGTGCAAAATGTTTACTGCTTTTTTATTCAATATTGGCCTATTGGGTAAAGACAATAATCCTTCATATACAATGAAGTTTATGTCAAACTTATGTTTGAGAAAAGTCAACTTATACACTGCATCAAGTGAATTTAAACAAGGTAAGAATCCTTTCCCCAACCGTACCAAGCAATATACATTTGGGGTAATTCAATATCCCCCTTCCCCCCTTTTCAACACCATCAATTTAAAAAAAAAATTAACAAATGCAAAGACAAATGATGCAAGTCTATTTTTCACTCGTAATTATTGGTGCTTTTGTGGCCAACTACCTCCATGAAGTAGGTTGGTGTCCACGAAACAGAGCGTAGCCTTTGATGTCACCCCCATCTCATGTGACCAAATCTATCAGACCATCACTTCCTAACCGATAGTGAATCGAGGAATGAATTTACGACCGTCTCCCTTGCTGCTGCTGCCTCGAAAAACACCATAAAAGAATTGTTTTGTGAGCCCAGCAAACATGGTTGAACTCCCCCAATAGGTTCGTCCAAGAGGCATGGGGGATGTTGGATTCTGAGTAAAGCTATTGATAGGATTGATAAGACGTGATATAAATAAAAAGAAGACCAAAGACAAAAATAGCAATGTAGGAGCTACGGTTTAATGCTTGGCCAGTCCCTGGCCCAGGCACTGGAAGTCTACGATTCTGCTTCACCAGATATGGGCCACGACCTGGCGCGGCCGTGGCATTGAGATATTATTCTTCCCTGTTTGTGTGAACCCGTTTCTGGGGCAAGTTCGTCAACATGCTTCGCTGCGTGATTATTCGCCATCAAAAGCGCAAATGTGAGAAAGCATTTGAATAGGCATTTCACAAAAGGCTGCCGTAGGACCCAGTTTCTCTTTCACCTCGACATTTAATACGATGCCCAAGGAAATATGTAACATACCCATAGCAAAGATCATATGCCACGCCCATACAGCAGCGGGTCTGCTTACAAGACACGCCCACCAACTGTATTCCCAAATGTAAGATCGTTTTAATGCGCATGGTCGATAGCCTAGATCTAATTGTTACGAAACCTCACAATTTTTTTAAAGACTATATACATCAGAATTAGAGTAAACTTGTTATTCAACCAAGTCTTCATACATGACATGTGATGTACCGCTTTTCAACTTGTAATAAAAGAATCATAAACACATATAAATAAAAATGAGGTTAAACTTTGCTCAATACGGGGCAAGGCAACGTATATATCGGCTCCACATTCAAACAGTCTTATTCATGAAATAAGAAAACAGCGCACTATTCTGAAACCTAGGAATAACACCATTTATTATCAATTAATGTCAGCTATATTTCTCACTTGACCAAGTTACGGAGGTCAATAGTACAACTCTGTAAGAAATGCTTCCTGAAATGGCGCCATCCCATGCTCCAGGCTACATGGTACTTTTGACGTTCCTCCTTTCACAAGAGAGAGGACTCTAGCTGTGTATAAAAACTGTATTCATGAATTTTCCTTTCCAACCCCATAAAGACTCTCAAAAGAAGTTAGGATAATGAATAAATGCATCCAAGAAAAATTGAAAGAGACATGACTGTAAATAAAGCCCAAATGTGCAATTAATATCAAGGTTTAAACATAATACACACATATATACATAGTACATATATATGCCTACATCCTACGTAAGGGCGGAGTCTATGAATGGGTTTATTCCGTCATAGGCATTTCGACGTACAGGCGAATGTAGAGGGCGTTTAGGCGAATTGTGAACAATTAAAAAAGACAAAAGAATTTGCCTAAACCTTCTTTGAAAATGATGTCAGTCACTCATTATTTCTCTGAAATATTCTAATTTTCTCTATATTGTCCTGTGAAAAAAGGGTTTATTCCTCCCTGAACATGTGGAATCACCATTGTTTAAACACTTCACGTTTCAGTCAAGTTGGTCCTTATTGTCAAATCTGTAAAAATTGAAATACTATATGATTCAAACAATAAAAACGAAAGAAATGAGTGAGATACATCAACGACTCTCTCTAAAAATTTGCATGTCACTGAAATGTGCATGTAACTGTTTAGTGAAAAATATGCAGAACTTTCAAATTTTACATCAGATTTTGATGAATTTTTCAGTGTTATGTTTGTTTGAGTTTTATTCATTGATTCAAATCAACATTTTTCTGGGGTGGACTTGACTTTCAGTAGCGTACACAAGAATTTCTGAAGGGGGGGGTTCAAGCTGAATGAAATGTTGACAACCAAAGGGCCCCCCCAAAAAAAAAAGGTCTTCACCACAAATTTTATGTTGTTTCGTACATAAAAAAAATTAACAAGCAAAAAAAAAGGTCTTCAAAAATTTTTTTAGGGGGGGAGTTGGGTATCAAAAAAATCAAGGGGGAGTTTAAACCACTGTAACCCCCCCCTCCCTGTGTACACCACTGATGACCTTTAAGCAATAATTTTGAAAGTGATATCTTATAGCAATATCATTTTCATTTTTTTTTCTTATCTTTTTCTTGGGGGATCATTTCCACATGTACACTGAGATCTTACAAAACTGGAATTGGTGTTAAAAGTATAAAGCAACGAAAAAGAAAAATTGTACAGTTGAAAACAAAAAACAAAACATTAGATTAAAAAGAAAAAAATAGCTTTTATGTATCCACTTCAGGCTCAACTTAGAGATATACAAGTGTTATTCTTGGAAGTTCACCTATGATATTTCCCAAGTAATCTGGGACCTCAAAACTGACCGGTTGTTCTATCCCAAGCTCCCACAAGAATCAATCAACCCATTTCTGAAACCCGCAGAAGGTGTTGCCCGGCAAACTGGACTGGGGGTCGATGACAAAGCGGTCAGTGATCACTGGTCAGGATTATTCATGCATTTGTTTCCACCGTCTTTCCTTTCATGAAACCCTCGAGGAATATCCCCCAACTTCAGGCACTTCCAGAAGAGGAAAACATCCCGAAGACCATCACTTGTTTGCAATAATTTAGGATTCTTCTAAGACACGTATACATAAAGAATCAATCCTCTGAAAGCCAAAATCTCATTACTTCCAAATCCTTTTTGAGATTTGCCGAGCAACTTGGGCAATTAGCAAAGATGGAAATTGTTGTTGTTATATTTAAACATTATCTGAAAATGCTTTTGAGAACAAAGATCAGAATTTTAAGATGTCTATTTGCTTCATTTTTTTATTCAAAATTTGCATGAATTCTGATAACTTCTTCACAGTTTCAAAATACAACTTGCTAAGAAAAGTTTTGAAGAGTAAAATGTATGCAGAAATAATTTTGTATTACTGTAAGTTTTTCTCATTTGAATTTTTCTATATCAAAGTAAAGAAGCTTTTTTAGAATAAATAAATGATTTTTTTGTGTAAATCGGTCACATACATCAAGAGCCATCATTTAGGTAAAAAAAAACCTTGATTTCCTTCGGAAAATGGTTTTTATGATTCATGAAACATCCTCATATTAACAGTCAAAGCAAGTCAGGAAATTTCATAAGATATTAATTTATTGTGAGAATATGTTAGAAAGTAATGTGAGCAAATGCCCAAATAAAATCCGCACTAGCGTTGCCTAATGCCAAGATGCTTTGATGATTGTTTATGAATCATTCCGAAATGTTTCAACCGTCAATTATTTCTCAAAAGTCGAATCTTCTCAGCATTAATGAGTCAGCCTCGGTCTAATGTTACATGGATTGCAGTTTGGCACGTTTACAGTAACAGAAAAGATGCGTGTTATCCTTTCTAATTCTAGCAACGGAAATGAAAGTGTTACAAATGTCATTGAATATGAAGATAAGGTCGTGGGATTCACTGTCGCCAGGCATGGATGATAAGGAAACTGCAAGACTTTGATTCAGAATATTTCAGGGCACTAGCTCTCTTACACTACAACATGAACCTCTGGGAATTAAAACTTGTATTTTTTTATCAAAAAACTATTTTTTTCCCTAAAAAAGTGTATTTCATAATAAAATGCGTGGTGCACTCACTCATCGCTGCGCTCAAGCTGCGTGCAAGCTAAAATGCGCACTGCTCTTGCAGATGAAAAAAAACAAACGTTAAAACATGTGTACATCCCACCCTGGTTTTAACAAAATGATTGAAAAAACAACAAGTTACCTGAAATTACATTGATCTAATATCCATATTTGTTTAAGTTTTATGAAATACTAGTTAGAGACATACAGAGATGATTTTTCTCAATAAATTACGATTTTGTAAAAAAAAAAAAAACGTACTAAATACCGGTTGGCAGGTCTGCTTCCAAGTTTCCATTCAGAATATTCCAAGACACCATAGCTCTGTTTATTATAACAAAACCCATGTAGTCATGTATTTATTTTATACAAGTTTTCAAAGAATCACATCCAGACCCCTCTTTTACATTATTGAAATTTTAAATTCTAATAAAAGCAGAAAAATAGATTTTAAAAAATATTGGTGAAGGTTTGATGAAAATCCGTCAAAAATAACACTCAAGACTTTTTTTTTATTTTCATAATGTGAGGTCACAGACATGCAGCTCCTCCGTATTCCGTAAGCGATATTTCATTCAAAAAATAAATGAAAGTGAATTTATTTGTAAACTATGACTGTTCCCATTCTTCATATTTGACATAATTCAATAAAATGAAGTTTATTTTGGAATTTACAAAAGTTTGTTTTTCTTTGACAATTAATTATAGTATCATAATTCAACAAAGTAAGGTTACATTTGAGGAACAATTGGCAACACTCCTTGAAAATCAACTTCACTTGAAGCTTTCCATTGTTACAAACATATACGAAGGGCAACAACCTTAAAGATAAAAATACATCCAAAATTTACAAAACATATCCTCTATAAATAAACACCAATTTCAGTTTGTAAACTGTGCAATTAGATTAATGATTCAAACAAAAAAAGAAAAATAACGGTACATGCCTGATGCACTAACTAGGTCAGGTTCACAAGAGACCGTGCACTGGATGTACGGGGGTGCGGAAGTGAAAACTAGTTTGGCTATTTTTGCGGCAGCCTAGAATTTACGTTTGGTCACTGCTCAACAAGGAGCTGGGGAAATTGGGACAGACTGATAAAAAAGCTGGTCATTAATCAAGATAACAGAATATTCAGAGAGTATATTTATAGCGATGAACGAACATATAGTACAAGTGAACATATAGCAATGAGCGAACATTTGCTTCTGAGAACTATCATCGCAAGGGAGAGAGAAGTTCTAAGAAAAAATTATATATTATTGCAGTTTATAACTTAGAAGAATGTTTACTAGCATCGTGTTTTATTTTGCATTAAAAGTGCTGCAAAGGTAGCAAAGGTAAAAAAAGATGTATTACAGGCTTAACATTTATTTGATATAAATCAAAATATTGTAAGATATATGATTTCTCATGTAGTCTCATAAGAATTTCTTTCTATTTTAAGAAAAAATAGCCAAAAATAAAATAACCAATAAATGTATTGGCAATGTCAAGGGATAACTGAATGATAATGAGCATTGTTCGCAAGTAAATATTTTTAAGAATTACTTTGTTCATTACACAATTTTCAATGTGCATTAATATCATTAAGAAATAATCTACATATTTTCTTACAATATAAACTCGCTTACTTATCAGAAAATCGCAGTTTGATCCGTTTCGAAACATTTGCACATGCAGATGAGAAAATTAAATTAGTGCGGCTTTACCACTGCAAATATTTAGACTCTACTGACAGCTACCTTTAATCTCGTCTGTCACGTTATCCTCACGCTGACCTTGTAGCCTGGATTAAGACACTTAATCCATCCCTCTAATCACCCTAATCCATACGTCAAGATCAAGAACACAAACATTAATCATGTCATGGGATTAAATCATTAACTGACAGGAAGATGCGTTATTGGTGCGAGGTTCAATCCCCACGCTTCACCAGAATGTGTAGTATATAGCCCGGGAAAGTTCCATCGATAAACTCTCCATGCATGCCCAAATGGGGGCAGGCCATCCCAATCACGATGCACGTGGCCGTGGAAGCTGCAAACCTCGCAAACGCTGATTTATACAACGGATGATTAATTCTGACAAACCCCCAACATCACGGAATGATGACTGAGCAAAACAAACAGAAGAAAATATTAATCATGTTTCAGAGATTAATCATATTTGAATCAGACTTGTACTGGCAGGTTGGGAATTGGTAATGAGGTTATAGCACACTTTTCAGAAGTAATCCTATCAGAGCATATTAAATGAATCAGCTGGAATTGAGGTTTCAAAAATAAAAGCTAAACTCATTTTGGCTGTGTAATGGATATTTTGGCACCTATGGAGATGCTGAAAGAAAGCACCCATAATTAATCGCAAATATCTGGTGAAAATTTACAAATTGATATATCAACTTACACTACCGCAAAGCAATTCATTTTTTTTTCAATTAAGAAAGACACCAGATGAAAAATTAAGTGCAAATTTGTAATTAATTAATTGTAAGACTTAAGAATCATTTTAGGACCCCAAATTGACTTGCAATTGATAATGATATGAAGTTTCCCGCAATGCCCACCTAGACCCTGTTCACATTAACTTTTCCGAACGGGGTCCCGCTGAGCCATTCCCTACTGAATCGGTCTGGCGACTTGGAATGCTCTATGCGAGCTTCAAATCAACCGTGAGAAAGCCCGAACTCGACCGCTCGGATAGAGGTTTTCAAGATACCTGTACCTTCGCTTCAGCGATTCCACGAATGTGGACTTAATTCACCAGTGACTGTGAAAGGTAGCCCTTATATAGGAAGTGACCTTATGTCTTCAACTCATCTGGAATAAATAGCGAATAAATCAATAATTTAGAGTAAAGTTTCAAAGGCCTATCATTAGTAAATCAAAATTCTATGATTTAACAGAAATTATATAAAGATGCCTTTATACAGGGAGGTTATCGCAGGGTGCAAATTTTTAAGTAGTAGGAATACACTTGCCCAAAAATCTATTTCACTTGCCCCCAAAAATACTGGAAAAAAGTTTTACCTCTTCAGAAGATAGTTATGCGGTTTTATAAACCATTGACCTTTTTCTCTCTTTTGACATAACCTGATCTACCTTGTTATTGCATTTCTTTTTTCAAAAGTAATTTTATCTTGCCTGCCATGACCAAAATTAGGGTCAAAATCATATATCAACCCTAATTTTGGTCATTCTACTGTAAGAATTTTGCTTGCCCGATTCGGGCAAGTAGTTTTGGTCTTTACTTCAAAACACTTGCCCAACTCTAACTTTTACTTTCTCCGGGCAATCTGGCAAGTGCTTATGTAGCACCCTGGTTATCGTCTCAACCTAGATCATACCTGATGACTAAAAACGCAGAAACAAAGTAAGCTTACAGACCAAACATATTCAATTTATCTCAATTTCATACATATTTGATGAAAAGAAATTTCATAAATCAGCAGACGATTTCAAACTGGAATGACGCCCCCTCCCTCCATGTCCTTCCTTCCTCCTAAAGACCAATAGAAGGAAACAAACATGACCAAATGTAAACAGAACAAGTTTGAACGGTAAATACCTCAAACGGTGTGAGAGAATAGGGGATGGATTTGAACGGATGTTTGCTCGGCGTAAGTTATACATAGTTATCACACAAACATAAAGATGGGCCCTCGATTCGCCAACAAGCGTGGAAGGCCAGAGAGAATCAGAAATTGTGGTCTGGGGTACATAGGGCGTTGGATGGGAGAGAGCGGATTTCCATTCTCGAATGCCAGCTTCTATTTTGTGTGATTGGGGCAGAGGTCACGACGGAACAAGAACAAAACAAGGAGAGAGAAAGAGGGGAAATGAAGAAAACATGGAAAGAAAGAAAAAAAAGGCTTTGACCTGGTTGGAGGGAACGAAAAAACGGAAGAAAGCCAGCAAACAAAAAGTACGTCGGTAGTGCAGCACCCCACCTGGGTATACATGTAACTTTGGCCCCGCGAACCTTCGTATCACGCTAAGTTTGCGATGCGTTTAGCGATCAGCTTCCAAATCTGAGGCATGTACACACAGCGGTATACCAGCAGCGTGACTTGACAAACTACACCCCTATGGCTCTCAAAAAATAAGGAAAAAAAGATGATATTAATATACAAAGATAATAAATAGAACACGAAACGAGGGGATAAATGCTCCGATTACACCCGCTTCATGCTTTTCTGGCATTCCTCCTAATTTAATGTCATTTTTATGTTATTTTTTCCCTCCCTGAACTACTTTTTCAGCACTATTTAGAGGTTTGTTGAAATTGGGTGGGGGAATTTGGTGCCGTTGGTGAAAATCCGACAGGTACTTGGGGCAGCATGAACCGTCTGAAATGACCTAACCTTTCACACCTGCACCTAGCTATAGTACGTCCTGTCAAAGTTTAAAAAAATCATAACAAACCCCCTAAATCAAGGGTCACCGGGGAGGGGGGTATCCAAACTCTCTATACTCCTACATGATTGGGTGAATAACAAGTGAAAGAAAGAGAGAGAGAGTGTGAGAGAAAGGGTAAGAGAGAGATCAGAGAAGAAGAGATGAGGGGAAAAAAAGATAAATTCCAAGTTTAATAATTTAAATGCTCTAAGCTAAGAATGAACTCCACCTAAATTATGCCCACACCTGGTCTCGGACCAAAGCAAGATCCAAAATAGCTCCAAGGCTACTTCTCTCTCTCTCTCTCTCTTTCTGCCACTGATCTCCTCCTCTCCTTCTGTCTATCCAGGGCTCTAGAAACGAGGGAAAAAATCTTTTATCCATGAAAATTGATTTAGCTGTGTAAACTTTGAATAATTCATTCACGCAATAACATTGACACAAGGTATACAAGGCGAAGAAGGAAAGGAATATGTAAATCAATCCACGACATGGACCATGAGAGATGAAAGGGCAAGGGATATGCGGTTATGATTTTACGAAAATGAAATTTTCATCAATGATTTTTTTAATCAATCATTTAAAGTGTATTATTCAAATGCATCATTACAATATAAAGGAAAATTTGTTTTGTTTTGAATAGCCGAGCTGGTCACACTAGTGACATGACTTTCAAATAGCAGATAATTTCCGTCAAATTTACATATGAAATTACTTCTTTCAAAATTTAGCACAAGGATGGGCATATCGTGGAAAAATAAATTTGAAGTTGATAAGTTTTTACTTAGATCTAAAAAAAAAATACTCTTTACTATACCAGAGCACCTTTCCTTATTATCTAATGGGCATAAATCAGCAGTTTTATTGATGATATGATATCATTTTTATCAAATTCAGAATCTCAAATATTCATACTTTATCTCTTCAGTGTTATTTTTCCCTCGTCGTTTTTTTGCTGATATATTTCTTACTTTTTCTCTTTGAAAATAAATTCATTTTCATTCACCTTCAAACTCCATTGTCCCTGGTCAATGCAATTTCAAGCAGCATACTGGATCACACCGAATAGACAAAATGCACGAAGTTATTATCAACGCAGAATGATAGGCATCTACAAGGTTTGGCACAATGAATTCAAAAGATAACTCCTTATTTTCTAAAAGGGTAATAAAATTGTAATTGATAGCTCTGAACAATGGTAAGATAAATATTGATTTTGGATGAAAAGCCAACACAGGAAATAGAAACAAAGTATTAAGCACTGACCCTCGGGTATTTAGAGTTTTACGACTACAAGGACCATTTGGTGGGCAGAGTGGGTAGGGGCTTTTCATATATTTCCTGCAAAATATTGATAAATATACAAGATAGCCTGATTTATTTGGTAAAAAAGATAATTGAAAGGACATGAGAAGGATGATGACACCAAAAAAAAGATGAGACAATATAAAACCGAACGCATCCAGGTGATGACAAAAATTCAAAAGGCTAATCATAAAAGTTCGTAAATCTTCCTTTCGTGCGAGTTTATAATTATTCGGTAAATCCAATGTTATCTTTCGCCATTAAACCAAAGAATAACAGACAAGCCAGAGGATTCGAAACATTGACCCCAGGAACAATGGTTTCGAAATTGTTAAACTCTGCTTACTACCATGTCTCCTTAACAGATGAGGAATCATTGATTAAGCATTACCGAGGGAGACAGAGCATGAATTTATAGAAATTAATAACAGTGTATATCCTCATGAACTTGACTTTGCCCCATCCAGACCCAGAAAATCCATGGTATAGTTAGACGGCAACTACAGATAATGCGGACGAAGAGGCAAACTGATTTGCAAAGTCCTACTATAGAATAGTATTTGAACAAAAAAAAATTCTTCCAAAAGCAAAAAACAGTTCAAAGAACTAGATCTCCTCCTTATGAAACTATTCTTTTGAATCTTCAGTTCAAATCCGACAGAATGATCTTTTAAAAACAATATAATCACCAAAATACACCACCCATCATAAGCTAATGAAAAACTCTATTTTATGCTTTTGATATAGCAGGCAATTTTCGTTCATGCACTGTGATTGAATCTTACCAAATTGATCTCAATTCTCAAGTCATTCATTTTTCTTCTTGATTTTGAAATTAGATTCTGGATGCATTTGTGTAGAAGTGTCTAAACATTCAAGGGATCAAACTTATTTATTGGTGTAGGTGTGTCATTGCCTACATGCTTTTTTTTTTAAACCTGGGGCCCATCTTACAAAGAGTTGCGATTGAATGACTGGAAAGCCAGCAAAGTCAACATATCATATTCATGTTTGTTCAAAAAAAATTCTAGATATGAATGTATATCCATAAATTCATTGAATTCTTGACAATTTCGGTGTGTTCTCCTTTGTTTACGAAGGACATTTTGCAAATTTCCTGTAGCAAAAATTTATGACACTGATGGATTTCCAAAGTTACGATTGACTGGATCAATCATAACTCTTTGTAAGACGGGGCCCTAAACAGTTAAAACATTTCTTTGTTATTACTACACATGTACACTAATACACATTTAATCAAACCTGTTGAAAATGACTCCACGAAATGTCAGATGGATTCAGCTGTCTTTCTATCTACGGTACTCACATTTGACCAAAACAGAGTCAATCCTGACTAAAATGTAGCACAATATAGTGAACAAATACATCAGGCTTTGAGAAAGTATAGTGGAATAATTTATCCGAGGTTGGTCAGGCAGTTACTATTTTTCCTGAGGGGCGAAGCCCCCCCCCCCCCCCCCCCCCCCCGGATATAGTAGTTTTGCCAGTCTAACCGAGGATCAATAATTCCCAATATTATCAGTAATGTATATAATTATGTTGAACTCAGATTTTTGTAAAGTAATTTGTAATTGTAAAGCGCATTGAAATGTTAATGTAATGCACTATGTAAATGTAACTTTTATTTAATTATTTGGGGGGGATATTTGATTTTGATTTGATTTTATTTTATTTCTGCATTCACATCAATATCAGAATTACAAAATACATATATATACAATATTTACAAAGGTTATAACAAAATAATAACAGTCGCATAGTATAAATATTGTAAATAAATATTAACAAAAAAAGATGTGTCATATATTTTTTCAAAACAAGATTATAAATGAATGCAGGAGACCACCATCGTGAGCGATTAGGCTTGATGATGATGGAGGCCTCATAAAAGGTACGTAATAGTTCTTCATTGATCAAGTGGGTGCTGTGCAGGTGTAGGTGCAGGTGCGGCAAAGAGCAGTTGAAATATTACGTTTAAGAGGGGGCTGCGTAAGATGTAATAATAAAACGTTTAATGTTAGCTTTCAAGGAGTAGATTGTTAAACATGATTTGATATTGTCTGGAAGATTGTTCCAAATATCGGGACCGTGATGTCGAATGGATTTGTGGGTTATTAATAATTTTGGGTTAGTGAGGTGGAGGTTTCCAGATATGCGGGTTGGGTAGGAATGGACAGACCTGTTGAATCTAAACATATTATTAAAAGACTGGGGAAGTTGATTGTTAAAATACTTAAACATGAATACAGCAATTTGAATCTTATTAATATCAAAGATTTTTAATGTTTTGAGTCTGTGAAACAATGGGTCAGTATGAGCCAAGTAATGTGAGCCTGTACATATACGGATAGCTCTTTTTTGTAGTTTAAATATAGAGTTTAGTTTAGAAGAGCCACAGTTTGCCCAAACGATATTGCAGTATGATATATATGGAAGAACTAACGAATTGTATAATAAGAATAAAGTTTTATGAGGAAGAAGGAATTTTAACTTTGAAATGATTCCAATACTTTTTGAAACGCACATTGTAACATGGTGTATGTGTTGGTTCCAAGAGAGAAATTCATCCATAATTACACCTAAAAATTTTGAATTGGTTTTCTGTTCTAAAGGCGTACCGTCAATGTTAATGTAAATCGGTGTGTTGATATTATGAGATTGATGTCTGAAATACATAAAATGTGTCTTTTTTGTATTTAAAGAAAGTTTGTTGGCCTTAAACCAGTTAGACACCTTGTACATTTCACGATTTACTACATTGTTTAATGAATTAAGGTCTTGATGAGAATAAAATATATTTGTATCGTCAGCAAATAAGACAAATGACAAAATAGAGGAGGTTTTTATAATATCATTAATATAGAGTAAAAATAAAAGAGGACCTAAAATCGACCCCTGGGGAACACCACATTGAACTAAAAGAGAATCAGAGTCATTATTATTAAAAGTGACATATTGCTTTCGATTATTCAAGTAATCTTTGAACCATAAGAGAGATTGGCCTCGTATTCCATAATGATTGAGTTTGGAGAGTAAAATATCGTGGTTAAGAGTATCAAACGCTTTACTTAAATCACAAAAAATACCAATTACGTGTTCTTTATTTGCTATGGCATTACTTATTTTGTCATAAATTTGAAGTAAAGCTGAGTCTGTTGAATAATTTTTCCTAAAACCATATTGATTCGAATTTAGAATATTGTGTTTGTTGATAAATTTGTAAAGTCTTGTGTATACTATTTTTTCTAGAATTTTTGATATTGTTGGAAGTAAAGAGATGGGACGGTAATTACTTATTTCGTGAGGATTGTCTTTCTTAAAAATTGGATTGACTTTAGCTATCTTAAATAAATCTGGGAAAACGCCTTGAGATAAGGAGTTATTAAATATGTGAGCCAAGGGGCTAGCAAGAGGGTGAATTATTTGCTTAAGTAAAAACATACTGATGCCATCAGACCCAGAAGATCTAGAATTGTGAAGGGTACGGGCAATGTTGACAATTTCAGAAGGATTTGTTGGGGTTAGAAAAAGAGACTCCTGATTTGGATCTGACAGATAATCTGTATAATGTGCATTGGGAGTATTTATTTTATTTGCTAATTCGGGTCCGATATTCGTAAAAAAAGAATTGAATGAGTTTGCATAAAGACTGGGATGAAGTATTTTAGATCCATTAAGAGTAATGTTATCATTGGGTGGGGGGTGGGTTTTTGTACCCAAGACTTCTTTAATAATTTTCCAAGTTATATTTGTATTTCCACTGGCATTATTTATTTTGTTAGTATAGTGCAATTTTCGGGATATTCGAATCAATTTAGTTAGTTTATTACGATATATTTTATATGTTTTTAAGGAATTATCAGTTGGATTGCGCAAATGGGACTTATAGAGTCGATTGCGTGTCTGTATTGACTTCAGTAGACCTTTTGTTATCCAAGGATTTTGGGGTTTATTACGTTGGGTTTTAGCTTTACCTAAAGGGATATTTTTTTCATAATAATGTTTTAATTTATTATTAAAGTGATTGTAAGCAATATTGGGATTTACTTCATGGTAAACGTCTTCCCAATCTTCTAAAAATAAGTCTTGCTTTAATAGTTCTATATTTTGTTTAGATTCTTTACGATAAAAATATTCTTTTTTGGATTTTGGGTAAGATAGTTTACATTTACAAGTTAAAAATATAGGTAGGTGGTCCGAAACTTCAGAACAGAGGATCCCTCCGATAGCTTTGCTATTATGGACATTCGAAAAAATGTTATCAATCTGAGTTGATGAATTTAAATTAATTCTGGTGGGTTTATTAATGATAGAAAGGAAGCCAAATGAGTACATCAATTTCATGAAATTAGTTGCATTATTATTATCGGTTGAGGGCAAGAAGTTAATATTAAAATCACCGAGTAGAAAAATATGTTTGTTTTCATCCCCTATTTTATAAAGAAATTGTTCTAATTCATCATGAAAGAGGTCTGTATTTGAATTAGGGGGTCTATAAACTAATCCTATTATAATGTTTTTGGAACTAGTATTTTCGATCTCTATGAACAAAGACTCTGCATGAGATAATTTTGCATCAGAACGAACTGTGAATTTAAGATTATGTGAAATATAAAAGGCAACACCACCACCTCTTCTTTCTTTACGGTCTGTCCTTATTAAATTATAATTAGGTAGATTAAAAATATCTGGGGAATTTTCATGTAACCATGTTTCGGTTAAGCCAATTACCGAAAAGGGAAAGTTGTTTAATGAGTGTAACAGGTTAACTAAATATTCAAAGTTCTTATTTATACTTCGTATGTTTGCATGAAAAAGTGAAATATTGTCTGAAGTATTATTAAATTTGTTTTTAAATTCTTGCGGAGTGTAATATTTGCTATCTTGTGAATTCTCAATAATAATGTCTGGGGTAAAGGTATGTGACTCAGACAGGGGGGCGTGAAAATGTAAAGTACCGGAGGTTTGGAGAGAGGTCAACTGCAAGTGTGCAAGTGGTGCAGGTGATTATGTGTGTGCGTGAATGTGTGTTCATGTTTGAAAGTGGTGCTCGTGTATCAGCAATTGGAACATAATATACAAGTACAAAATGAATAAGACCCATCTTGGTCAATGATGAATAGGCAGAAGAGCAAAGCCCGACCACCAAAAAAAATACAATAAAACAATTTCAGCAGCAATACTTAGAATTTACAAAGGGGGAATCGAGACAAGACATAATTAACAAACAAAGCCTAAATTCAGCTGTATCGAACATTTGATTATTTACAGTGGTTTCTATCGGTAAAAAATACTGTTTTGAAAGGACATGAATTGGTATGCTTGAGAGATAAATATCAAGAAAAATTAAAAGAAAGAAGGGGAAAAGGCAAACATGAAGCCAGATCCATTAACCAGAAACGATTAGGTTTCTCACATCTTAGAAAAACAAAATACTGCTAAGACAGTCATAAAACAAACAAATAAAAGTTTGTTTAAGTTTGCACTGTAGTAAATGTTGTAGTACAAAAAACAAACAAACAATTGATTTAAATAATGATAAGCACTGTCAAAGAGACTAGTGGGGACTACAAGGTCAGTGGCTGCACGAACCCGCCAACTATTGTTTAATAGAAAGCTTCATTGAGGAGTGGGAAGTGATCAGTGGTGCATAACCATGCCTGATTGAAACCTGGGGATGTGATAAAGCAAATTAATTACGTGAAATGAAGGTACAGTACAAACTTTCAGCATATCTTCACCAGCAGATCGTTTACAAGTCAAATAATGAATTTGAGTATCCACTTTGAGACAATGCTTAATTGGATAGAGACATTAAGCGTTTGGTACACAAAAGGGTTGGTGTAAATATAGGGATGAATTCGATGAGTGGCGGGAAAAAAATACTATATGGAAAAATGTTAAGTACATGACTAAAGATAATGGAACAACCATGTAGTTGAAAGGACATAATAATGCACAGTTTATACACTGTATTAGCGTAATCAACATACATTAAAGAACAGATTTTCACCTTCTCTCTCCCTTTCTTTTAATCAAAGGATTAAAGCAATTGAATTAACAAATTTTCGTCTAATAACAATATAAACAATAAAAGGTTGTTTTATGAATACCGTTGAAGAATGTAATTACAGTACAAGTACAAAAAGTTCACTTGCGGTATTCTGGTTGTTGCTAGCTGTACATAAACTTCATTACGTAATGATTTGTATAGGGACAGAGAACAGAACAAAGAATGATTAGGCAAAGGTCAATGAGGTTTGCCCATGGTCAGTCGTCATGTTCTTACATGCTCATGTATCGAGCAATAATAATCATGGACAATTTGGTAGGCGGGGAATGATCGGTGGTGCATGATAATCACGCCTACGTGAAACCTGTGGATGTAATAATTCAAGGTGATTGCATGCATTGAGGTGTAAAATAATAGAGAACAACCTTTCATTAAATAAAATATGCTAATCCTATCTTTTCTGACAGTTTAAAAGTCCAAGAATGAATTTCGTCATCCAATTTGGAACAAAGCTTAATTGGATAGAGAAAGATAAAGCGATTGATACACAAAAGGTGGGCCGTATGTAGGGATGAACTGAGAAGTGGCGGGAAAAATACTCTATGAAGGAATGTTAAGTACGAGACTAAAAGTAATTGTTCCAACCAGGTAGTTGAAATGACATATTGTACAGTTTGTATAAGTATAATCAACACACTGGCAATGATACATGAAAGGGTAAAATGTTTCTCTTCTCTTTCCCTTTTTGAAAGTATTTTCCTTGTAATAGGAAAAACACAATAAAGGTTGTTTTACGAATAAAACATGCAACGTTGAAGAATGTAATTACAGTGCAAGTACAAAAGAAGTTTGTTTCTGTTATACAGATTGTCATTAGACTTTGCAGTATGCATTATGTAATGAATTTTGCCATTGTAAACGGAAAGAGAAGAGAAATAAATAAAAAGATTAGGCAAGGTCTATATGCTTTTGAATCAAACGCCTGATATATTTGTTTTATTTCCTACTTTTAATAATTTATCACAAAAATCTATGCGCTGAGCTTGCAAAATTCAGTTACTTGCGTTGAATTACCTACTTTTCTCTGAGCCACCGTGCTCAGCGGAACACAGATTAGTGCCTGCGCCAACACATTGCTGGACTTGCCCGGGAGAGAGAGCTCGCTGGCCAGTGCGCCCAAGACTTTAACTAGATATCCAGTTTTCTAAAATAATGACGTCAGAATGTTGGTATAGCGAAAAAAATATTGGGGTCTGACGTCACACAACATCATAGCTGAAATATATTCGGTCACATGATGCTATTTGAACCAATCACTATACAGGATTCAATCTATGTAGGACATAATCATGAATATGACTTAACATATCAGTTGCATGCGTCATTCTGACTAGTTTGTTTGAGTGTATGCGACATTTTGTGACACTGGAAAGCACAACCAGCATCCCATTTTGATATTCATCTTTCTCCAGTTACTTAACATGCCATTTTCAGATAAGATTTTATATCGTCTGAATGGGCCTTCAGGAGCTGGTCCAGAACCTTTGTTCCCACCTCACTTCAGGCTCCCTCCTAGCCCGCACTTGAACCTCCTCAAGGTCCCTCCCCTGTACTTATCATCAAACGCTTGTGTTGTTCTTTTCAGCCCCCTAGGCCTGCTCAATCTGCTTTCTATCAGTGCAGCAAATTAGTTTTCTTTTCTAATAAGTCAATGTCATTGCCAAGCTATTGTGTCCGGGGTCACGCATGGAATCACACTGTAATTGAAATATGCATGGGCACCACAAAATAGTAATTAGTTCGTACACGGGCAGTACTATGTGTGGCTGTTCCTGATATATACCTTTTATGCTGTACATGAACAATCACAACAAAAATAGTGATTTTAGAAGTTTGAAAATGATTTTCTTATCCTCAGAAGAGTATGTGTGGGGGGAAACAAGCAAGAAAATGTGTTCCTTTCAAAGCATTTATTTATGGAATATTGAGAATTTTCAAAGGAAACTTGGGGGATAGGGGGTTTGAGGGGTTCCTGGCCCCATTTTAAGAATGGAAGAGGTAGCTAACACAAAACACATCACGTGGGACTGAGTCAACGCCTCAAAATAAAAATAAAACAAGCTGTGGGTTGTTCTAATTCTGACTACATAGCCTAATTTTTGCCCGCAAACTGCCGCAGAATGACTCAGGAACCCAAGGCCTGTGACGGAGTTGTATTAGGCTGGGGGGAAGCGACTGCCAAAATGCGTGTTTACATCTACACAGATTGAAGATAACGATAAGTCATTAAACTCGAGCCGTAACCCAGCTTTTTATCAACTAAGGAGTATACATATGCAGGAAAGTTCATGTTCCATTTCAAAATCTGAAACAAAAATTAACTGGGTAGGGTTCGGACCACACACGATGCTTCTTGCAAGAATAGTCAAAATACTGCCGTTCCCGGCAAACAGTCCCATCAACAGGATGCGTCTTGTTCCAGTTTTGTTCAAAAAAACGTCCCGACCCGTCAGAGTGAATTTCGAGTGCTCTGATTTCTGAATTCAGATTAAGAGTAGAACCAATAAGGAGAAAAATCACTTTTGTTTAAAAGCTTGTGGGCTTACAGAACACGAGATAGGCGCAAACAAGCACTTTTGGAACGTGGTCAAATAACTAATCAGGGTAAACTAAGAACAGCTAGCCGCCTTTTTAAAATAGAGTTGTCATCGTCGACACAGTTTCCAAGGTCGAGACGATGTGATTGACAATTAAATATGCATACAAAGCTCGGTAAAGAACCAATATTCGCTTGACAACAGTCACAAGCTGGAAGGGCGTTGATCCAAAAGACGCATAAACACACACGGCCAATGTCATATGGGACTTCAAACAAATGCCAAACACATTATTAGTCATCTTGAGCAAATGTCTTTTGTTTGATAATAACCGTGCCTAAAAAAATGAGCATTATCTAATTATTTTTTTCTGAAATATCAATGTTTACCCATACCAAGACCCTAAGCTGAACACGATCTCACATACTTTCAACGAATCAAGGATTCAGGGCATACTAATATCACATTGCCTAACTTTTGAATTTTTACTTCCACTCATCCCACATAATAAGGGCATGTACTCTCTTTTGTGAAAGTTCCATCTTCATTTTGTTTGCCAAATGTTTACTTGAATGCAATGATTAAAACAAAAAATTCACACAGGAATTGTGCATACAGAAGCCAAAACTCGACGCCCTTATGTTTTCATCTCTTTCCATATTTTTTTTCTGTGACACATAAACCTAAATAAAACCAAAAGCTTTGTATCAATTTTTTTTTATTTTGAAACATTTTTTTAGAGTGAATTTTATCCTGATTTTTTAATTTTCAATTCAAATAAATAACTTACAAATTTATGCAGCAAACCTCTTTTGAAAACAAAATGGATTTCAAAGGGTTTTTTGTTGTTGTTAACAAAAGGTATTTAGAGCTTACTTGTAAGTTCATTCAAAATTTTGCCCAATTGCATTAAAGAACATACATCCATGTGTTAAAATAAAAGACATAAAAGCCAGTACATAGTTTCCAAGTGTAATCTTGCCTTATCCTAACTATGAGACCGTGCAAAATCTAAACCACTTCATCATGAATATTCATACATTCTCCTTGATGATTAATCCTTTAGTCAGTAATCTGATGCATATTCATGAGCTTTCAAAATATAGTGTACTCAATCATGACATTTGGTATGTCTCATGCATACATTCAAGTTTATAGCATTCAACCTCTAAATATGATTGGTTCACTTGACTGGTTCTTATAAAACACGGACAGCCCCCTTATACATATTCATAGTGAAACACTGACCAATCGGATCACTCATGCAACTTTGCTTATGAATTTTGCGCTATACAAAAACGTTTCATTATTATTATTATTATTCCTAACAAATAAGCTGCTCTCTTTTTCTTTTGGAACTCTAAGTCAAGTTCACTAATGTTGCAAGTGGAAAGGGTGGCTTTTAAAAACAAATCTCAGTCTGCCTTGATATTGAAAAATGTGAATTGATATTAAGTTTATTCCTTAGGAATACAATGTATAACTATTCCAAGAATGTGCAAGAAAAAATACAAATTATTTTCTAAAATGCTTCATTCTGAAAGTTTATTTTGGACAAATGTTCATCATTTGGTTGCAGAATGAAGCTGGAATAAGCTCAGAATATTCAAAGTTATGAAAAGTCAATCCAAAGCTAACCAAAACTGATATTTAATGATAGAATCCATGCCTTCAACAAATTATAAATGCGAACAGATGATCTATCTTTATGTTGCATTTAAATACTTAGGTGGCATTGCATTTATGATACTGACTTAACTACAGTAATAAACCTACATCTGATGGCCAGGTTTGCATCAGCCGTTTCCCATCATGGATAATCGTAAAAGAAATAATGCTCAATGTGGCACCGCCCTCAATTGCCCAACCAAGTCAAGGCTAGTCGCTTTGATTCGAAACAGGGTCAAAGAAAAAAAATTGATGTCACACGCAGCGGGGCTATCCTATCTATGTCCCAATTGCCTATTTCCTTAATAACCAGTATTGTTTCCAACTTGCTTCTCACCGAATTAATTTAGGTCACACTTTTCCTCTTTCTCTCTCTCTCCATCTCTCTCTTCCGCGCTCTCCTCCTCCTCGTATTTCTCCCACGTTCCTCGGCTGCGGTCGGGCCCACCGCCGCTTGAAACGATCCTGTTCTAGTTCATCCCCATTATAAAACTTGGATGACTGTTTTGTTTTTCCGCTTTTTCACCTACATTCTGAGCTGTCCTATTTTCTTGGATTGACCTACTAAGCGCTTCACATGGTTTCCCTTAACAAGTTCATTGTTTTAAATCCGGCCATCACGTTCTCTTTACACTGGCAAAATTTCAATCATTTTTTTCTCTCCTGTTCGTCACTTAAGTTCCCAAGTTCACTCTCAATTTCATACAAACTGCTATTCAATTACATAAACTATACCATGGCAGATTCAATGGATTGATTTTAATATTTTGTATGAAGAAAATAATTAATTTTGTTTTCAATCTGATTACAAACTCAAATCATTTCATGATAAATTTTCTGTGTTTTTTTTTTCACTCTTTCTTTCCATTGTCCAGATCAGAATTGGGAAGACAAGTCTCAGAGGCACCCTTCCAAAAAGCACAAATCTATAAAGTTTGCATATCTGACTTTCATGACACATGTATGCAAAATCAAGTTTAAATGGAAAATAGTAGTAAATTGATACTGTAAGTACAATTTCTGGTTTGCAATCAGTAAATAAGATTGTATACTCATCTGAAAATGGGCTTACAGATGCTTTGAGAAACTCTGAGAATTCACAATAAGTAGAACTATTATTACTTATGTTATTATTTTCAATGCTGGAAACAAGTAGTTTGGGAAGCTGACACTATATTAATGTCAGAGGAAATGAGCTTATGTTTTCAAACTTATGTATTTGCTTTTTTAGATATCAAGGTCTTGCCCTGATTTAAAAAATGATGACCAAGAATCAATTTGATATTAAAGGCTTTCAGGAATATACCTCTTTTTACAACTTCTCATCTTTGTCCTGTATTTCTAAATTCCAAGACCTTGTTCTCCTTTCGTAGATGTCCGAAAGTCAATTTGATTAGGCTCTCAGAATATATCTTCAACAAACTCTTTATCTTTGTCCTGTATTTTTTAAATTCCAAGGCCTTGTTCTCCTTTCGTAGATGTCCGAAAATCAACTTGACGAGGCTTGACATCATATCAAGTTGATTAGTACACATCTCGTCTTTCCTTCTCTCTTTCCGCTCCCGCAGAGTGGTCCTGAGCTTCTGGGTCAGGGGTGCAAGCCGATCCCAGTGTCCTACTGCTTTGACCACTCGCTCCACCGGTCACTCTTGATTAGCGGTGAGGCCCGCTATACTTGCAGCGTGCCTCCAAGACCGATCCATTCATCGGTCAGTTTGTCACCTGTTCTGTGGATAACCAAATCCGCCTGATCTTTAACATGTGTAGAAAATTCAATCGTGAAATGTAATTATTTCAAGAAGTAACTCTGCTATAAGGAATTTTTTCCCCAAAAAATGTCACTTTGAAAATTCCAAATGGGACAAGAGAACAAATAAATATGTAAAACAAAAACATTGTATTAATTAATATGAAAAAAATATTGCCAATAAAGATGTATGTCAGCAAATAATTATAAACTTACTTGTTATTAAATTGATTGGCATATTGCTTATTTGATAGCATTAGTTACTATATAATTGATTGAAACTATGCAATGATTAAACACAGCACGATATTTGGTATAACCATGGGATGACATTCAAATTTGAGATGATCATGATCCTGTTTCATAAAGACTTGCTATGATAACAAATGCATGAATTCTATAACAAATTTACTATCAGCCAATCCAATTGAAGGATTTCAGTAGCTTATAACTGTCATTGTAAGTTTGTTATTGTAACAAGTTTTATGAAACAGGACCCATAAAGTCTTGAGAGCACTGACAACATTTACTACAGAGAGACTGGACTGTTGTGAGGTAGGGGTGAATAAAAAACAAAAAAAAAGTGATTTTGAAAAATCCTGGCACTGCCCAGCGTAGCTACAACACTGTTCATGTTTGAAAAGTGAATAAAATTAAAAAGAATCAACATCAAATCCTAGTAAGGAAATGATATGCAAGTAGCACTTTGAATTCAACATTTCATTCAGAACAGCAATGAAAGTCAACCCCCCCCCCCCCCTTCTTTTTTAGAGCTTCCTTTATGAAAGTAGTATTTCAAAAGGTATTTTAAAGTAGGTACAATTCTTGACCGGCAGGCATCCCGTCCAGTGAGATCTTCATCGCTATCTACCGTTGGACACCTTCAACAGTAATCCCTGACCAAAACTTGTGACAGCGATATCCTCTGGGGGAAAATACCCAATTAGCAGAACACTTTCACTTAAAAAAAAAACCAGGATAACTGGATATCGGTCAACGGCTTGCCCGGCGTGGGGTTTCGAGCCGACAGATTTCATCGCAAAAATGGAACTTTGCTGCAAGCGACATTTGGTGAATGGACATCGATATCGTCTTGGTCATCTTGCTCCATTTGTTGTTGTTGTTGTCATGAGTACAAAGGATTGGACAAACGTTGACCTAAAAATACATATTGTTGTTGTTGTTGTAAAGGCCCAGATTCGGGCCTGTTCTAGGTTTGATTTGATAAATTTATCAGCTGGAGACATCTCCAATCTTTGTGAAAAAAGGGGTCAATTTCTGATGCTGCGAAACTGTCTAGCAGATGGGAGCCCTAAATAATGCTCTCCATTAATAACCAATGGACAATGTTGGTTTTTTTTCATAGGAAAAATTTAAGGATCTGTTTTATTACGCTAGAGTGAAGGTGGTGCTGAACCTGGAACTGTGATCCAGATTTATCAGAATTTTTAAATAAATATTTCTTCTGCCATCCCCATTTCTGAATTATCAGTTTTAAAGACATTGCCATTAATACCCCTTAAAAGGGGAAGTTCACCCTGAAGAAAACTTTGTTTTAAAAATAGGAGAAAAAATAAATAGTAAAAAATATTGGTGAAGGTTTGAGGAAAATCCGTTAAAGAGTAATACCCTTTTCATAAACCTATCCTCCAATTAGCCGCCTAAGAGTAATGCGGATAATTCAATAAAAATTGCGTTCATAAACTCCGAAAATAAGCCGCATTATTTTTACGAGCGCCCGTCCTGAAAAAGGGGGATAATCGCCATGACAACTGGACACGCCCCCTCCGATGCGGTTGTGTTGGAAAAGGGTGACCTTGTGACCGCACCATGGCAATTATCCGCATAATTTGGAAATGCGTTCATAAACTCAAAATCTTGTCCCGATGCTGCTATTATGCGGATAATAGCAGCATCAGAGTAATGCGGATAACTCTTGTCCTCCTCCAATTTTACGACCAAATTATGCTGCTATTAGCCGCCTAATTCATTTTAATGGGGTTTATGAAAGGGGTATAAGAAAGTTATTTGAGTTCAAAGTTTTGGATTTGTGACGTCATAAACGAGCAGCTGCCCCATGTGTTATGTAATATAAAATGCATGAATTTCAAATTTTGTATGGTTCCTGATGACTTAATTTTGTTTTCTATTCATGATCGGTTGTGAAATGATTTGTCTATTGATATACAAAAGGTACAGTGAAAACCATTCTCAAATTTCTGAGAAAATGACATTTCATTGATTTTTTACCATTCGCTATGTAGTAATGCTGCTCGCATATGACGTCACAAATCAAATAATTGAAATTCTAATAACTTTTTAATTATTTGATGAATTTTTCTCAAACCTTCAGCAATATTTTTTATAATTTTTCTGCTATTTTTACAATAAACTTTTTGTCAGGGTGAACTTCTCCTTTAAACTTCAGTCCCATGATAATCATATGAATACCTCCACTCAAATTTGTTACACGATCTTCTTTTCTTCTCCCTTCTTTTTGGCATCTTATAACGCCCGGTGAAAATTGTGACAGTAGGAATATGGAGAAAATGCAAATTTAAAGTTGTTTTTCAATGATGAAAATTACAAATCAATATCTAGATCTGTTATCATTAAATAAAACCACAAAACATCTATAGATTTTCCTCATACTATGATGGTCAAACCTTTAGATATCATTTCTTCTGACATTGCACAAACATATATATTTGACATCACTGCGAGTCATATCTTAGGGATATTCTGTTAATATCATTTCATCCATTTTAATATCCTTTACCGGGAGGGATTTCAAAAACAAATTTTGATTTCCACTGACAATGTTCCTCTGAACCAATCAGATGCAAGCATTCAGTAGCTTATAACAACCAGTCAGAGAAAATCATTGACTTAATTAATACTTCATGAAATGCGCCTGGTATGTGGGGCTTTTAACACGTTGAATACCAAATTCTGCCGTTCCCATGCTTTGTACAGGTATATCACCCGGTTCCAGCTGGCCACGGGTTAACAAACTTCACCTCACATTGGGTGGATGATTCCACCAGAGGTCTATGGCGAAGCAAACCCTTCACCAACTGCAGACGCAACTTCATCAAGACCAAAGGTAAATTGAGTTTGACTTACCCCGTCCTCCCTCCGAACCTTGCCTGTCATCGTTTGGAAGGAAAGAAGAAGAAGTGTAATGACCTTCTCCACTCTTCCCCTCACCGGCTTGTATTTTTTCCTCCCTCTTCTTTCTTTTTGGCTTTACATCATGTCTCCATCGCGCACTCTGATTGTTATTTTGTTCTAACCGAAACTTACCTCTACAGAATTGCAAATACAGGTTATTCCCCTCCCACTGCATGCACCCCACCCCCACTCCAAACATATTTTTCTTAATGTTGTAAAATATTTTTGAGTAAAACCTTTATTTGTTTTTTTTTATTTCATTTTGGGGGGCTTAACATCAGTGCCCTTATCCTAAACCATGATTGTTATTTTGTTTTAACTGAAACTTACCTCTACAGAATTGCAAATACAGGTTATTGCCTTCCCACTGCATGCACCCCACCCCCACTCCAAACACATTTTTCCTAAATGTTGCAAAATGTTTTTGAGTAAAACCTTTATTTTTTTATTTCACATTTTTTGCTAAAGAGTGCCTTTATCTTAAACCCATGATCGTTATTTTGTTCTAACTGAAAGGTATCTATATCGAATGCTGTATTACATAGGATACCATTAGCATCCAACCTTACTCCCCCCACTTCAAATATATTTTTACTAAAAATGTTAATATGTTGTTGAGTGAACACAATATAAAAAGCTTATTTTTGTATTTCTTTCTCTCACTCTCTCTCTCTCTTTTGCTTTAAAATTACATCAGTGTCTCTATCGTGAACTCTCATTGTTATTTTGTTCTAACCGAAACTTGTCTCTACAGAGTTGCATTGCAGGTTACCAACATCCCATCTCGCCCCATCCACCCCCCCCCCCCCCTCTTAAAATGTTCCAGCTTGATGTTGAGTGAATGAATGCATCTTTATTCAAAGCTTATTTCGGTATATCTCGTTTTGCTTTACATCAGTTTTCAAAATGAGATGTAAAATAAGAAAGTAATGATATTTCAAAGTTTCGCTTAATTTCACATTTAAGTTTTATGCACATCCTGGTCAGTATGCAAATGAGGAAACTGATGACATCATCCACTTACCATTTATTTTGTATTTTATTATATGAAATATTCGAATTTTCTCCTCATTGCCATGTGAAACAACTATTAATTCCTCCCCTGAACATAAGGGATTAGCATTGTTTAATACAGTATGGTTCAGTCAAATTGGACCTTATTGTAAAATCTGTAAAAAAATGAAATATTGTAGAATTCAAACAATAAAAAAACAAAAGAAATAGTGAGGAACATCGACTGTCTCAATTGCCTGTCACTGAGTTGTGCATATCACTTTTTTTACGAAAAATACACAAAACTTTAAAATGTCATAATTTTCTTATTTTACATCCAAATTTGATGAAATTTTCAGCATTATGCCAGTTTGATCTACCTCTATTATTCAAATCAATATTTTTCTGGGGTGGACTTGACCTTTAACCATCAAGCAAGACCATGAAAAGATTCCACAATCGTGTGAAGTTATCGATATATTCAACAGTTCAGATACCAAGATAAATATTTTCTTTTGAACATGTCACTGATATTGGCCCTTTGAGACATTTCAAGAAAGAAGAAATAAAAAAAACTGCATTACTTGGATACTATAACTTGGAGACTTTCATTCTATATTCAACTAAAAAAATATTTGAAACGTTATTAGTTATGTAACTTGCATACACGTTCACACACACTCATAATATCGCCATATTCGTTATTACCGATTTAGCCTTTGGGACGCTTCATGAAAAACAAAAAAGATACAATAATGTGCAATACTTGGCAAAGGATTAAAGTGCTAAGATGGAATTTGAACCCCAGACTTTGTGGTTCATAGTCCAGAGACTTATCTACCAATTATGACTATCACCACTCTCTATATTAAAGCAACCAGGATTGTTGCATATCCCTGATGCAACTAAATAAAATTCATTAGAAACTTCATTGCTTCTCTCTCATTCTCTCTCTCTCTCTCTCACACACACCTTCACACTCCCACACAAACACCCACCAGGCCAAAAATTAATGTTTCATTTTCAAGGGCTACTTTCCACAACTTCCCACCATAATCAGCAACATTGGATATGCTAACAATTGCGATAAAGGGGGTTTTCTGGGGTTCATCTGTTCCAGGGCTCTTTTGAGGATGGGGGGGGGGCAAAATCAACCTGAACCCCCCCATCTAATTTTCCCTGATCCTCACCCTCACTCTTAATCTTGCTCTATTTCTCTCCATCCTTAACTTACAAGTCAGGGATCTCCTAGGCTTTTCCCCCCACCTCCTCCAAACCATCGCATATTGTCTTGAGAAAGAAGCGATAAACTGGATCGCGATGACTGAGGACCGGGGACCCAGAAATAGGCTAGGGTGTGCGACTGGTCCAGTTTGGGCAGGGAAGAGAAATAAGAGCATGTACCCAGCGATCCAATTTCGCCGATGTTTTCTGGGTTAATTGAATGGAACAACAAGACTAGGATAGGAAAGAATGACGAGGAAATAGTGACTGATGGGAATATTGCACGGTGAGAGTGACAACAGGGGGGTACGGGGGAGGGGGAAGAGGGCTTTGGCAGAGGCATTATTGTTTTTTAAAGTGTATATGGGAATGTGATGACGAGGGGGGCTTTATCGGGGTGTTCCTATGGAAATGTACATAAAGTAAGATGGGAGGGGGCTTTGTAGAGGTAATTGTCTTTAAAAATGTACAGTGGTGGGGCTTTACAGGGGCATGCCTTTGAAATGTCCATACAAATGAGATGAGGGGGGCTTATAGCAGTGTTGCTTTTAAACATGAATAAGCTGGGGAAGAGGATGGGGGAGGGAAAGAGGGGGTGAGGAGGGGGAAGTTGAGGGGGAGAGGGAAGTTAAGGGGGAAGGGGAGGGGGAAGGGGGGGAAGGGGGAGAAGGGGAGGGAGAAGTGGAGGGGGAGGGGGGAGGGAGGGGGAGGGAGTTCGTTTTTCGTGTTACAATTCCAGTTTAGAAGAATGAATGGAGAAGGAAGGGGACAAATATTGTAACATACATTCTGACTATGACCATGCTTTTTATTGGACATGACATCATTCACCCTCATGTGGATTGGGACATGATGAATAATGAATCTCAAAACTACATTGAGGTTATATTCAATATGATAATAACAATAATAATAATCTACAAAAGTGAGCCGATTATACAAATGATGACGGCAATCAAAGAAAGAATCAAATTCTTTGGTACTATCTACTTTTTCAATGAAAAATGTAGATATCTAAGAATAATTTCATATCACTTTAAGGCACATATGTGATTGAAAATAACTTTGTGGGAAAATTCTTGATGCTTTTGAACACATCAAAAATAAGGAGCAGTTCAAATAGATATAGGCCTATGTTACTTACAATGTTGGCAATATGTATATACTTGATCATAACCGAGAAAATTCAATGCCATTTTTATCTTCATTCAGAATTTCCTAAAGTGCACACTTTCCTAATGAGGCTTGTTTTTTCTATTTATATTAAATAATACAGGTTTAATTTTCAATGAAAATTGGAAAAGGCCAATGACTGCAAGCTCAATGTCAAAAAAGCCTTGACCTTTGCTGGTACAATCCAGGCAACAATCCTGCCAATGTACCCTTGACTTTCAAGCCTGCAACCACAAAGTTTCCAAATATGGTTCCCAAAGTAGAAGACCAGCTGGCCCTTGACAGCCTACCAGAGATTGCTTAAACTAACGAACAATTAAATTTGAATTTGGACCGATTGCTCGTAATTGCAACTGCAAACACTGTGCCCCACCACATCGACCGCACAATTAGTCCTCACCTCCGCGAGGGACCGATGATCGATGTCCCGCCGGAGAAAGGGCGAACATTTGACACCGGAATGACCACATGATTTTCAGGGAGAACATAGCGCGACTGATCATCTACTTGAAAGGCTTGGGCACCTACCCACGTAAGCAGGAATCAGGCATGAAGGAAAGGCCTGTCGTCAGTACAATGAAAGCTTAAACATCATCTTCTACGATAAACCTTCATTGGCGTCACTATGTTTATCAGTACAAGGTCAGCAAACCTGCACTTTGATGGAAAGACCATTTTCCAATGTGAAGGTTAACGACCCCTCATATGCAAAGAACTGTAGGGTGTGTTCTACGTCGATTTTCAAATCGAAACAGCAACGTGAATAAATAGTAATTTGAAAAAAAAATTATTTACCAAGAGTAGCAACTTCAGTTCTCATGAACCCTTCTCTCAGCAGACCCTGAACCCTTCTCCATTCCAATAAATTTGAGCACCTGACAAGAAGGCAAAAGGTCCCATTCTTATAAGTCTTAGGTATGACTCGACTGGAGATCGAACCCACGGTCTCCCGTTCATGAGGCGGACACTCTACCATCATTTTAAAAATGCAATTTAAAAAACAGAACGCAAACACGATCAGCGGCCAATGCACCATTCAGGATCGAAAATTTGAAGCCGATCGTTCGTCTATTGTCTTTAAATTTATCAGCGTAGCGTCCCCTGCGAGAGCAAAACATAGTAATGTTCAGTTTCAGTGTGACATTTCGTTACATTCGCAATACTGAGGGTTGCTAAATCTGAGCTGATTTGTGTTTCAAGACATACCTTTATTTGTCATTTACATGTTCCTCTAAATCGAGATCTGAAAGACGTTCACTTTTACGACCGGGAACTGGGGGCATTCAAAACACTAAGTTTATAATTATATCTGCGTTTTGTAATTGCATATTGAACAATGATTCATGTTGCTATTCAAATTTGAAAATCAACTTTGAACACACCTTTTGTTGGTCTAACAACGAATGACATTTCATTCTGGAGAATATAAATTACTGCATCTCTCTAATAATAAACCCTAAACAAGTTTGTTTCTTCAAAAAAGGAGAAAATCATGTATAATATCAGAGTACATACTGAAGTCCTCTCGCAAAATAATGCTCAATAAATTAACACTTTTTCATGTTTATGAAGTTTAAAGATAAATTCCAGTTGTGGTAACGATTTCAAAATGAGTTCGTACAGAATCCAATGAAATGACCACCAAAGTGTCTTTTTGAATAAATAAAATATATGTGCCAAAGGATTCTGGAAAAAATTGTGTAATTGCTGAGAAATTAGCAAATAAGCACAGGATTTGGGTCAAGCGTCGGGCCGACATTCAAAGCAATAATAATACACTGTCCCACGTGCGCTTATGTGCGTTGGTGATTTTCAGTGTTAACATTTTTTAGCGTAGATTTCAAGATTTCACAAAGTTCAGTCTACGTAACTGTACCAGATCTAGACCCTCGATGATAAAGTGACGATTAAGCCTGGTTTTACAGACTTTCTCGAGAAATCAGTGTTCACTGCAACTACTTTCCTTTATCTTTAAACGCCACATTCATTTAGCAATATTTGAAGTACATCCTACAGATATCTTTATAGGACCTACTTTTCCTCATTTTAAATGGTAAAGGGAATTTGTGCCAGAAACAAAATTTATGACTAAGAATATGAGCTTCGACCTTGAACAATAACATTTCCTAAATTTGAACCAACCATCTGTCCATGTTCAACCTTTGACAATATGAAGGTTAGGAAGAATTGATGTGATCAATTAACAATCAAAAGATGAAAACATTTTTTTCGAAAAAAAAACAACCTTTTTTTATATTAGTTGAACTTTTTAGACCCAGCTCCAAATACTCATTGGATTTCCATAAAACAGGCCTATGCATAAGGTGCAATACCTTTTTCTAATAAGCAAAATTTTCTATTAAAGGGAAGTTCACCCTGAAGAAAATTTCATTGTAAAAATAGCAAAAAAAAATTAAAAAAATATTGGTGAAGGGTTGGGGAAAATCAATTGAAGATATGAAAAGTTATTATTAGAATTGTAAGTTTTGGATTGGTGACATCATAAAAGAGCAGCTTCCCCCAAATGTTATGTAATATAAAATGTATATAATTCATTTTTTTAGTGGTTTGTAAAGACTTATTTTTGTTTTCTTTAAAGGAATTGTTGTGAAATGATTTGTGCATTGATATATAACTTATTATTCTTTGCTTGATTTTTCTCAAACCTTTGGCAATATTTTTTAAATTGTTTTTCTGCAATATTTATTCATGAGGGTGAACTACCCCTTTGACCCATTACAACAGGTGGGGTTATATGGCGAGTTAGCCCCACCTATACATGTAAATATCCAGGGGAACCGAAAACCCAGTCAAGCCATGGACTTTGCTCCACCTTTGCCAAAGGCAAAAAGGAGCCAGCACTTTCGTCCAATCACAGACAGGCACTCATTGTTCTATTTTTTATTTAAAAAGGTATATACATATACTCTATATAAATTTACATCTAATGATGCATCTAGTCCTGCTTGTACTTATACCTCGGTCACATCTGCTCTATGGCGGCCGTACGGTGAGTTGATAACAGCCGTTCTAACATTTCTTGAATCAGCTAACTATAGGTGGTTTGAATAAAAATGAATGAAATGGCTGGTTTCGACTCACCGTAGAGCAAATGTGACCGGGGCATTGGTCCTGCTCCCAATCTCCTCTCATCCCATCCCACGCGTACTCCTACTCCCTGTAATATTCTAGTCCGGTAGCACTCCCATACCAATCCTACCCTAAAACCCGAAACCGCCATCCCCGAATCAACTATAACCACTAATCCCTTAGCCCTCCCTTACCAAGTCTACCCTTGCCCCATCCCCCCCCAAAAAAAAAAACAGAAAAAAACCCTACTCCCTTTGACATTTAAGTCCCTTAGCCCAATCTTACCAATTCTACCCTTGCCCCACCCACAAAACCATAAGACCCCTACTCCCTTTGAGATTCTCCTCCCCCCCCCAGCCATCCCTTCAGCCAATCCTTCCTTTGCCCCATCTCCACCCCAATATCCCGAAACCCCTCTTCCATGTGAGATTCCAGTTTCTTGGCTCTCTCTCACAAATCCTCCCCTCCCCCTCCTCCACCGCTGTAACATCCCTAATCCTTTGAGTTTCCACAGTCCCTTACACCTCTTTGTTTGCCCCAACCCCCCATAACAAACATACTCATTTGAGTTTCCAGCGACCCCTAGCCCATTCTTAAAAATTCTGCACCTGCCTGCAACCCCACCCCCAGTCCCCTTGCCTCCTTTTCATTCTCCTTCCTTTACCACCACTCCATCCCCAAATCACAACACTGTCATTCCCTTTGAGATTCCAGTCCCATTAGCCCACTCTAAAAATCCTGCCCTTGCCCTACCCTCAAAACCTTTACACCCCTACTCCCATCCCATTCCAGTCCCATAGCCTTCCCTTCCCAATCCTTCTGCCCCTCCCCCCAACCCTTCCACCACCCCAAACACCCCTTCTCCTTTGGGTTTCCAGAGTCCCTTAGCCCTCCCTTATCGATGATGTCCCAACCCCGTCTGGAAGAGATTTGAATGTTTAGGGGACGAATCACAAACGATCAACGGCGCACATGTCATGCACTTCGCACTTCACCAAAACTAGGTCGCAGTCGTGACCTTATGATCAGCCCCGCTCTTTTTCAATTCTCCACCTCGCTCTGAAATCCTCCTTTCAATTTCTTCCATTCTGCGATCCCGGTCATACCTATTCTTCTCAAACTTCTCCTGGGGGCCGGTATCACAAAGCTTGCAGTGCTTGATCATTAGTTTGATGATTCTACATCTAGAGACCAAAGTACTAGTATCCAATCATAAAAATCAGTTACATCGATTGTCATGCTTTCAAATGCAGGATCCTTGAGTGCATAACAAAATACTGATGGATTTATTGTACATTTCTGTAGAATTACACATAGCCATGTACATCTGGGTCCCGTCTTACAAAGAGTTACGATTGATCCAATCGATCGTAACTCTAAGGAAATTCATCAGTGTCATAATTTTTTTTCTACAGGGAATTTGCACAATCTCCTTAAAACAAAGAGAATAATAATAATAATCCGCTTTTATATAGCGCTTAATCCATCGGAACGACGTGTCTAAGCGTTTTTACAGATATATTATTACCCCGGTCATCGGATTCAATCAGTCATTCCCGCACACGTGTGCACATCCTCCACTCCCTGGGGAGGATTCCAGTCAGTCGCCTGTGAGGCGCACACAGTACTGGACAAGCTACAATGACTTTCACATCCTACCGGGTACCCATTTAGCACCTGGGTCGAGAGTGGCAAAGTGTGGATTAACGCACTGAATCCTCAAGAGAGCGATAAATGTATGAATGTAGATCATATATAGAAAATATAATGAATAAATTTGCATTTCAGATGCTGATGTTGCTGGCCGTCCTTAGTTGCGATTGATCGGATCGATCATAACTCTTTGTAAGATAGGGCCCAGTTCAGTGATCAATTGCTAGGCCTTGTGCTGAAGGGTCACCGTATAATCAATAATCTTTCACATTTATTTCCTAACAACACATTGAAGTTTTGAATAGTATTTCTTTTGATTTCCTATCCTTCTGAGTGACAGCTTTTTGGAAATAGTAAATAAAACACATGGCATCTGGACACTGGAATGATTCTTCCACATTCGCATAATCTAATTTTGTTGCTTTAATAAATCATAAAAGCAAAAATAGAACCTGTAATGTATTTCCCTTAGGCCTTACTATGAAATTTACATCAATGGCATTCTGCCAAGTAGTTCAGAGAACTGGAATACAGCGATGACAATTGGAACGACTAGGAACACATTGAAAAAGAGAAATTTGAATTTTCTACAATTATCAATCATGTGGTGTATGGAAGCGAGAGAGAGGCACCCAGGAAAAAAAAGAAAATCTTTCAGAAATTTCAAAGAGTATGATAAAACTACAAATCAAACTGATTAAAGACACGGGACAAGTTATTACATTTGCGTAGTGGTTCTGACTCTAGACTTGTAATCAGAGGTTCGTGTGTTCCAATCCCATCAAGGACGAGCGGCCTTTGTCAAGGCGTTAATGCACACTTTGCCACTCTCCACCCAGGTGCTAAATGGGTACATGGTAGTGAAAGTCATTGTAGCTTGTCCATGACTGTGTGCGCCTCAATGGCTACTCCCTGTGAGGATAGGATGTGCATCTATTATGTGCGGGAATGACTGGTTTAATCCGATGACCAGGTTGTTAACAAATCTGTCAGCGCTTCTAAGATATGTACAATGTTTGTCTTTAGGACATTATAAACGGTTCCATGACAATTGCTCCACTCTAAACTCCACACACTAATCGAATGACCAACTTCAACCCCTAAGGTTAACACTATACCATGACCGTAAACCTAACATGAATGCTACTGCAACCCTAACCCTATTCCTACATCTTTGATGAAATTAAGCCCTGAGCAATTGTTGCAGGAGAAAATGGTGTGTCACTTTATTTATGAACAACCAGGGGCCCGTTGCAGAAAGAGCTGGAATCAATCGCAACTCTAAAAATCATGCGCAGCTTGATTTTCAACCATCAACAGTGCGCATTTGGTACTTGCGATTGATCTTTTGACTTACAACTCTTTCTGCAATGGACCCCAGATACTATTATTATTGATTGTGATACTTCATGTTATATCAAAGAAGATCAAACTGGTTATGGCCTCTTTTTCTAACCAGCTGGTTTAAGTCCACTTTAAAGGTTTTCCTAGTTCTAATTCTTTGATTACACGTTCCCTTCCTCCTGTTCTTTGTTCCCTTCCTCCATTCTCTCGTTCCCTTCCATCTAATCTTAAATATAACGCCTAGATCTGTGCCGATGTCATAGGGCACACATGGCCAGCGATAGTCTATGAAACTGTTCTCACTACCTTTCTAAAACTAGTTTACTGGAAACTAGTTCAACGTATAATGAGAGCGGTCGAAGCGATCTTTCAAACCCGTCCATAAAACCACCTCGCGATGTGGCTTTCAAGATTGCTTTGCCTCGTTAAACTAGTTTTAGCATACGTGAGGACACAACCGTTCTTCAGGAAGCAATCTTCGCACATTGTGTGTAGAATGCCTAACGCTGCGGTTGAAAATTTCGCACGAAACGTGTTACCCCGATGAGAGTACTCCCATAACAAGATCGCTTCACATGAAGTGATTTTGAAAACCATTTTCGTGGGATCAAGTGGGACCGCTAGCACAGCGATTTTCCAAACTGGTTTCCTGAACCGGTTTCCAGTAAACTACTTTTCGAAAGCATAATGAGAACGGCCTCCATGATTCAATCACCCCCCAAAACAAATCACATGTACACAAATGCCTACTTCCTTTTCTTTTCTTTGTTTCGCACATACCAAAACTCTTTCAGCCTGAAATCATTAACTTTTCATCATTTAAATTTAAAAGAAATAAAAATTGATAGAAAGTATTACTTTGTTAGCCCTCACAGTCTCTCTCACTTACCAAGGCAAAAATTTAAAATGGCAAAAGAAATGGATGTGAAGCAATGGAGATGAGACACAAAAATTGTGATTTTGTACAACTCTGAAGCATCAAGGCTTGAGTCTGAATCAAAGACTAGATACACAGGTAAGAACGAAGAAAGCCGACAGGAATTCCTTACCTGCAATTAAGCCAATCCTGCAGGATATCGGCAAATGCTAATTGGTGATTCACTTGCTTTCACTAAACAAGAACACAGATCTTGCAAAAACTTCAAATAAATCTTGCAATCCCATCTCTCTGCCGATTCCAAAAAAGAATCACCTAGATGTGTTTTGGCTACGCTAATTGGAAGATTTGCGACAGATATCTGGGATCAATGCTTTAGCTAAATGGAGAGGTGTTGGGATAGAGGATAACGATACAGTTTAAACAATGAATGAGGAATGGATACTGCAATGGAAAGTGATCTGCCTAATTTCCAAACGGTTATCTATAAAGTTCAATCAAAATTCAGGTATAATGAAGAAGAGAAGTCAAAAGTAGTAGTAGTATAGTGGTAGTAGTAGTAGTAGTAGCAGCAGCAGTAGAAGGAGAAGCAGTAGTCATATCAATAAGGAGAAGGAGGGAAAAAAAAGAAAAAAAAAGGAGGAGGAGGAGAAAGAGGAGGAGGAGGAGAACAATGAGGACTAGAAGGAGAAGAAAAGAGAAGGAAAAGAAAAAGAAGATGAGGAGGAGGAGGAGGAAGACCAAAAGAAGGAGGAGGAGGAGTAGGTGTATGATCAGGAGGCAGGCAAAGTTTTACCATGTGACCTACAACGCCTTCCGTCACAGAAGACCTCATATTCCTCGGGAACCTCAACCCTTGAATATACTTTGAAAAACATCAAACCTATGAGGAGGAGGAAGACCAAAAGAAGGAGGAGGAGTAGGTGTATGATAAGGAGCAGGCAAAGTTTTACTATGTGACCTACAACGCCTTCCGTCACCGAAGACCTCATATTCCTCGGGAACCTCAAAACTTGAATATACTTTGAAAAACATCAAACCTATGAGGAGGAGGGAGACCAGAAGAAGAAGAAGGAGGGAATGACTGATTGAATCCGATGACCGGGGTAATAATATATCTGTAAAGCACTTAGAAACATCGTTCCGATGGATTAAGCGCTATATAAAAGCGGATTATTATTATTATTATTTAAAACTTTTACTTTTAAAAACATCAAACCTATTAAACATTACCATTAAGATACAGGTATGCATGCATGACTTCTCTTCACAAGCTCTCTATATATCACAATTCTTTCTCTGGAACTTTCTCAAACTGTTCTTCTCCAATCTTCAACTCTGCCTCTCTATCGGCTTTGATGATGTCAGGGTTGATTTGGAAGGATCTGTTGTTCTAGTTACGTTAAGCCTCCCCTCTTAAGGAAGATGCTCGGCCTGATACCCGGACACAGTCTTTCACTGTGGCTTCAATGTCACTACCATTCAAACCCTACATAATGATGTCTTCGCATCCTTAAAATGTGTCTGGGCGTGACGTCTTTAATACCGGCTTTCAACCCTGATATCACGGCCCCACTGCTAGCTTGATCAAAGCCAAACAGATTGCACACCAAACCAGAAAAATATATATCACAGGGATGGCCAAGAATTAGAGACAGCAGTGAATTCAAATAGGGAACTTGTATATTTATAAATATATTTAACAATTTTTTTAAAAATACTATGCAGTTTGACATCTCAGATATTGCATAATTCATGAGCAAAATCTCCTTATTTTATATTTTGGATTGATGACTGCTTGCCACATAATACAGCAAATAAATATAATACTGCAATCGTGTTTTATCAATAACAACTTTCTGTCTTAACTATCTATATAAAACAACAAAATAACAACCCAAGGACTAATAATTGAGCTTTGAAGTTTGAAAAAGAGTAACTTGGCTGTAATTGTGGAGGACATTAAACTCTTCACCATGATGATAACAAAAATGCTACTCTTCTTACACATTTCTGCTATTTTGAAAAAATAAAATTAAGCAGAATTAAAGCAACAAAACAACAAATCTCTTATATTATATTTCAAATACCCCCCCTTAAAGATATTTTAAATATGCTCTAAAAATAGGCTCTTTTCCTGTCAAAAATATGCATTTATTCACCTTTCATGTGAGAAATAAAAACAAAAAGCCTTAATGGACACACATTCTGTAGCACATTCAATTTTAATAACACAACATAATGAAAAATTCAGATGGGACAAAAAAAACACAAAGGCACTTTACAGAAGGTAAGAGGCAGGAGAGGGAAAAAAATCCCTTCGGTTTTTTATAAAGCATCTTTTTTTGCTTCATGTGATGACGTACACGAATGTTAAAATAAGACTTTCACTACAGGAGCAGATGAAGCTTTATTTTCATGCCAGCTGTTTGTGTTTTCTTTTTCACATGAAAAAATCCATGATTTCTTTTACTACAATTCAAGAAAAATAAAATGCAGAAATGAAAAACAACTTACTTCTGCATGATGACTATCACGTCATTCAGTCTTATCTACAAATATCATCAAAAATCATGACACTTTTTCAATACATTCTAAAGAAATAGTTTAAAATGTAGATGCAATTCATACATGTAACAATTGAGACAGTCAGCAGCGACACTTCATTATAAAATAGCCCACACCTGTGCTTCAAAATCTACATTCTTCTGACTTCCTGGTCATTCCTGTAGTGAGTTCAACCTTCTGATTTACGCAACTAAAACCTCCTTTTATACGCGAGATCCAGTTTTGGTAAGACGTCAAAACAAATGAACTCAGTATCTTATTTTAGCTCGAACATGGCAGGTTCTAAAGTTGGAAATACTTATTCCAAATATTACAATCATTCATTTCGTCTACAGGTATATTGCTTATTTGCCTGTTGTTTTCTTTTCTTTCCTCTTTTATTTCTCTATTGGGTTGGCACACTCTGATTTTGATGAAAGTCCACATAATTTGCATCTAAATATTGTTAATGTTTGTTTATTCAATCATTTCTTAAAAATGCATTCATAATTATGGTGTATTGTTGAATCTTGTTTCATATTTCAACAACGGACCAAGTTATGATATTTCATGATATAATAGAATAATTGGGAGTGGGTGACATTCGTTCAATCACTGACACACCAACCAAGATGTGCATATGTTTTGTCAAATTTAATAAAACTTTATAGGTCAAAACCTTTTTCATTTTACATCCGATTTTAGTGGAACTTGCTGTATTACACTTAATTGAGTGCATTACTATTTCTAAAAAAAAAACCTTTTTGTTAAGGTGGATTTGGCCTTTAACTTTACAAACACTTCTAACATATGCTTCTGTGCAAATTCATGTTCTGAATATTTTTTTCATTTCTATCAGCTACAGCTAGAGCTTAAAAAAATAACTTGTAGAATGAAAGAGTCAAAATTTAATTAGGATTAATGGAAAATTCAGCCCGCTTAAATATAAAAAACATCAGGAAAATCTGGGGCACCTCATTAATAGCATGATATTACCAGTTTTTCAGAACGTCATGGTAACTTCGACCGCTTTATAAAACACCCTCCAGGATATAATAAATGCTACTAAGACAGAATTTGAGGAAAGCGGAGGTGAGATTAACACAGCCCCCGATGGCCGACACAGGCATGAATGAAACGAGAGCTGAACGATGACAAATGACCATTGAAGAAAAGAAGAATGAGAATGAAAAATAAGACATCATTGTAATACAAGGGCAAGAAGGTGAAAGGGGGAATCGATTTCTGATGAAGGGCAAATGTGTAAGTTTATATTTGGGTCTGAATTATTGCACTTGGGAGATCGTTGGCAGAAAAGTGTGTTTCCAGGTTAATCGGGCTGCTATTTCCAGAAAAATAAACTATATCCTTACTTCAACGGTCTTAAAGCTGCATTGAACTGAAACTGTTGGACTTTCTTTTTCATGGATGGTTATTTCAATGTCTTAAAGCTGCATTCCACTGAAACTGTTGAAAATGTTTTTGCCCGTGAAAACAACCTCTCTAAAAAATCATTTACAGCTTCATCAAGTGACTAGGAACAAATTAATCTTTCAGTCTTTTCATTTATGGATATTTTAAAAATTTGTCTATTCTGTGATTTTTTTTTTAATTCAAAACAGAGTCGCCTCTTCAGTTAATAAACAACAAAACTGCAATGATTATAAAAATCAAATCAGCAACAGAATGACCACATCAGAATTGGTGTCAGCACCATTATGTGGAAACAAAAGGAAAAACATAATGCCTAGTAAACAAGACAAATGAACAATTAAGATGTTTCATGACTCTCTTTTTAAAGTTGAAGATCAAGTCCACCCCAGAAAAATATTAATTTGAATAGAGAAAAATCAAACTAGCATAACACTGAAAATTTCATCAAAATCGGATGTAATATAAGTTATGGAATCTTAAAGTTTCACTTATTTTTCACAAAACAGAGATGTGCACAACTCAGTGACATGCAAATGAGTCAGTCGATGATGTCCATCACTCACAATTTCTTTTGTGTTGTTATTGTTTGAATTATACAATTTTGCATTGTTTACAGATTTGACAATATAAGGACCAACTTGACTGAACAAAATAGTATTAAACAATGCTAATTGCACATGTTCAGGGAGGAATTAATCTTTGTTTCACACGAAAACAGGGAGAAAATTGGAATATTTCATATTTCACATAATGAAAAATGCAAAAGAAACAGTTTTTGCATACCCACCAGGATGTGAATAGATCTGTTTTGTGAAATTAAGCGAAACTTTAAAAAGTCATAACTTTCTTATTTTCATCCGATTTCAATGAAATTTTCAGAGTTGCGCTTTTTTTATTTTTCTCTTTTTATTCAAATCAACTTTTGTTGGGGTGGACGTGTCCTTTAACTTCACAAATGCCGCGTACAAAGCATCAAGTTCATTGGCGGATCCTGGGGAAAGTGGTTATGGTAGTAGACTCCTGGCCCTCCATTGAGGGTCTTAGATCCACCAGTGAGATCTGTAAACCTGCAGTTTCTCAACAAATACAAAGGCAGATTTCCATCCGCACCATGACATTCTGGACTTTTCAAATTTACTACAGGGAAAGTCTCAACAACACACCAATTCCTTTGAAAATGCAAGTCAAATCACAATGGAGAGCTGAGAGGCTTTTTTTTTGTTAAAGTTGATGGACCAAGACAGCATCGGAATCTCTTGACTCTGGACAACGACCTATTTGCAATTGCTCGTTCGGTGCAAATCTTCGGATGATCTGCTGTCCCGGTCCACCAGCTTTCGACAAAAGCCTCTCAGCTCTTTAAGCTCTTGTGATTTTAATTGCATTTTCAAAGGAATCGATGCACTGTAGAGTTTCCCGTGGTAAATGCGAAAACTACCTAATGTATCCAGGAGGGGACAACTCAACATAGAAAGTATTAAAGTCTAGTTGACAAGTTTCCAACCTGCACATAATGAAGTTCATAAAGAAGTTTTTAACAGCAATACAATAGTAGTGCCAAACCAGTTTTCAAAAAGAATCTTCTTATTTCCAAGTGCAATAAGGAGGCCAAAATATGTATTTAGGACAAACATGTGGCCTTCATTCAGCTTTAAATCATTCAATCGGGATCCGATACCTGCCCGACAACCTAGGTATGAAGATTGCCCCCTCTATCGCTGATCAGGGGAATACCCTATGGCTGAGGTGCGGGATGGGGGCGGCAAAATGAAGAGAAAAGACAGAAAAAAAAGAAGAGAAGCAAGAATTGGGTTACTGGGTTAATCATGGTGTTCACGGGCATAAATTCCTCTCTAAATAAAACAGACACCGGAGTATTTGGAACAAAGGTACATATAGGTCACTCAAGAGTGGCAAGGATTTGCAAAAATAACTTCTTCAAAATGTGGACGGCCGGGGTAGGGTATATGGGCCAAGAAACGAGATAGAACCCTGTTTATTATGTGAGGGAATAGAATTCAAATCAAAGTGGATTTTAACGACATTGGTTTTTAAAGCCAGGCCCATTCAACGCCACAAAGATACACTGAACTGTCTTTGAACTGTCGATAGAATTACTGACATTCATTAACGACTCTTACTCCACTTTCAATCAAAACTCGACACCCCGTCCCAATCTTTGACAGGTACAAATAGACTAAGACAAGGAGCCTTGAATATTTTAAATAAAATATCAACATAAAGGAGATTCAAAATCAAACAAATATCTTGGACGATTAAGCCAACCTTTGAGAACCAAGACTTTCTTTCAAACTTATTTTATCAACTTTTTTTCTTTTACTTTTATTTTTTCAAATGTCTCAGTAAAAGTGCATCCCAGGTGTGAGAGGGGGATTCCATTTTCTTTCCCGTTCTTTCTTCCATCCATCCATTGTCGAAAAGTTCTTCAAAAGAACGGGAGAAATCTCTTTATCTAACGTCCTTCAAAAGGATGAACTTAAAAAAAGTAATTTACTACTAGGGATTTAGCTGCTCAAAGACGTGCCGAACGAACGGGCTAGGCCTAAGCTGTCCCCAGCGTAGCAGAGTAAATGCTAGAGGACCTCTGTATTTTTCAATACATGCCAACCGAATTTAAAGGTATTTCTACGGTATAAACCTTCAACCAATTTCCTTAGGGTGGAATGTAGGAGACAAGAGCTGGTCTCCAGATCGACATTGTTTCTCAAGGTGAAGTGACAGATAGTTTCATACCATCATCCATTTTCAAACAATAACATAAATCTACCTGTTGGAATTAATTTTTATTTCATTAAAATCATGATGGCTACCGTGACTTGGCCAACACTAATCTAAATTTGAGGTCTTTGAGTATGAGTGTTACCCATTGCTTTAATAACACTTATCCTTGAATGGAAAATCTAGTAAAAATACAATTCAGTCCTTGGTCCACACTGACTACTATAGCAGTTGATCAATTTTGTTATTTCAAGAATTAAAAAAATCTTCATTAATATTCAAAAAATAATAAAAGCGTCTTTCAGAAAGGACAACTGGAATCACAACCTGAACAGTTTTCTTCTCTATTCCGTTCTTTATTTTCAAATTCTCAAAAATAATATGTTTTTAACAAAAACCCCTTCTCCGACACCTCCCTGCACCCCACTTTGTACTCTCTATATCTCTATAGCTACCTCTCTTGATCTTTCTTTCTTTCCTTCTTTCTTTTTTCTTTCTTTCTTTCTTTCTTTCTTTTTTGTCTGTCTTTCTTTATTTATTTATTTCTTTCTTCCTTGATTTCTATCTATCTATCTTTCTTTCATTTTTCTTTCTTTCTTCATATATCTTCCTTTGTTCTCTATTTATCATTGTTTATCTTTTGTTTTTTTCTCTCTCTTAATATGTTTGTTGATTCCTTATCTATCTTTTTAAATTATGTTTTGTCTTATACCCTTTTCATAAACCTATCCTCCAATTAGCCGCCTAAGAGTAATGCGGATAATTCAATAAAAATTGTGTTCATAAACTCCGAAAATAAGCCGCATTATTTGTTACGAGCGCCCGTCCTGAAAAAGGCAGATAATCGCCATGACAACTGGACACGCCCCTCCGATGCGGTTGTGTTGGAAAAGGGTGACCTTTTGACCGCACCATGGCAATTATCCGCATTATTTGGAAATGCGTTCATAAACTCAAAATCTTATCCCGATGCCGCTATTATGCGGATAATAGCAGCATCAGAGTAATGCGGATAACTCTTGTCCTCCTCCAATTTTACGACCAAATTATGCTGCTATTAGCCGCCTAATTCATTTTAATTGGGTTTATGAAAGGGTATTAGCGATCAACAATCATTGTTTTCTCCAAAACTGTGTCTTTGTTATATTCAGTTCTCTTTCTCTTTCCGTCTTTGTGATTATGTTTCAAAGTATTTTTTCCTTTTTTCTGAAAGTACTGTGTCACACAATCTCTTGCTCTCTTCTCTTTCTCTCTTTGCTTCCCCCTAAGTATTCACTCTTTCCATCTCTATCTATCTCCCCCTCTCTCTCTCCCACTCCCTACCTCTCTCTCTCTCTTCCTCTTCACCAATCTGTCATTACTGCCAAGTATGAAGTAGGTCAGGTAGCTATTGTAGCACAGATTAAAGATCGCGGAAGACGAGAAAAAACATGCCCGCGGCAATTACCGTGAGCGCAGCATCGGCGTAACAAGTCCATGCAGTGACGATACTCGACAACTCAATAAAGTTCCTCCTCACCTGCGATCCCGGTTTAGGGTGTCATCGTCATGTTTATCTGTTTGTCTTAAGTAATTCCCTCCAAAATAGAAGCAAACAATGAAAACTATCCCTTTTTCGCAATTTCTTCAAGAATAATTGCAGTTGTTCAATATTTTGGACATTAGTTTGTTTCTATCTCTAAGATGAAGATGTGGTTGTATTTACTGAAGTCTCAATCAAGCCTATATCGATATATATAAATGTCAAGTTTTATGCAGATCATTTGAAATTGTCGTGAGGATATTGGAAGAACAAAAAAAATCTGGCTTTAATAATACCAATTTGTAATAGAAGATGAAAAATGGATAGAAGAGACTGGTAAAGGATATTCAGAAAGAAAATTAAAGAAAACTTCTAACAAATGGCAAGAAAGTATTGAGCAAATTCGCCCTCCTGACAGCCTAAGGGTGTGTTTATGCTTCCATTGCGAGGACAGAATCAGCGATTTCAAACGTTGATTCAAAACGCCGATCGTAAACGTAGTTCTGGGAGTGCTGTTTATGCTTCACTTTTCAGAGCAAATCATGATCTCCAGCTGGCTTCGCATCGTAAAGCGAGGTCAAATTGGGCGCGCCTTTTTTCGAAAGTTTTTTTTCCGATTGTTGTTATTACGTAGAGATAACATGGAGCAATACGACTGTATTTGCCCGCGGATTTTCATCTCACCGGAAGCATGTACCAAATGACGTCATTTAAACACGTTTACGATCGTGGTTCTGTTTATGCTTCCCCAGAAAGCCTGATTCTGGTCAAACGACGTTTACAAACGCACCTTTTTGTGAGTTTACGATCGGCGTTTTGAAACAGCGTTTAAATGAAAGTAAGCATGGACGCAACCGTGTTTTCGACTAACCACGTTTGGAAACGCTGATTCTGGCCTGAAAAGTGGAAGCATAAACACGGCCTGAGTTGAATGCTGTGGGACAAACAAGATTGAAGAATATTTAGAAAATCAATAACTACATACGTCAGAACATAACAATGATAATTGCATTCAATGCAGAATAAATCATTACACAAAAAGTAGCCTTTACAGTAATGTAACCCTCAAATTCAGTAATTGCCCAAATGTGAAGAAATATATAGCCCCTATTAAATATAAAAAAGTATCTCATACTCTGCAAGAAAGAGGTGTCCAACTACCCAGCGGTGGTTGAGATGGAAGGAGGAGGGGGGGGCTATATTTCATTATCCTCGTCAATCCTTGGTTATTCTACCTCACTGATGAATTCCCTAAAAAAAAGTAGAACATAAACAAATCATAGCTGTCCAAATTGTAAACAAAAAAAGGAAAGGCAGCCGATCCTGATTGAAGACGGCCCGAGCCATCTCTTGGCATCGGGGCGTCAAAGTAAACAATGTGAATATCTGGAGCAACCCTGGGGCGACCCGATCCTGGACTGCTTGTGGCTCCCTTTGTCCCCTGGTCATCATGACCTTCATTTGGTTGCCATGGCAACAACAATGATGATGATGATGATCGTGATGATGACAAGAGAAAGATGTGGATCGGAGATGGACAGCAAACTTTCTTTGCAGGGAGTCTATCCCACGTTAAACACTGCTAGCTGCCCTGAGGATGGATCGAGTCAACTTAGCGTGATTCATGTACCTTTGAGATGTCTTTCAACTTCTCGACTTGACTGACGGAAAAATTAACCCATTGAGAAGCAGGAGAGAGACTGAGAGTGATAGGGGTGGAGAGTGAAATAGAAAGAGAGAGTGTGAGTGATAAAACAAAAGAGAAAAGGGGAGAGGGGGAGAGAGGGGGAGCCTTGCGACAGAATGGGACGACAGAAAAGGGTAAAAGAATACAAGGATGGCATTGGATAAGGGAGTAAAAGAGAGAGAGAGAGAGCAAGAGAGGAAAAGGCACAGATGGTAAGAAAGGAAAAAGAGAGTACATAGAGAGAGGCAGAAAGATCAAATCCAAGAAAGATCATAATTAATATAAAGGCAGTTAGAGTGTAAAGAGAGACATAGAAAGGCAAAAGAAAAGGGGAAACAGAATGAGAGAGACCGATAGAGGCAGAGAGAGTCACAGAGAGGCAGAGAGACGAGTAGAGAGTCAAAGAGAGATGTTTCTCTGAATTGTGTCAAAGATGTAGGACAAGTAAGTAGGGCAGAAGGAAGATGATTGTTTTCCTCTATATTTATCACTCTACATCTCATGTTTGCTCTCATTTCTCAAGGCACAAAACAATATCTCATTTTATCCCTCTCAAATTCTTGCTCCCATTGCCCTTTTCCCATTCCGCTGCAGCTAGACCCCCTCCCCCTCCCCCATCCATCCTTTTCAATCTCATTTTATCCCTCTCAAATCCTTGCACCCATTGCCCTTTTCCCATTCCTCTCTACAAATAGACCCCCTCCCCTTTCCCCACCCCTACTCTCCGATCTCACTTTACCCCCATACAAATTCATGCTCCCATTATCCTATACCCATTCCCCTCTACAACTAAACCCCCTCCACTTTCCCCACCCTACTCACCGATGTCATCTTATTCCTTTCAAATTCTTGCTCATATAAAGCCTTCCCCATCCCCACTGTTGCTATATCCCCCTTCCCAACGGCACCACATCTAATGAATCCCTCTGCATTTAGACCCCGTCCCCTTCCCCACCCCTACTCTCTGATCTAACTTTACCCCTTGCAAATTCATGCTCTCATTGCCCTTTTCCCCTTCCCCCTACATCTAGACCCCCTCCACTTTCCCCACCCCTACTCTCCAAACTCATTTTACCTCTCTCCAATCCTCCCTCCCATTGCCCTTTTCCCAGTCTGCTGCAGCTACCCCCCCCCCCCCCTTCCCCTTCCCCACACCTCCTCTCCAATCTCATTTTATCTGTTGCAAATCCTTGCACCCATTCCCCTCTGCATCTAGACCCCCTCCCCCTTCCCACCCCTACTCTCCTATCTCACTTTACCCCTTGCTAATTCATGCTCCCATTGCCCTTTTCCGCTTCCCCTATACAACTAATACCCCCCCCCCTCCACCTTCCCAACCCATTCTGTCCAAACTCATTTTACCTCTCTCCAATCCTTGCTCCCATTACACTTTTCCTATTCCCCTTTTGAAATTTATTACATCAGAACAATTTTTTTTACATCAAATTAATTGTTTCCTAATATTCAACTATTAAAATATCACATTTAGTCTAATATCAGGACCCCTTCGTACTGTACAGTTTGACAACTCTCCACCTGGTAAACCTCCCACATGCATCCACATTCACACTTAAATTTCAACGCAATTTCAATTGCGATTGAACATTGCAAGATGGCTTTATGAACACAGCCTACACCAGAGAAATGCAGCCAAGAGCGTGACAATGACGCCCACCAACTCACGTTAACAACCAGACGTCCAGCTGGTACTTCCGCCGCCACCCGCTACATCTTCCAAACTTTCAACCTCATCACCCATTCTTCTCCAAGGTTTTTATCTTTTTTTCTTGATGACCCATATGCTTTCCTTTCTTATTTACCAACAAACAAACCTCCGCAGAACTTATAAGGTAAGTCGGGCATCGCAGCAGTTTAGCACTGTCATCCATTCCTCGAGGGAGTTTACATCATTTTCATTCAGCTCTACAAATATGTCACCCAGCATGTCGGAACGTTAGTGACGTCTTCAACAATGTGATTTGACTTGACGAAAATAAAAACAAGAGAGCAAAACGTAAACACAAGTTCATCCCTCTGTCTGCATTTGTTTTGGGTTGACGTAGTGATGCAACATTCAGTTAAGATACTCAATTTGGATGCACCTGCATGTCAACAGTTTTTTTTTTACTTTTAAAGTACATCGGTCTTTTTTCATTTACCTATCACTCTTCAGATCAATTTAATGCTGTAGAAAGTAGCACTTGTACTTTTACAATTTCTCCTAATATTTTTTTCATTCTCCTGGTACTTCTGCTCCTCCTATTTTCTTTCTTCCTCCCTTTGTCATCTTCTCCTCCTCTTCCTCCCCCTCCTCCTTTTCCTTCTTCTCCTTCTCCTCCTCCTTTTTCTTCTCCTTCTCCACCTCCTACTTCTCCTTCTTTTTCTTCTCCTTCTTTTTCTTCTCCTTCTCCACCTCCTCATTCTCCTCCTTCTCCATCTCCTCCTTTTTCTTCTCCTTCTTTTTCTTCACCTTCTCCTCCTTCTTTTTCTCCTACTTCTTCTCCTCCTCCTACCTCTCCTCTCCTTCTATTTCTTCTTCTCCTTCTCACCACCTCTTCCTAAATACATCCTTCTCCTCCTCTTCTTCTTCTTTTCCTTCTTCAATAAAAAGTAATGCCACAACTATTCGTATGAATACTTTTTCTACTACTACTTCTACTACTACTACTACTACTATTACTATTGCTACCTTTACTACTACTACTACTACTTTAACAACAGATAATACCAGAGAAAGTGAATAAATAGTGAAGAGTGGATAAGAGAAGACCTGAAAAAAGGTTTGTAATGTCCATTTCTAAATCCACCATTTCTCCAACCAAATATCCATTGACTTAACACAAAAAGAACGATGAACATTTTATTCAGCTTGAGAACAATGAAGGGAGAAACAAGTGAACAAAAAAACAACAGGGAAAGTTCTCTGGCCACGCCATCAGTCAGCACTCATTGAAGGCTTTCATGTATTTGCAAATGGACAAGCTCTAGATATTGTATTAATGGCTCAAAGGTGCGATGAATGTGTTGCGTTGATGGAAGCCTTACCCCTTGTAAGCTATTCGTTTCTTTGACGGAAGAATTTTTCAACAAATCCAGGGTTCCCTCCCAACCACTCTACTCGGACGGAGAGCGTTCACACTATCCATTTTTTTTAGATCACTAGATAGACTAGGGGGCGTTTCATGGAACTGTTCGTAAGTTAAGAGCAACTTTAAAGTGATTGGTTAAAATTGGTTTGAATTTTAAAAAATCTGAGCTAGAAAGTCAATTTTGTCACCTGTGTCTGTGATATGTTACAAAAATGAAGCCCAGGAAAAATTGCATTCGAAAATAATTATTTAGTGCTTCAAAAAATGAAATACAGAGTGACCGGAAACACCATCTTAATTTCATCCCATACACTTATGTGTACTATTTAGGTGTCTATAAGACGCCTATTTACAAAATCAGGGTTTGCCTCGTAGTTTTAGCTTTTCATTCTCAATAATGGTTGTTTTTAGGGTTTATTAGTTCTAATACATGCACTTGTACTCATGTTTCATCTTGGTTGGAGAATTTTTTAAATCAGCTGCTCACAAAGTTAAACAATACCTTTAAGAATGCTGGTGAACCTTTCCTACCCGCTAAGCCTTCGCCAATGATCATTTTGGTGTATACCATTTACCAAAAGAAAGGATCACACGCCCTTCTTATATTCACTCTTAACTTAAGAACAGCTTTATAAAACACCCATCTTACATAAAAGTTACAATGATGGTTTATTGCCATTCAATGGTAACTTACAAGGAATCCTTGATTTTGATTGGCTGTTGAGCATTGTTACCACGGTAGTTACCATCGGATGGCAAGATTACCATAATATAAGTTTTATGCAACGGGCCCCAGAAGTAACTCTGCCTACTCGACCATGTTCACAAGGAAAGTCATATTTCCAATACTCGTAATATTTTCATCAAAACACTCCAATATTTTCATCCATATTACCTGTACCTGGAAATGTAGATCCCAAGGTCCTTCTTTAGAACTTTGAGCTCGTGGAAAAAAAAAGGCTATAACTTTTTTTTCAGAAGAAACCTCATTTTTCATTAAATTTCATCTTGAAATGCAACTTGAAATGCATTGGATAAGATACCAAAATCATCTTTAAAAAACTTTGAACTGAGAGAATTTGAATATTCACATGAACAAAATATTTCTTTAAAAAGATTACAATCAATAGTTGTTAAATCCCATGCAAAGTGCATCACGCAATGATATTGTTTAAATTTCATTCAAGTTGATCAAATCAACTTCCTATAGCCAGTTGAGGCAGGCAGGCATGAAAACCTACAAGCCTCAACCCTGGCTTTGATATTGCCCACCCAATTCCAATTTTTCTTTCGTTTTATATAGATATGTACTGATGTTCATGTTCTATATTCATGCAGCTGTTGCTGTTTTATAAAAATCATTGTTTCAATTGGAAATAAAGATTGAAATTGAAACTAAATTGATGATTATCAAACTAACTTCAGTCAACTGATGACAAACTGATATACCATCAAATTTGAATGTCAAGGTGACGATAAACTAATTTGCCATCAAATGTGAATGTCAAGCTGATTACAATTCCAATCTTGATTGCAATCTGAAATAATGAATGCTTGAGACTTGTAAAGTCTACGCAGAAAAGCTGGAAGTGCCGATGCTCTTGACACCAGTATCGGCGACAACCTCGCCAACTTTTCCGCCAGTCTGAACCGGGACTCCCTTCCCATCCCGTCCTCCCGCGTGTCCGGCTAGCTCTCGCCGCTGAAGGGCTTTACGATAGGATCATTCAAAGGTATGACGCCCCAATAAGTCAATTGACCACAAGCAGAGCACACAAAACAGCTGGCTTAGCGCGCACCCCACGGAGACCCGCCTCATTTTTCGGCAATTTGGAATCAAACTCCAAGAGGGGGAATGAGAGATGGGATAAACCCCCAAACAAAGGACAAGGTGTGCTGAAAATATGCTTAGGACTGTACAGGATTTTTTTTTCTCTTTCTTTTGATCTCTTTTCATCACGACCGATGGACGGCGGGCACGAGGGGGGGGTTATTTCTTTAAAAGTAGATTGCAAGGCAGAACCCATGTAATTGTCTATGCTAAAACTGCCGATTAAATAAATTGAGTCAATGATGTAAACTGAATGAAATTATTTGAGTTTTTGAGGGAGGGAGTATATAGTTTTGTAAAGTAACTTGCTAGACAGAGAGAATATATTTTTTCTATGCCAAAAAAAATGAGCATGTCAATATTCGATTTGAATCAAACTTATTATGAAAAAGAGGAAAATCATTTAATTTCTATGAAAAGTGTATTCAAAGATGAGAAAAGAAGTACATTGTCAAGGGGATCCAAAGGGGCTCAGGCGATTCGCCCCCGAAATGTTCAAGAGAGCCCTAAAAAATACCCATTCAAAGCAGAAGATTTAGGCAGAATTTGGTGTTGCCCCTGAAATATTTTTTTTTTGCTATTTGCCTAGAGAAATCCTAATTCTATGAAATTTCAAAAAAAATCATGAGATGCTTTTCCTGGAAAAGCCTGTATCTGCTCCATTTACATCATAAGTTTTCCATGTAGGCATAAATCTCCCTACTAAATGTTCATAAAAACAAGCTTACTTCTTTGATTTCTTCTGTCCAAGTGCACCTGTCATTGTCAATTTATTATAAAGGCTTTATTTCTGCTAGATTTTGCAGTTTATCATACATGCTTTATTTATGATACATTGTCTATTTATAAAACAACATAGGCCTTGTTATTTATACATATGCTAGTTAAGGTTCCCCAAAACTCTCTCAAATGTTTCAACATCCTGTTCAATTTTTTTCCAACACATTCCATGACTTGTCGTGACATTGTTTTACCCTTCCCAAGAGAATGGTCGAATTCAAAAGCTTCAACAGAAATGAAACAAATGAAAAAGGATGAAAATATCGATTCAAAGGGCCTCATTTTTACGCCTGACTTGCCACGACCCAATTCCGACATTCTTTGGGGCAACCTCGCAGTTGGCCTTCTCGAATTTTTCCCCCCACTTTCCAAGGAAATCTGCGAGGTGCGAGAAGCCGGCAGGGGAACCCAGGGAGGCTAATCCAGGAGCGTGACGGAGTGGTTCTACCTGCAGTGGGGGTATCACCGACGCACTCTAGTTCCGTCACAAGGGAACGGTCCGTATGCTTCATAATCACTAACAAATTTGTTGTTCATAATCCGAACATCCACGCGCCATTTCAGAGAATGACAGAGAGAGAGAGAGAAAGAGAATGAATGCAGAGTAAAGGAGTATACACTTTTCTAATATCTGCAAAAATGGCATTGAATAGTATAAATCAAAGACTTTTCTTTGTAATTTTGATTGCTACATCCAAATATTTAAGTGGTTTTTTCTTCTTACTTAACTATTAAGCAACTTATTTTCTATTTCATTTGGACTGGATGTATCTAATACTGTACATATCAATAAAATGAAAATTTGCAATGTTTCTGAAATGAGATGACCACCAAACTGATAACTAATCATTTTGGTGAAAATGGGTTCCTACAGGTTAAAGGATCCGCATGTCTGTTGTATTGGATTCTTTACACAAAAGAGATGTGAAGGCCTAGTTTGTTGGCCAAATTTCAGATTCCAGCTATCCAGAATGTCACAATATAACAAATACCGTATTTTCCGGTGTATTAACCGCACTTTTTTCCGTCGGGGAAAACCTTGAAAATGGGGGGTGCGGTTTATACACGAACACAGAGAATTCAGACCTCAGAAACTTGATTGCCTTGACGAAAATTTAGCATATATAATGAATGTGTGACATGATTGAAACGTGGACTTGTAAAAAGAATGAAATAAAACTCACTTTACATCATCTTTCTCTTTTCATAATTTAATGATTTTTGTCGTGGCGTTCGCGGGGACGGCCAATCCATGTTCGGTGAGCGCTCCTCGGTAGCGCCTACTGTCATGGCTGGCCGGCCGGCGCTGGCCGCGCCACAGCCTAGCGACGACGTACAAGGAAACTGAAGGCGGAGCGTCGCGCAGTACCGTAGACTAGACGTAGTTAAGATTTTACCCTCTATCTGCTAGTGTAATTGACAGCCAATTTTTTTGTATTTCATCCACATCACCTCATTTCTCTCATTTTTTTAAAACTTCCTTCGCTCATTCAGCTTTTGTTTTTCAAGTATTCTCGTTCATTCTCGTGCTTTCCCCTATTTAGATTCATGCTCGATCAGCAACACAACAATTTTTATTTTTTTTTTTTTTTATTTCATCCACATCACCTCATTTTCTCATTTTTTTTAAACTTCCTTCGCTCATTCAGCTTTTTGTTTTTCAAGTATTCTCGTTCATTCTCGTGCTTTCCCTTTTGATTCATGCTCGATCGTCCCTTCGAACCACCCCCCCCCCCCCCCCCCCGGCGAGCTCTCTCCATGTATGCTCAGAAAAAAGTTATGAGCCGACGTGACAGCTCGTCTCGCTCGGCCAAGAGTCCGTTCTCAAATTATTTGGTCATGTGATGGTGTTGAGTTCCTTAAGTAAACACAATTCCACTTCCCCGTCAACAGGTAATAAGTCTGTTTTATGAGTATTTATGCAAAATTCATACGTCAGGGCGAATCACTTTGGACATGTACCAGAGCCTGAGGCAGAGCTCGGTGCAGCCGGCAGCTGCCCGTACCGTAGGCGTAGACTCAGCATCGATCACGCACAGGCATTATCGCTGTGCATGAGCGAGATAATTGCGTCAAAATTTTCGAAGTGAAAACACTTTACATTGAACAAATCATATCTTTCCGTATATTTTATTGCTTTGATATCACGTAGAATGCATGAAGATATTCCTTCAAATATATAGAATATGACACAGATTTCACTATTTCTGGTTTTCTCAATTTTTTTTTTTTTTCCAAGAGTAAAAAATTGGGGGTGCGGTTTATACACGGCCGCGGTTTATATACCGGAAAATACGGTAGTCAAATTACAAACTTAGGTAAGAATCCCCCCATGGATTTTCAGCTCACCAAAAGGCCGAGAACCACATATTAGAGTGGTTACACCCCCCATCTACATCAGGTGGTTTCAAACCGCCTCAATCACAAGAATCCCCGTTAAATTACGAGAACTTTTTAAGGCTAAAAAATACCCGTTAATTATTCCTGCATTCACACCGCCCCGAAACACATCCTTCGGGATAAGTTCCCGAAGTTACGAGCATGCGCAGTGTGGTCTGATAAGCAGGCAAGGCGGGAGATTCAAAATCACTAGCCCATCAGCCACCCACGCCGCCGCGCCCAACGACACGCTGGGATAAAAGTTCCCGTAATTTGCTTTCACATCGCCAAAATACCTGCGACCTTGGAAAAATCCCCACGAAAGTTCTCGTAATTTCGCCAAGTACCTACTATTTAGCGGGTATTTTCTTTCGGGGAAATTACGCGTAGTTTGCTTTCACATTACCAAAATACCCGGTATTTTCTGATCGGGGTAAATTTCCCGATCAGAGAATACCTGGAACTGGCGAACTTCGAGGCGGTCTGAAACCACCTATTGTTAACCTACAAAACATAACCTATATTCCAGAGTATCAAAAATTTTAAGGGCTGCTTTCTTGTCCCCAGACCAGCTCCCCATACGATGCTGCATGTCCCAGGGGGCCAGTCAAATGTATATAGTATTAATCAATGCTAATTCCAAATATTCCGGGAGGAATTAATTGTTGTTTCACTTGACAGTGAGGAGAAAGTGGGAGTATTACGTATTTCACACAATAAAATACCCCAAAATAGTGAGTGGATGATGCCATCAGTCTCCTCATTTGCATATTGACCAGGGGTTCATTTCATAAAGCTGTTCGTAAGTTAAGAGCGGCTTTAAGAACGACTGGTGATCCTTTCTTACAAGCTAAACCATTGCCGATTCATTATACAATTTACAACAAGAAAGGATCAACAGTCGTTCTTAAAGTTGTTCTTAACTTAAGAACAGCTTTACGAAACACCACCCAGGATGTGCATATAACTGTTATGTGAAATTAAGCAAAATTTGAAAATGTCATAACTTTCACATTTTAGGTTTAATTTTGATGAAATTTTCAGTGTTTTGCTTGCAGGATTTTTCTCATTTTATTCAAATCAACTTTACGTTTGGGGTGGCCTTGCCCTTTAGTGCAGACACTTAGGAGGTGAAACCACATCTGGGTTAAGATGACAATTTTATAAAGTGAGTCTGTGGAGGATAAAATAGTTATCACTACACATGTCAAAGGTTAAGAGTTTGGAGATACATTTATTGATTTATAGGCATTTCCAGACGCTGTATAAACTTTTACCAAGGAGGTTAATATGTTGATATAGGTTAATATGAACATTACAAATGGATTTAGATAAGAAAAATGTGAGCAGACTATTTTATCAAACATTTGCTTTAAAGTGGAGCGAAGGTTGTTGTGTTTTAATGCAGCTATGAAAATTATGAGCCAACGCAAACAAAAAAAGTTTAAAGAGTTAAAGAATATGTGTACTTGAAAAGTTGAATAATATTTAATCGGCCCAATTTCCGTGATGAGTAGACAAAAGAGGGTGCGGGTCAGGTCGTATTCCAGCCGACTCGCATATATCCGCTACTTATCGTTCAGCAAATACGTCTGCAGATAACGAGAATGCACGATGACCCATTTATCACCCTGATTATCTCAAGTATACAATAAAGTTCCACCTGAACTCTTTCTCTATTGCTCTCTCTCATGCTATCGCTATCTAACCATTTTTTCTTCTTTCTTAAATGGGCTTTGCCGTTAGATGAAAAGTTCACGCTCATATTTTACTTCTCTCTCTCTTTCTCTCTCTCACATCCCCTTTCGAGTGCTACCCGGTACACTCATAGATCACACACACCCAACCTCGAGACGCAGCGCATCGGGGCGCACGTCCCAGGCTCTGGATCTGGGGCAAGCAAACACGGCACCTCTCTACATCTAAACTATGTTTATCTGTTTAGGTAAACCCTATTGTTCCCATTTAGGCAATCTTTCCTTGGCACAGAATCCCCCACAAAGAAAATCTAGAACACCCATCCAATTTCTGATGTAAGCTAGTTTCCTATGACTTGATTTTTTTTTTTTGCCCACTTTGTCCCATTGTATGGAAGATTTTGTGAATGACATTCAATTTTTTTTTTCTGAGTCAAGGACTTATGGATACAATTAGGGTACTAAATAGCGTGTAAGAAATGGGTAATTAGGTTCTGCTTGGAGGCGGTATTAACCACACATTGATATGGATGATATATCGGTCATGAAAAATACCATTTTTTTCCTCACATTTCAGCCTTACTTTTATTTCAATTCTACCATCAGTTTTGTAATTGAGATAAATAGGTTATCACTTAATTATTTATCTTGGTATCAGATCATTTTGTGAAATTGTAATGGACTTTTGTATGCAACGGTTATTTGGAGGAATGATGGAACGCTCTGCAAACAAGGATAAAATAATGGGGGAAAATTAAGACAATCAAGAAGATATTGTTTCACTTAACTTCTTTCAAACTGACCTTTCCAAATATATTCTTTACCATTCATTTTGAATGTTCAACTATTTTTTATCCCCTTGTACTTTCTAATTCTAAAGAAAATTGGGAAGTGAAATTTAAATATCAGATGAACAATGCAACGAGATAGCTGTACATATCTTTTTTTACGAGAGAGGACGTCCGACACACCTAACCTGAATTTAGGAATGTTGCTTTCTCTGTAAAATGTATTAATGTATAAATCCTTTAAACTAAGATTATAGAAAATACTTATTGTCATACTCTGTAAAAAAAAATAATAATAGGAACGTGCATAAAATGTCGTACACATCTCGCGATCTCAAGTTAATTCGATAAGTAGTTAGCGGATATATCATGTCAGTATATAATACAATATATGTCACTGACCGATATCTATTGTTCGCTTGTGCCCATGAACATAACGACGGGATGTTATCTGCGCGTCGTGCTTTGTACACATGTAGGTCGACGACAAAAGAACATTCGTTTTCTTGAACAAACTTCGCGAATGATTGACACCCGTGCGTATTGCAGACAGCGACATGGTGAAGAGCGCAAATTGTCATAGCAAGATAAAGGACTGGGTAAATAGTTTATCGGGTAGAGATGTGTGCTTTCAGGGTTACCCTTGACCTGTTTCAACAATATTCAAAATTGTGTCAGGATAAATAGTTGTATACAAACCCTCCAAAAGACTAATTGATTCTGTTCTATTTCTTTAACTATATTTAGATTAAAAGCCACTTAACGCCTGAGCACCCATTGGTGATGGCGTGTTGGCCTGCTGTTTATCAGAAAGATAACATGGCTCGGTAACAATACAATAAAGAGGCTGACGGCAGAGGGTATTGTGTCTAACGGTGATATATGACAATATTCATCAAAACACTTATTCTCCCTGTTATGTATATACTAGTATCGTAGGGGGGGAAGGGCCGCCCTAAAGAATGGAAACAATTGGGAGTCTAGATAAATTGTTCAACAAACACGCAACTGCAGCAATCAATTAGACCATATTCCATGGGCTGGAAAAAACTATGTCAAGAAATTGTGTTAGTGGGTGAAGTGCGATTCATTGGTTTTGGTAAATTTTTAGGGCAGAGGCAATTTCAATGATTAATGAAGATGAAGATGAATTTAGGCCAATCTACAGATACTCGTTATTAGGCTTGTATTATCTTTCAAATTATCATGCAATATCTTTGAGCAATAGACCATATACTAGAAAAATGAGCTCATTTTTTTATTAAGGTGGGTGGACCTTGCAAGAGGATTAAGTCTAATGAAAAAAAAAATTATTACGGGAAGTAAATCTACAAACCCTTGTTTCTGAGGATGGTACTGCCTCTTAACTACAAAGCATTCATTATTTAAAAGCTAACCATTTTAGCTGGATGGACAGGTACAACTGGAGAAATAACACAATTAGTGATTGCTAGATTCATTACGTTACCCTGGTGCTAATTAAGCATATTGACATTCTAGGAGATCTTCAACCCAAGTTCTTCTTTAAGGAAATCTGGAATAACCAATGTGGTAATCCGTGCTCAACCCTTTCAGAAATCTTATATACATGTCAGTCTGTGCATGCTCAAGATTGATACTGTTCTCTGAAGGGCTGGACGATATCGCCATTGACCTGCCCTACTTTGGGTAGGAGTTATACAATAGAGTCTAGACCTATCAGTCAAAGGCTGCACCCCCATACCATTAACTAGAAGAGACCACCACCTGGTGATCTGAGATGGAAAGACCACAATAACAGAATCACAACCCCACAGAATGGCTGATCAAGAGATAAAAAACAATATTAGTTTTCTCTGGTCTGATTCCATTGTCGAAGGGCAGATCATTTCAAAAGAAACCAGGATGCGTTTCACAGGATCGTTGGACCAATACACCAGAAAAAAATAACGAATTTGAGCAATTGGGATGAACTTGTAGGAGCGGTCCGTTCCAGAGGGGTGCGTGAATTGGGTGATTAATGAGTTGGTGAGCCAGAAATGGAAAGGGCGTGGCAAGCTGGCCCTTCCGTCCAATTGGTCGGTCCAAACTTCTAATCATATTGTCCTCTTCAGAACAGCTTTCAAAGGTTTAGGAAGGCCTATTGTTGGGTAGTCTTAATATCAAGACTCTATTTTCATATGAAGTAATAACTATAGAAATTTGTTTCCAATCTAATGAAATCTTCTCCTAGGACATGACAGAACTCCAGTATACATATTTCCAGAATTCTCACTGACTTTGAAAGGTGTCCATAATCTATAAAGCTGAATATCGTGTTATGATTTTTGTTTCAGCTGGCCATGCTCATGACATTCAGAGCTGCCAATCTTAACAAGGCAAGAGCATTTCAGTACTTAAAAGCTGAAAATCAGTATTTTGGTGAGGAAATCAATATTCAAAGAAACGCCATATTTCAATACCTGTATAGAAAACTTTAGAAATCAGCATTTTGCACAATACCATCATTATTCTTCTCACTTTCCAGTACTAACTATTGAAAATCAGTACTGCCAGGCAGTTCAAAATATCTGTCTTTTTTTTTCTTTTTACTAAAAGCCATCACATCATGAAGGATACCTTACCTTGACAGGTCTCTTCAAGGCCTCCTGGATGTCTAGTCTCTTCCGCATGATGGTGGCATCTAGCTTACGCTCGAAGGCCAACAGGTCCATGTAGGCCTGGGACTCAGGCACCAGGTCTCTGATCCTCTGCGGAAGCACTTTGTCGGCCATCTTCTTTTTCTTCCTGTTGCTACAGATGTGCAAGCAAAAATATGTGAAATATAATTACAATCAAATGTTGTTGCATATGAAATCTAGATGGGAACTTTAAGATAAAACTCAAGGTAGTGAATAGTTCTTGCACATAATTTTTTTAGCCAAAAGATAAGAGTTGTTCTGGTAACACGTTGCTCCAAGTTGTTCTAAAATCGCAAAGGTTTATTAATTGTCCAAAAATGATGTAAGGTTTGTACAGTTTAATAATTTTTGTACAAATCGATTTTGAGATTTTTGCAGAAAATAGAAATACAAGTCCTACTCTATTCATAACAAAATTTTTAGACAGCAATTCATTTCATTTTCTGAGATATGAGAGGATTTTCACAGCGATGCCATACACATTTTTAATAAAATGCGCAAATCCCATCGGAAACGTGTACTGTAACAGAGCGATGCGACGTTTGACTGCCTGCGATTTCAATGCACGCGGTCAACCAAACCGTCGTATCGGCACTGGGCACTGCATTGACTTTGCACATGTGAAGCGAAACATCATTATGACGGATCGCACGCATCGAAATCCCGGTCAGGCGACTCGTATTGCTTTTTCCCTATGGCATTTTTGTACAGGGAAAATCTAAATTGCTCAAACCGAAATTACAATCATGTAGCTCTTTTGCCATATTCTCTCGCATCCTTTCTTTTGTGTTAAAATAAATATACCAATGTCAAGCAATTTTCTTGGTCTTTCCAACCATATATTTTTCAAGCAATGAATACGTTGTGAGGCCAGGGAACAAAGTGTCAAAATTATAGTAAACTTTGAAGTTGATTTTCTCTGAAATGGGTTTGCACCATTGTATGTGTGATACCACGGTTCGTATGACCGCCGACATTTTGTCACTGATCATCATAGGGTATCCGAAGGGTGTTTAAATCCTGCTAATTATACAATATCACAATCATATGGATTCCATATCATAGTAGGGTCACCTTGAGGAAACGTCATGGTGAATCAGTTCTAACTTTCGCCTGGTAATCAGAGAGTAATGTGTTGGAATCCCACCATGGCCTAGCGTCCTTTGGCAAGGCATCAATCCACAATTTACCTTTCTCCACCCAGGTGTTGAATGGGTACCCGGTAGGATGTGAAAGACTTTGTAGTATGCCGAGTATTTGGGTCTTTGAACTCTTGTTGGAATGCTACCCAGGGAGTGGGGAAAGTACATACTTTGTGAGCAAGGCAAGGAAGAAGCCCATGGCTGGGTAATAATAAGTACATGTAAAGCACTAAGAAACGAATGAAGTGATATACAAATGCAACTATTACAATTTTATTTGGTGCAGAGTTATACAATTTCTCCAAAATCATGTACATGTATTTTTCAAGATCAGGAAAAATTTATCTTACGCATGTAATGTTTTCCTGTATTACTTTTATCAACATCAATTGTGATATTGGTCCAGAAGAGTGATTTTGACTTACCTCTGCGACTTCTTTTGAGCCTCCGCCTGGGCGTGCCTCTTTCTAGACTGGTCCATGCTTTGGTTCATGCCCCTCATGCCCCCGTAGGGGGGTGGCATGCCCGCCCCCATCCTCTGACCTCCAGACCCTCCACCTCTCTGTAAAAGACAATCAAAGAAAAGAAGAGTTAACTGGATATTATAATTGCACATGGAAACAAACACTCTTTATTATTAAGTTCTTTGTATTAATATGAACATTTACCATTTTATACTGATTTTATTTGTGTATATTTGTAAACCCTGACTAGGGAGGAGAGCTTCATAACAGAAACAAGTCTTTCTTTTAGTCATCCTCAGGCACTAGTCGGTGGTAATTTATTCCTTTTGTACATATTCTTGTCTTTTGCCTGGAAATAAAATAAATTAATTAAATAAAACCAAACAAGTATGACCAATCACATCAAACATGGATACATGATTAATAGAAGGAGCATCGTGGCCCAGTGGATTAGTCTCCAGACTTTGAAACATAGGGTTGTTGGTTAGGATCCCAGCATTGGCATAATTCCTTCAGCAAGGAGTTTATCCACATTGTGCTGCATTCAACCCAGGTGAGGTAAATGGGTACCTGGCAGGAATTTACTTCTTGAACCCGAGCACGTAACAATAGCTCGGCTTCGATACATCTGATAAAGAGGCGTAAGTGCTATATAAGCAAGTATAATTGTCATAATTTTTTATGATGATTTGCCGCTAATCTTTGGCATCACCAGAGCTGTCTCTGGGGTGGTTTGGGCTGTCCACCAATCAAATTTCTTGATCAGCGTTACACACACCTGGGGGCCGTTTCATGAAAGTTGTCAGCACTGACAAGTTGTCTTTCTCTGACAGTTACCATAGTAACAGTCAGAGGCCAGTGCCCCTCAGCCAATCAAAACCAAGGATTTCACTGAAATTGTCAGCACCGACAATTTAGTCAGCGATGACAACTTTCATGAAACACCCACCAGACCCAAGTGATGTTTCAAAAAGTGTTGAGTGTGACTTACTTAAAGTGCCCATGCACACATTATATATTCACTGTGCAATCTTACTCTTGACTATGCAGTAGTGCGCATCCTCTGAGAATGGATTGACCAATGCGGGGATCTGTTTTACAATGCAACGTGCGACCTGGGGGGTGTTTCATCAATATTTTCGCCTGACAAGTTGTCAGATCTGACAACTTTCCTGGATTGTGATTGGTTGAGAAGCACTTGTTACTATAGTAACTGAAGAAGCACTTGTTACTATAGTAACAGGACGTGTTGGATAAAACGTCCGACAAGTCCTTTCATGAAACGCTCCCCTATAGTCACAATTAAATCAGTGTCCAACACCCCTTAGCACTGTTAAAGTTACACATGACTTTACAAACGACTGTTAAAGTGATTGGTTAACATCGATTTGACTTTTAAAATATCTGAGCTAGAAAGTCATACTTGTCACCTGTGTCTGTATAATAATAAAAATAATGGTTGTTTTCAGGGTTTATTAGTTTTAATACCTGTACATGCACTTGTACACATGTTTCATCTTGGTTTGAGAATTTTTTAAATCGGCTGCTCACAAAGTTAAACAATACCTTTACGCATGCATTCTTGTGCTAAAGGTAATAGATACCCCAAGATATCCAGGAACAGCACTTCCTACAACCCTTATCAAAAGTTGCAAGTATTGAGTTTTCTGCTCAAATCCTTACTACAAAAGCCAATCTAAAAAGATTTAATTAAACTAATAACAAACATGTGACTTATACAGTTTTGTGCACACTGAAGTATTTTTCTTTCTTAAAGAGAAAAGAAAGCAAACCAAATAATATAAACAGCAAATAGCTAACAAATTCCCTTTTAGTTCTGATTATTTTCATAACACTTCCATCTGATTCTGTTGCAGATTGCATCGGGTTTATGGAAGAATTTGATCAATAGATTCTATGCACTCAACAACTGCAGATTAAGGTGGAAGAATAATCATTGCGGTTATACTATAAATGGTAGGATTCTGCTGCGGATTATTTAAGTGAACAAAAATGTATATTACAAAAAATCAGTATTAGTCTTTTTGTGGTTTGGGGTTAAAACTTGATAGAGTGTGAGCGGAATGATTGGCACTGGTCACTTGTCATGAGAGCACTTCGGTTTCCCCCCTCTTCCCCTTCACTCTTTGTGAAAATTCCGGAAGAGGTTACGATCCGATGCCAATCCCGTGTCATGGACGGCTTTCAGCACAATCTCCACATTCCATTGTAGCTTATACCTCGAAGGCATAGTGGCACTGACCAATAATTAGCAGGTACCTACAAATTGGTTCTAATGTACTTTGTTATCACAAGCGCCATCTCGCAACAAAAGCGGCTCGAGCTTTTTTTCAAGCAATTAAAGAACACAAACTTTTTGACGATTTCAAAGGAATACAGCTATAGTACTTCGAAGGTCACTTGGGTATTATAATTAAAACATCAGAAGGTGAATACACGCTGGATTATTTCTTCAACAAGGGAACGCCACTTCCCCATTTCTGGACACATGCTGCGTTACAAAAACACTATTGAGAATAGGCCCTCATTTGTGAAATGTATTTGTTAATGGTTCACTTGAAGGTTAGTGTTTGATCATGACCCTAGATGCAAGATGAAAGATCCGCGCCATACGCCAAGACAGAAGAACTAAGCCTGACAAACGAAGAAATAGTGGGGCATTCCAAGTCACGTTTGCAAGAGAAAACACATAAAAACCCAGATAAACACATAAAAAACACATAAAATATCATTAAAAACGCCACAGGAAACTGAGTTTAAGCAAAGGAAGCTTTGAATGAAATATTTATTCGAGGGATATTATGAAATAGTTGAAAATTGAAAGGAGAGTAAAGAATTCTGATCACAGTTTGTAGCTGGTTTCTTGAAGAGCGGTTTGGTTGACCTGAAGACCTTGTCTTGGTCGGGGATGGCGTCGGCCTCCACCTTCGCTGAGAAGTTGTTGGGGTACCATTGACGTAAGGTATCAAGTTTACTTTGAGAAAATGATAGCCACTCCACCCCTCACTCGCATGCAAGCAAGGAGCTACTTTCACACATTGTAAAGTTCATCCGATTGTCAACGAATATTCCATACTTATAACAAAAAATTGTCTTAATCTATTTCCTTCTCTTGTTCTCTGGTTCATATCGCCAAAGTGTTCTTTCCTTGAACATTTACCCAAATTATGCTGCTATTGACCCAGGCAATGTGAATGGATACTGGGCAAGATATTAATTCAAGGTATCAAAATACCTTTTTCTTCACTTAGCACTGAAAATGGCAGCTCAAGCTAATTATTAAAGCTGGGTTGATAACAAAAGTGCAATGCAGAATGGATTATATCTAGATAGATTAATCGATGGACATATAAAAAAGTGACTGAAAAGTTTGTACTATTACTGGTACTATTTTTCTTACTTGTTTTCTTCTATATCTACTTGCTACTTGCATTTTTTTATATCAATGAGTCTTCATGATTGATGTTTCCCTGAGACAAGTAAAGTCTGGTTTTCTTGAGTCTGAACAGTCATGTGACTCAGAATTGCACAGGTTATTGGTCGGTGCTTTGCATCATGCCGAGATGCCGATCATGATACTGAATTCGAGCTTACAATTACACACACCCACAAAGACGCATACACATCAAAATAAAAACAATGGTATCATATGTTCACAGACAAAGCTAATGTTTATTGATGAGGATTCCCTATCAGTCATTCCGTCTAGCAGCTATCGAGTATTGCATGATGAAAAAGGGTATCAGCATGCCTATTAGCATGATAACTGTGAAATATCATGTCGCAAAGAGCAGGCTTTAAAAATATGATGGGCTTGGGGAAATTAGTTGAGGCAGAATTTATGCACTGATCATAGAGTAAGAAAAAGTGGTACTCAAAATTTCAGAGGCTAGAAAAAGAGAGGGTCCCGATTTTGCCTACCATCAAATATAAACAAATAGTAGCGCCGTCATGACCCAGAGGTTAAAATCATCCAATCCAAAACATGCCTGGGAGAAATCCAAAAACATCGACAACAAATTCATATGTACTGGATATAATAACGAAAATGAAATAAATTTTTAAAAGCACTAAATTTGTTTGCCTTTTAGAAGGGGTAAAGGGAGTTCCAAATTCCTGATAAATTGTTTAAATTGGGATAATCAAGCCCTTCAATTGCCCTACAAACCACGCCTCCTCCGATCTCGTGTGTGACGATGATACGCCCTTTTTGTTATCTCTTCACCGACTCCCATATCTCCACCTGTGAAATAGAATGCTTCAAGAGTGATGGTATGTCTTGAATTTTCAATCACAGTTAGGAATCTTTTAACCCCCCCTCCCAAAAGGGCACACCAACTTGTACTTTCTTTGATTTTAAAGTATTTTTCAAGAAGGGTGGCTGGCTTAATGCAGATGTGGGTGGCTTAATGCAGACAAAAGTTTGTGTTATTTCGTTAAAGAGTCATGTAGATAAATATGATAACTGTACAGGTCTGTGCTCAATAAAAGTGGAATATCCATCTTTACCTGTACAGGGTGTAACAAATAAAATACTTTTAATTCAAAGATGATGAAATTGCATTTTTTATACCAATTTTCTTTCATAGAGATGATTCTTCAGATCTGCATAGTTCTGGGTTGTGTCTGTGTGAGACTGTGGTGATAATTTCATATCTTCATTAGTTTTCAGCATGTTCACTTTGCTGAAAGGAATGAGTGCATACCAGGTATTGTGCAGCAAACATTCTGTCTTATGAAAACTATAGAAGATTGCAAAGACTTTTATGGGGGTGCTGCAATGAAATTAAGTTCATTTCTAAATTAAGCATAAGTCCAAAAATCAAACACAAACTTGTAGATGATTTGTATACGCAATGCGACTGAACTTTTTTTATTGCAAAGCCCAATTTGCCTTTATTTGAGGATACAAGATCAGGTCATAATTGAACATGCTCTATCAAATTCCTTCCTAATTTGACACAAAAGCTGAAGATGTATTAAACCTAGAGATGGTCTTGAGCAAAAGTATATTTCTTCATGCTTTAGCACAGTTTTGGTTAAAGTCTGGGGTATTAACTAGTTTAACTCATGCCAGAGTTTTATACAGTACCATGTCAAAGCGACAAGTGGCGTGATTGACGTAAACCATTCTCAAAGTGTGCACAAAACCAGACGAGCTTGTAATAGTTTCCACCGAGACCGAGATCCATTCAGAAGATAATTTGTCTCCTTGCATGAAAACAATTCAGCTCAGTGGGTACAAATTGGAGATATATATCAGCAGTCGCTAAGCGCAAATTATGCCATTTGTTTTAAAGCTCTGCCAACGTCGAGCCGCTCGGCATGGGCGCTCTTCGGGCTTGGCAACGTAGGCTGCTGCTGTCGCTCTCTGAGACTGATTGACTTCATGTACACACCATGACAGCGGTTCGCGACATCTAGGAGTGCTATCTGATCCTCAAAAAATGGGACTCTTGCTCGTAATTGCTTGGAAAGAACTCTACATCGTATGCTCTTTCTATATTGTCTTTTGTTACGGAAAAAAAAAATGAAAATTTTACATCAGCAATGTCAGTAGAAAGTAGGCCTTGCCCCCTAACAGTAAATACAATCATATGAACCTTACAGTAGTTGTTTAACAGTTTGAACAATCATGCTTAATTTGTTGAGAATTAACGAGTCGACCAAAATGAATATTGCAATTTTTATTGAGCTTGATAATTCACTCTCTAAGCTTTATAATGACATATAATATGTTCAAATTGACCAACAATAGCCATTACAAGTGCTCGATTGAATGCAGAGGAAATTCAGCAAGAGCTGAAAAGAAAGTGAGAAAACAAGGTTTGAAGTTCAGCATGGTTCACTCAAGCATGAGATGTGCATACTGTGTAATCTCAGTGAAACTTCCAAGCAGTCCGAAAAAGTAGTTTCCAAGAAACTCTTGTAGGCCTATCTTTTCTTTTATTCAACTTCACGACTTCAAATTTCCACAGTATAAAGAAGAATTGCTTTTTCAGATAGGCCATTTTTCAATTTTGGGGTTTTTGGAGACTAAATTACTATTTTGGCTATTTACAGAGAAGCATACCTGGCGACTGATAGGTAGTTTTGGGGTAGTAGGTACCATATTAACAATTAAACTTTGTTGTTTCAGATTTTAAACACTTGTTTAATCTGATTAAACAACTACTGTGTAATGTTCTAGTAAGCAGCATTGAATAACACATTTATACAGCATTTTTACTGTGCCCCCCCTTCTGGCTCTCCATATCTCTTAACTTTTTTTTCTATCTCTCTACCTTAATGGCCATAACTTCAATTACAAGTTGGCCTTGGTAATATGCATTCAAGTTTTCAGTTTGTACCTTCCCAGAATCGCCACCTTTGCTACAATTGATTGATTGGAGAATTGATTCTTAATCAATTACAGAATTTAAACAGAGATACCATCAAAAAGGATATTGAACCGCGTTCCAAGTTCGAGGTCACACACTAAACAAAGGAAATATATTCAACATATTTCCCTTTTGTAGAAGCTGGGCCATAAACCTACATAGCACAGACATCTCGTCTCGCTGTCAGCGCGTTTAGACCACGCTCATTTTTACGACCAGAACATTGCTGAAGAATCTATTATCGATAGGGCCGTAAATTCTAGTTGGAGTGGTCTGGCGGCTTAGGATCTGAACTTTGAACCATAGGGTACAGGGTTCCGATCCTACTGTTCTTTGGCAAAGCATGAATCTGAATTTGCCGCTCTTGACCTTGGTGAGACGGGGGACAATCTTCCAGACTGTCCAGACTGTCAATTTTCCGGGGGATGTCCCGGGTACCGGGGGATCCCCGGGAGATGTCCCCGGTGAACAGTCTGAACAGGGTGAATGTAAGTGACCAACCCTGATGTTAATATTTTACTTTCGTCCAGCAAATTACTTTCATTCTTGTGATCAATAATGTACATGCAGTTGCAACTGTGACATATGACATTCAGACGAGGAATAAATTATTACAAACAATAATCATATACATGCAAATATGAAAGTAAACCAATGTCGTCTAAAAGTCCTTTTTCACAATGCCCTTGGCCTTCACAGAGATACACTCTAATAAACACCTCTACCAATGAACACCTGCATAAAACACCAAGTTTCCCCCCCCAAAAAAAAAAAAGATATTAAAACAGGAAACTTCCTTCAGAATGACCATCAGCAGTATTAATTTTTCAATCTAATCAATCATTATTTGCATGCTAATGTACAATAGTAATGAAATGTTTGTGACAACTAACATTAATGGGATGCTCCAGGCTGAAGATAATAAAATTTGAATAGCAAAATCAGACCCCCCAAAAAACTGAAAATTTGATTAAAATCGGACAGTGCATAAGAAAGTCACGAAATTTGCATTATTCCGGTGAAACAGTTCTAGGCATGTCTTCATGAATATTCAATGAACAAATTTATGATGTCATATCGCCACTTGTTCTTTTGTATTTTATAAGATGAATTTAAGTTTATTCAATTTTTTCCTCCAAGAACTAGAAAAATCGGATTGACAACTGATTTAGTGCATTAGATATTTATTGCTGCAACTTATTTCATTATAAGGGAGACATATCCTTCACACATGTATGAAATAATGAAACAAATATGATTTCATGTAATAAACATAGGAAAAGGGAAAGTGGGGATGTGACATCATCAGCCCATCTAATGAATATGCATGATGAGGTGTTTATTACTATTTTAACAATATATTACTTAATTTTAAAATTCAATAACTTTGTTACTTGTTATCAGATTTTGATGATATTTTCAGCATTTTGCTGTGAATTTTACTCTATTTAATTAGGTATATTTTCAGCCGGGAGTACCCCTTTAAAATTTATATAATTCAGAGGAGCTCTGAAAAAAAATCCAATAATGAAGAGGGCAAGGATGCAATGCCCTCAAATCCATAAAATAGAACGTGAGGTAAACACACACCCAATGGGAAGTGATTCGTAGCATACCTTTGCATGTTATCGCAGAAGGCACGCTAAAGCTGGAACATGCAATACTAATATCAGGGCACGACATCAGCAGTGGCCCGGGGCAACCAAAAATGAGAGTCGGGCCACCAAAATTCTCTAAAAGCCTGCAATTGGTGGCCCAGTTGAGCAATCAAACTTTTGATAAATTGTTATGCTTTCTATTGTTTTAGGGCCACCAAATTTGCTCTTCGGGCCACCAAGAGTATGAAATTGACGATTATGGTAGACCGAACGGGCCACCAAGAAAAAAGAGTTAGTCTGGAGCCTTGCTAATATGCACCATTTCAATAGCCCAAGATCATACAAAGGATGCCTATTTTTAAGAGAAATTAAATATACCTTCTAGCAGAAGGAAAGAATATGAGGTAAGCTCATTATCTGAGGACTGAACCCACATCCTCAAGTTCAGAAGGCGGTTGTCCTACCACTGCATCAAAAAGCCAATTTCCAGCTGAAAAACTAAACTAGGGCATCGAGGCATCAAGGTCATTATTATATAATAATAAATAAACAAAGGTTGGGGGATGATGAATATGAAAAGAAAACTGTGCTTTTTTGCCAAATCCTCTTAATGGGTCATAAAATGCAGTCAAGCCGATAAATGAGGCCTCTCAATAAAAGAGTCACAGTATGGTCTCTTAAACCCTTTAAATCTCATTAATTGTTCTGCGGAAAGAATAAAAGGCTTTGAATCCATAGTCATTACGACGAACGCATGACTTGACAAACTCAAGTTGGATGACTATAAAACGTATCCATGCTAAATTGATGAGAGCCGAAACCAGGCCACACTGAATAGATCATGTAAAAAGTGAGACCCATGAACGGAACCCAACAAAACATCAACACCCTCGTAACTCCCTGGCACAATCGAGGGCTAAAAATATGAATGCGGATCAAGGCAAACAAGAGGGGGAAGGGTATTAGATGTGCGTGCGTGCTCTCATTCTCCGCCTTTCACCTCTCCCAGGTGATAAAACCCAACGATGCGGGCAAAGCAGGCCACCAGATACGCGAGACCACGCTGGGCGCCTTTGTTACGGACAATTTCAAAAATGTAAATGTTATTTTAGTCCTGATAATAGTTTGATAAATTCCACTGAAGGAGGAGACTAAAAGCTACCTTGCTAGCTGCTCCAGTTTTTCTATAGAAATAAAAACCTCCTTGTTTGTTTGGCGATATTGTTTACAGGGGATGGTGCAAGACTAAAGACCTGGACCGGGAAGAGAGGTGCAGATCTACAGTGTATCATTGGCTGGTGCTAGGGCAGGCATGGTTAAGCTCACAAAAAAATGAGCTTGGCTGGACAAGAGACCAGTTTTAATGGCATACGTACCGATGCTGAAATAATGTATAACAGTAGAGAAGAGTAGAGTAGAATTCTATTCTTCTAGTAAAATATTTGTATCTTTTATCCTTTTCCTACGTTTGTAGGAAAAAGTATTTAAAGCGCGAGTGTGCTACAGGTTATATGACCAGTTTCTGAATCCCATAAAAAAGATTAATTTCTTTCAAATGTTAACAATCATCATTGCCAGAGGACTTGACATAGCAGCAACAAAATTAAGATTAAAAGAATATATAAAAAAAACATTTCAACTGATTTTTAAAGATTTTTTCCAATTGAGTTTTAAAAGAAAAGAATATGCAATGAATATTTTGTGCCCACACATATTTGCCGAATACGGGGAAAAAGCGATTTGCTTCCCGATAACAATAACATCCCTAATCCTTGGGTAAACATTGGTGACCTTGTATACGCGTCCGGTGGCAAAGGTTCCTTTAAACGATTCATGAATCCATGTCAAGCACGACCAAACTTTTGTTCCCGTATTAAAGAGGTGTCACCCTTTTAATGCTGTATAATGATTAAAAGACACATTTCTTAGTGTTCACCCACTGATAACCATTAATTTTGATTCATCGCATAGTTCAGGGACATTTCTCTTTTCCAAAAAGCTCCATGAAAAAAGCGGCGGTTTCATGATCATGTAACCATGACCCTAAATAGTGTGTTAACCTAATTATATTCCACACAACACTATGTTCCATAGTATGTTCAAGTGCAATTTCCTTTACGCATGAAATAGGGCATAACCAAAAGAACAAAGGCTAGGTTTGGCATTTATCCAACTAAAGTAAACTTATATATTGACAGTCCTTAATATCAATCTTATCAATGCTAATAATTCAATCAATACTAATATTCTACACCACAAATCTGTAACTGCATTTAACAAAATAAACTTTTTCCATTCATTTTTCTTTATAAAACTTGATGGCAGCCCTTCCGGTTTCATTCATAAGGGTGCAAGAAATTTTCATGATGAAGGAGTTACCCAAACTCGAATAATAATACCTAGTTCTGCCGCACCATGGTAAGGGCTAGTGTGTCAGGCTATGAATTAAGAACCATGGACAATTAGCAAGAACAAAAACCCCAGCGTCCAAAAAAAAGACAGAGCGAGCCCAATCACTGCCTGCCCCACTGCAGGCTTTTGTTTGTCCTTACTGCACCAGACTTTTTGGCCCGAATCATGGTTTATGCATAATTCCCGTATAAATCATGCTTAATTTGGCGCGTGTAGTAAAAATTCCAATGCTGATGCGCGCTTTTGTCACAGTTGGCTAATTGGTGCCCGTTGCCGTGGTTTTATTCATGAGTCCACTCTAACAGTGGATTCATGAATAAAATAGCGCATCTCTAACCATGGTAACAGGTGTCAATTTGGCGCACTGTGACAAACGCGCACATCAGCATTGGTAAATTAAGTGTCATTTATACAGGAAATCTGCATAAACCATTGATTCAACTTCAAGTCCTGTGTTGGTTCTTGCGTCGTCTACTGCTTTTCATTTTTTTTTTGTCATGGCTTCTACTTCAAGTTGTAGTAAATGAACTAACTGGACAATGATCTCAGTTGTAAAAATTGAGTTTAAAATAGTGTCAATTTATAAAAAAATTTGATCTATGCTGAAACTCACCTCCGAACACCATTTTCGATAAACCGACAAGATGAATATGAATTAACAAAATCAGGTATATAGACTGAATTCTGGAAGCAAAAGATTTATATTTTGAGAGCCAAAACACACGTGAAAAAAAGTTGACCTACATGTATATCGGGTGTCAAACTGAACACAGTGATGCACACTGGATCGGCTCGAATCCGAGGAGAAACAGCATTGGAATGAAGGTCATCTAAACGCTGATTCTGTGGTATTGTGACTCATGTTTGTGTTTTGAATCATGATTCAAATAATGATTCAAATCATGATTCTGGCTCGAGGTCTCATAAAGGCAGCCCGATCTTCGAACTAGATCCAAGGCCATCAGTTTCAAGGATGAAAATCCGTTTTCAATGACGAAAAGCCCCAAAATCGTTTCTCTTGACCAATTCCAATACACTGATTAAGCAAGAATAGGCCAGTATGTTAACAAATATGACATCCATCAAATTTATCTTTCTTATCTGAAGAGGGCGATATCGTGGGCCGAGTAATTAGAGAGACAACGGCCTTGCATCAAAGTGACTCTAATGCGTGGGTTTCGTGTACCCTAAGGGAGATGAAACTGACCAACAGGACGCGATGATGCGTGTAAAAACACCCGTCACTTTCTCTCTCTCTCTCAACTTCCTCCATTCATAGATCTTCACCAACCTTCAAAGCACAAGGCCGACTGCCTCATGCACGATGAGCGTCATTTACACTGAAGATGAATGAGGGAGGCGCGATAGCTCAGTCGGTAGAGGGGGGGTTCAGATTTCAGATTCCGGTAACCCTGGTTCGATTCCCACTTGGTGTGCTAGTACCATTTGGTAAGGCATTAATCCTCATTACCAGGTCCCTCGGAGAGGACCTTGAGCCATCGGTCCACTGGTTGCTTGTTGACAAGCATTCATGCTTTCTTTGTAGCAATATCAGGGATAAAAATCTCCACCATTTACCAATGTAGCATCCAGCATCTAGCATGAGCATCTTAGGCCGGATTCAAGCGGTTTTTCTAATCTACAAACACAAATTAAAACACGGTCCTTAGATAGCGTTTAAGTGATTTTTCATCAACATTGATTCTCTGCCATTAACATGCAAACAATGTTGCACCTCACATGTGCATCTCAGGCTGCGTTCAATTGGTTTTCCTACTCTACAATCACAAATTAAAAAACAATCCATGCATATAGTTACGTTTAAATTTTCTTACAAAATAATATTCATTTTATGATTTTACAGGCCTCATAACACCATTTAATCTACAAGAATCACTCCTTCATTCAGACTATTTTGTTTTAATCACATCTTATTTTCCCCTGTTTTTAAGATTAGATTTCCCATTCATTATTTAAATGAAAAATTGCATGTATTCAACAAACATTTTTTTTTAACTACAATAGTCACGGTCCGACAAAATTACTTCAAAATGCAACCATGATTAATTACTCTGTCATTTTCTTTCCTCAGTGTGATGTGTTCCTTCATTAATAATCTATGCTTAGACGGGGAACTCTCTCTGAAAACTCATTTCAGATAGATTCAGCACCTTTCAAACATCAATAACTGTTGCTTAGCAAAAAAGAAATAAAATCGTACGTGCGGAGAGAATGTTTGAGAATTCTTTCAATGTCTTCAGGCCTACATGTTTGGATTATGAAGTGCTTCAGTAAGAATCATCACATGCACCTTCCCTACTTGCTTTACAAATCAAGTTTAACTTTCTCAAGGTCAAGCTTCATGATGTCACGCACACTCGGCCCTCAGCGAACACTCAGTATCAGGTTATCGGTGAATGCCGCAAACGAAAAAATGATACCAACAATGCAAAGAGATCGGATTTCATCTCTTCCAACTTCCTCTTCCGAAACATGGCAAAGCAATAGTTGGTCTTCAAGTGCGATAGTACTTCAATAATGAATGCCCCTGGAGTGCCGCCGTGGTCAATTTCTCTGGTCACTGTCGTCGTCAGAGCGGGTTCATTTAGAGGTCTGTGCCCTTTTCATTTTGTTCTTCTGATCTTGTAAGATGAGGAACTTCTCTTCTTGTGACCTTCATTTTAAGATGATTTGAAAGCATCTCCATCAAAAAGATTCCCCCCAGCAATAATCCTTCCATTTTATGTCATATCAGAAAACCCGCCTCAAACTGAATATTTTTTATCAACCCTGTATATTTCTTAACTCTTAACATACCACATTTATTTCTATCGAAATATGGTGGATTTTCTTTTAGAAGTTTATGAAAATTTGGAAAACTTTCCTGGTGTAATAGACCTAGAAATTAATCCAAATACACAACACAAGGGGTATTGTTGTCTTGTGAAGCTTGTAATGTCATTAAAGAGAAAATCAATAATTACAATTGCATATTAGATAATACATACCTTTGCACGAAAATGAAATCTTGGCACGTTAAAGGTTAAGGTGGATGATATATGCAGCTTGCAATTTCATAAGCTCAGACAGATAGATACCCATTTTCCTTCAAATTCAATTTAAAATTACTTTATTTTCCAAATCTTTAAAACATACAAAATGTACATACAAATTAAAAATATCCATATTCGGTAAAATTCATTGATGAGAAAAGAAAAAGGAAACTAACAGAAAATAGAGGTTGTAAATAATGCTGTTCTTCTTTTTAACCCATTTTCCTTACAGGTCAAGTCCACCCAAAAAAAATTTTGATTTGAATAAATAGAGAAAAATCAAACTAACATAACGCTGAAAAATTTCATCAAAATCGGATGTAAAATAACAACGTTATGGAATTTTAAAGTTTCGTTTATTTTTCACATAACAGTGATATGCACAACTCAGTGACATGCAAATGAGTCAGTCAATGATGTCCATCATTCACTATTTTTGCTTTTTATTGTTTGAATTATACAATTTTTCATTTTTTTTTACAGATTTGACAATACGGACCTTTAAGTCAGTTCTTTTTTAATTTAAACTCCATCCAGGAACATACCCTTTATTCAGATTTTTGGGCATTTTTTATATCCTGTCACTCGTGTTCAGCATCTCATCAAGAGTTCTAGGATGGACTTTTAACATGTTGGTTTGCTCACACATGTGAAAAGAGATATAGTCAAATGGTTCCATGATATTTGCACTAATGTTGGGGCCCCAGAAGAAAAACCTGGCTTAATCCCAAACCTGAAGGTTTAGCAAAAATATTACTTGGTCCTGGATAGGCTCAAGTTCCAGCCCAGCCCGGCTCCCAGCATTAGATTGCTTCTGCGACAATGGCTCCAAAGGAAAATCTGCATGTTAACTCAAACATTAAATCTAACCTAGTCTGCAGGCACAGACCCTGATTGAAACTTTGATCAACAAGTGTGTCTCCATGCGAAGACTAGCAAATACAAAACTTGCTGTTTCGCCTTCAGTACACAAGACATAAGTAGGCTGCAATTCAGACCCTTTACTTGAGTGAAGGGTTTGCACAGCAGACTACCCCCATCCCATTTTTTGAAGTTAATAAGAACACATCTACAATAGATGGTAAAATGGGAGGGAATATATTATAAATACAACTAATATACACAGAAACTGAAATGTTGATTAAACAATTGAAAAGTTGGAGGAGTGACAAACTATTTTTTTCATTGTTATATCCAACCTTGCACAAGGCTGAATATAACAATTCAAACCGTCAGCTCGAAACACTCAAAGTAGTAAATGCGACATGTGAGAAAGGTTGTCATTCCTTACATCCTCCATTGTTCATTCAACATTTCATTTTTATCTGTACCTCACCTGAAAAAAATCTGTGCTCATTCTGCACCGAGGTACTGTAAGCCTCCTGACCCCCCCTCCCTATCGCCCACCCCACCCCCTCACTTCCAATGGCATGGGGGAATGTCAAGTAAATGGAAAGAATTTGAGCCATGTAAGTAGGGAAATGGGTCTGTTAGTAAACAATGGGTTAGGTTTCAATCACACACGGTCCTCTCTATACTGAGTGATGAACATGACAGATCTATGGTGGAGTTTAAAAGAAAAAGAAAATCATCCAGCTTCTCCAGAAAACAGGCCGTGTGGAAATACGATAATAAAGAAATAAATATACAGTCTAATTTCTTAATATATACACTTGTTAAAGGGAGAATCCCTGGATAGCTAAAGTTCTGTAGCATGGTAATGTCATTAGGATGGGCCCCAAAAATGTCCACGTTAGGTAGGTATCAACTATTCTATTTCATAGCCAAGATCAACTCAGACAAGGCTAACTTCTGTTTCATTGTGTAAATGTGAGGAAGGTCTCCATATCCAACCATAGAAATTCATGCTCAATCTTGAACTTTTTTTACCAATGTTACATGGACATCACATCCAGAATGCCAGGTTTGAAATTTCAATACATCATGACATGTGATTAGTTTTGTGAGTACCTCAGTGGGAGTCTGTGGGACACCAACTTTTTGCTCAAGTGATGATCGGGGGATATTTTCGTAGTTTCGTATTCTGGTGACTCGGGTTCGATTCCCACTAGGTGTGCTAGTGCCCTTTGGTAAGGCATTAATCCTCAGTACCAGGTCCTTCGGAGCGGACATTAAGCCATCAGTCCTCTGGTTGCTTGCTTACAAGCATTTATGCTTTCTTAGCAATCAGGTAAAAAAATTACCACATCCACATCCATCCAGTTTAAATGAGGCACGGTTTTTTGGTTCTGGAATGTCACAAAAAGGGACCGAAACCTGATGGAATGACCCATCATTTAATCTATGGCCATGTACAGATGCCCCAACTGACTGATGTCGAGGCCTCATTGATAGGCGTCAGACATTAGTTGTGCCCTTTAGAATTTTCTGACTTACACTGTTAGAAAGACATGTGCCCTCTTGAAAAAAAAAATCAAGGCTGCTATAGGCCTACATGTACTTTAATAGAATTTCAAACTGTAGCGAAAAGTACAAGCGGACGGAATGTCAAATGACATCTCCTATGGATGTTTTCATGGAATTTAGACAATATTTAAAAAAAAATTAGCCAGTCTTTTCCCAAGTATTTTAGCGCTAGCACTGCTCTTCATATCAACCCGACCCTCTTAAATGTACCAAGAGGAAGGGGGCAGCGATGTCTCTGGTTGGAAGTAGTTCATTTGATCGTCGCTATCTTAAAATGTAGTCCTGGGTCACTCCTGATTAACTGTTTCTTCCTGACTGTCTACAAAACCCAAGGAGGATTGAAACAAAAAGATAAAAACATATTTTCCTTTCCGTACCATCTCCGGAGGGCGACAAAAGACGGCCATCCATGACGGCATAACAGGATGCCGGGGCGCTATTTTTAACAGCCCATCACGGAACAGTGATGCATTCATTTCGTAAGAATGAACAAGGTCACAAGGAGCTGGCTCCAGACGCGAGGGACGAGAGTTTTTAGAGCATTTTCCAGGCGTGCATTCTGAAGATCCACCCACCAGACACTTGGCAGTATCTTTTGAAGTTAAGAAATAGATGAATAAACTTGAATCGGGTGCAGATTTCTCTTCTATACCTCGAGGTCTTTAGGGAAATAATCTGGTGTCATAGATATCTTTTAACTTCCTACACCTTCGATGGTTTTATAAAAAGATTTAAACATCGTTGAAGCCTTGGCATTTCAGCTGCCACTTTTCTGAGGTAAAAAGCAGATCAAATTTTCTTCTTCATTTTAATAGTGCAGGGCCATCTGGTAAGGAAAATTTGATCAAAATATTTGATTGAAGAAATAATCAAAAGTAAAAAAAATTACAAACTCTCATATTTTCAATCCAGTTTTATTCAGTCAGTCCCTTTAATATGATAAACCTCTGATTTTTTTAAATTTCTGTATCAATAAGCACTGCCCCTGTGGGAAATTTCTCCCTTCAGGACCGCATCACGTTTCCAAAACGATAAATATCTCAAGGTTGGAAGAGGGCAGGTACTACACTATCACTTCTGGTTAATGATTTTCTACAATTGTAAAACAAACTTTCAACAGATGCAAATACCACATTATATAAAGCGATATTTCAAATAACGTGACCCACAGGATATTGTTCCAAGCTATTATCAGTGGAAGAGTTCGGACCAGCTTCATGCTTTTTAAGTTTTACGACCGGCCCCTTTTTTGTTAATTCAAGGACACAATTAGATAATGGTGTGTTTTGATATGAAATTATTAACCTAATTTGTAAGTTATTGTTACAGTGATGTATCAAGGCTGTGGTAGAATTCCTACCTTGGCATATTTTACCAATAAAAAAAATATTCGATTTTTTTCTCCAGGAGAGCTATAACTGCATGTTAAAAAAAATTAAACTTTTTTATCCAACTTCAACATTTAGCTATCATAAATCTTAACACTGTAAAATTGTTGTTTCAAAATTTTATACACGTTGTTTAAGCCTGTCACTCTAAAAATGTCTTGAACAAGTTGTTTAACTTTTTTTAAAAGCTGTTTATAAAGTTTAAACAATAGTTGTTCGAGAGACAGCTTTAAACAGTGTGCTTAAAATTTTAAAACTGCATTAATACAGTGATTAAGTTGGGGTTATTTTCTCTCATTCTTTCGCTCGCAACTTTCTTGCTTTTTCCCCTTCCTCCTCCCCCCACCTCTCCCCCTTTTTTTTCTGCAATTGATGCCTTCATGTGTTCCACATATGCACAGGAGGCAAGGGGCCGATTGAAAATATTTCCCTTTAAGGCTTGGGTCAGCATCGCCAATTGTTAAAGGTAACATGGGATGACCAATTAGAGAAATATTCCTGAGGACAAATCTATAAAGAATGCCAAAAAGGTGTCGCAAAATGACGAAACATTTGTGAGGCAGCATGATATGAACCAACTCAAAGAAGTTCATGGTCACTCTCGTTTGGTTTGCAGAGGGTTTTCACAAAGAGGAAAAATTACCATTAAATATTTGATACCCGAGTTTAGCTGCCTGTCATGCTCCAACCAAGAGATCTGCTAATATGCACACACATTCACAAAACAAAACTTCTCTTACTTCAAATACAAAATGTGTGCAACCTTGGTAATATTTATAAGAATCCATAATGGAATTACTCATCAATACTTATACAAGCATCCATAGATTAGAGATTACAGACAGATAGATTTCAAAAAAATTCTTTCCATCCATTGTTGCCCAATCTCATATAGAAATGACATATACTTGTAGCGATACAATATTAGAGATGTTTGAATTGAAACAATGATCGGGATAATACAAAGTTTACTTTCTCAAAGTGGACAAATCGATAATAAGTCTATTTACTTAACACGGTTAAAACACCACCTAAAAATTCATCGATCTATTTCACTGTAATTTGGTTGTAGAGAAACAAGCTTGTTTCAAGAGTGACTAATGATTATGCACAAAATGCTTTTGCTCATCATGACATTGCAGAGTCATTAGATTGACATTCTTTTCTTTGGAAATCCATGCCAAAATTATAAATTACATTATTGTAAAGCACTTTGAGCATGCTCAATGGAAAAGCGCTATATAATGCTTAATTATTGTATGGAAACGACTAGCTATAAGCATTATTTCAAATATTCTGAAAAATTCATTGTTTTATTGAGTTTGTTTGAGGAAGGGGAGTGATTCTATTCGACTCTACTGCTACATCAAAACACAGGGATGAGACAGAAAAGAAGAAAAGTTATTGTCCTTTGCTTGTACTATATATAAAATCAGCTTCTTCACCAAAAGAAGTTCATCCCACAGATAAAAACAAGGATGGACAACCGGTCATTAACCAACAAATCAACACCCTTCTTATCATGCCCGACTGTTTTAATTGATGATCACATGAATGACTGGCTCTTGTGGGAGTGAGAGAAACAGTCGCACCTTGCTACAACTTGCCGCTTGATTCTTCTTCACCTCATCCGTTCAATCATTCATCCATTCATTCATTCGAAGATTCCCCCTCAAGATTCCGCAGCTAAAACGACCTTGATGAATACCTAATCATTCACCTTTCCTGCACAGCCAAAAAGAAAACATGGGCCCTCCAACACAAACCTTAGCAACCGATCATAAAGTTGACTTTCTGCAAGTAATTACACATAACAATCATTACAATCAATTGCACTAACCAGTCCTACTATCAATTGCTAAGTTTTGTGAGACAGAGCTTGGAGAGCGTGAAAGGGGTGCCTTTGGAAGAAAACTAACGGCTATTCACCTTCCGTATTGCTACCTTGGTGTGTTACCTGTCCCCACATTCTCACATGTGGTCATCCCTAGTCATCACACTTGTCTTGCCTGAAAGATTCATCGGTTCTTTCAAGAGGTTCTCCTTTTTATCTTTTTTTTGACAGCCCAAGTTCATCATCCTCTTTGTTCTATCCCTGGAACCCCATCTCACAAAGAGTTGTGATTGATATACTCTAAAACACGAAGAGCTAATTTAGCATGTATAGTGGCTGCACTTTGGAGTGCTGATTGCCTGATTTGTCTAGTTCAAATTTGAACTGGAAAAATCAGCACTCCAAAAAGCAGTCACTATACACACTCTGTAAGAGCTAAATTACCTCTTCGTAGCTCTTTGTTTCTTAACAATCAATTTCAAATATGGAAATCATCGATGTCACCATTCTACATAAAGTACACACATTTGGAAACGTAGATTAGTAAACTGATTTGTCAAGACAATGATGAATGCATCATAATCAGGGCACCGTCTTACAAAGAGTTACGATTGATCCAATCGATCGTAACTATGGAAATCCATTAGTGTCAAAAAAATTTCTTCAGGAAGTTTGCAAAATGTCCATGGTAAACGAAGGAGAACACACCAAATTGTTTAGAAATCAATGAATTTGAGGATATACATTCATATCTAGAAATTTGTTTAAACAAACATGCATTTCATATGTTGACTTTGCTGGCTTTCCATAAGACGGGGCCCTGAAAACATACTGAATATACATCTGTTAACAACTGCATTCGAGATATTAGCATCTCTGGATGTCTACAATTGTGATTAATCGGATCAATCACAACTCCTCGTGAGAGAAGGCCCAGGTAATCAATGGTAGATGCATGGACTGAATCAACCCCCCCCCCCCATCAAATATCTTGACCTATATTAATGTATTTCTTCTTTCCCTAAAATAAGCCCTGGGCCCCATCTTACAAAGAGTTGATTGATCCAATCAATTGTAACTCTATGGAAATCCATCGGTGTCATAAATTTTTCAAAGGAAATGTGCACAATGTCCTTTGTAAACAAAGGAGAAAACACCAAATTGTCAAGAAATCAGCCGATTCATGGATATACATTCATATCTAGAAAATCTTTTGAATAAACATGCATTTTATATGTTGACTTTGCTGGCTTTCCATAGTTGCGATTGATCAGACCAATAACAACTCCCTGATTTGACGATGATTGGAAGCTCCATCTTTATATACAAAACTCAAAGTAAAATGAAATGGATAAAAAAAATTATATGAAAATTGTAAAGACATCTGAAACTATTTCCCAATGACATTTCTTACCCGAGATTTATAATAATTGTGAATAAGTCTTTAAAGGGGGTTGAAAACAAAACTTCCTTGGTCTGTATGTTAACGAGCATTAATTTGTCATTGTCATACCCTTCAGGCAAGCAAGCTATCCAGAAAGCTTTCTACAGTGTTTAACAGATTTTTTTTATCTTGAGTTCAGCTCAATAAAAGCCACAAAGACACTGACTGTAATCGGTAGAACCATGCAACACCTACATACAAGCGATCACCACTTCAAGCAAACCTTCAATTTCAATTCACTGCTCCCACTCTCCATTCCCTAATGCCAGGAATCTGGGAAGCGTCTAAAGTGAGCCACACATTACAAATTCATCTAATTTGCCACTCTTTACCATTCACCTGCGAGCATCGATTTCCCTCGCCAAACTGAGCTAGCAGAGGGAAACACGGGGGGAAACGGAAATTTGAATGTATGCGGATCCGATCACTGTTCGGTTCATTATCCAGTCATCGCCGGAGGATAATTAGACCGCGTGAGCGCTCGCTTGCGGGAGAATGTCGGTGCTATGACCTGAAGGGTTTTGAACTCTACCTACATATGCGGAAAGTGAAGCCGTCATCCGGGGGTACCTGCTTTGCGAGTTCCATGAACTCGCAACTCTTCTCGTTTCTTCCCGGTTTCAGGCTTGATTCACAAGTACTTGCGGAAAAACGCTATTGCTGGGTTTAGTGTTTCTATTGCTCTGCAACTTGGGGAACATGCCTTTTTCCATCTACAGTTGACAAGTGTTTTGAAAAATGATCTAGTTACAAAATGTGGTTAAAATGCACCTCAGTAACTTCTTTTCAGAAGTGTCCTTTCCCAATGAATATCGATTAAACTGGTTCAATTTATTTAATAGGTTGAACATGAACCCACAACTAGTTTAGCACCTCAAATACATTTTCTGAGAAGTGTTTTGCAAAATAATTCCTCTTCCTTAAAACTGTGGTTACATTGAAAAACAAGAGCTAATTTTAGAAAATAAAACTATAAAGTAAATTGGATCTCTTAATTTTACTGGTAGAAAGTAGAAAAAATCACTTTGTCAAAGTCAAGGATACATTAAAAAAATACAAATCCCAAATTTTACATAATGTTTCTCACTGTACTGTTCAAATTGCATAACATGCAAATTGTAGACATCCAAACAATGTACAATGCAAATATTCTGCTAATTAAAGTTTGAAGTTTTTGATCAATAAAGAGGGATGGAACCAAATCAATACTCTATTGTGGAAACTGCCCTCTTTTTGTTTAACAATTAAAATATGATAGAGCAAAAAAGCTCCACCAATCTCTTATCCTCATATCTGTAAATATCCAGATTAACAAAGCTCAACATTGAAAATTCCGCTTTAAAAAATATATCTTCAATAAAAATTCCTCTTGCTGCTATAGAATCAAAAGAAACATTTAAAATACAGAATTCCTGAGTAGCATATCTCCATGCTAGCAGCAACTAATAATGACCTATTTTTCCTAGATAACTTCCTTCCAGTGGGAAATCATGTAGAACAATGTAAACAATGCTCATCCTCCCAGGCTAAAAAACCCTATCAAAACTTCTGACTAAATAAATTTACCTAAATTTCCCGATTGATTTCCTAATTCAATTATCCCATTGTAACAGAACATACATACATTCATTTGAGGATATATTTCAATTTTACTTAAAAAATTGCAGTTGTGTGAGGAAAGGGGTTTCCTGAAAAGCCCTAAACTTGAAGAAAAAAAACCCTTTGCCAAGATCATCATCCAAATAATAAAAGAAATATAAACAAATTTGTATTTTCTTCTAGAAATAATTATTAATCCCAAGTACATACTTTCTAAGTAACTACAAGTTGCTGAAATTTAAAGGGGAATGAAACCTTTGCAATAAGTAAGCTTGTGTCGAAACAGAAAAATCAAAGAATAAGGATAAAGAAAGTTCAAGAAAAATCGGACAAATAATGAGAGAGTTATGAGCATTTGAATATTGCAATCACTAATGCTATGGAGATCCTCCCATTGGCAATGTGACAAGGATGCGTGATGTCACATGTGAACAACTTTCCCTTTGGTGGACTATAAAATACCCTCAAAATGTCTCTTTCTGCTTTTTCTTGTGGTGATACAAACTCTTTATCCATGACGTATGCTTTAAAAATCTGTATTACATGCCCTCATATAGAAAGAACACATGATCTACTGATAGATGTGATAAAAGAGGTAATTTAAGTGAAATATATACTAAAGTAATGGGGAGAGTTGTTCACAAGTGACATCACACATATTTGTCGCATTGCCAATTTGAGGATCTCCATACCATTAGTGATTTCAATATTCAAATGCTCATAACTTTCTGTCCGATTTTCTCAAACTTTCATTGATCTGTTTCTTTGATTTTTCTGTTTTCACACAAGCTATCTTATTCCAAAGGTTTCATTCTCCTTTATTATTCCCTTCAGCATGTGCAAACAGAGACAAAGTGCAATTGGACGATGCAAAAAGTTTCCAATTAGAAACCCAGTGCCAATGGTGTACATTAATGATTGGGTAGGCATTTCATGAAATAGATAGTCAGTGATTTTCATTATAAAATACTGGAATCCATGTATCTGATTGGCTCAGGGTAAATTTATCAGTGAAAAGCACTTACGACAAGATATTTCATGAAACACTCCCAAATGCAAACCCCTGTGGCAATGGGGCTACCTGCATGGAGGCAATGGGGAGGGTGCACTGACTTTTTGTTATAAGCTACTGAAATCCTTGTATCTGATTGGCTCAGAGCAAATTTATCAGTAAAAAGCACTTACAACAAGATTTTTCATGAAACACTCCCAAATGCAAACCCCTGTGGCAATGGGGCTACCTGCATGGAGGCAATGGGGAGGGTGCACTGACTTTTTGTTATAAGCTACTCAAATCCTTGTATCTGATTGGCTCAGAGCAAATCTATCAGTAAAAAGCACTTACAACAAGATTTTTCATGAAACACTCCCAAATGCAAACCCCTGTGGCAATGGGGGAGGGTGCATTGACTTTTTGTTATATGGTACTCAAATCCTTGTATCTGATTGACTCAGAGCAAATCTATAAGTAAAAAACACCTACAAGATGCAGCGTGAAACACTCCCAGAAGCAATCCCCTGTGGCAATGGGGCTACCTGCACAGAGGCAGTGGGGAGGGTGCACTCACTTTTGTTATAAGCTACTGAAATCCTTGTAGCTGATTGGCTCAGAGCAAATTTATCAGTGAAGAGCACCTACAAGATGCTGTGTGAAACACTCCCAGAAGCAATCCCTGTGGCAATGGGGCTACCTGCACAGAGGCAGTGTGGAGGGTGAACTGACTTTTTGTTATAAGCTACTGAAATCCTTGTAGCTGATTGGCTTAGAGCAAATTTATCAGTGAAGAGCACCTACAAGATGCTGTGTGAAACACTCCTAGAAACAACCCCTGTAGCAATGGGGCTACCTGCATGGAGGCTGGGGGGTCACTGTGGGGGGAGTGAAGAAAGCATATAACTGAAGGGTACACTCAACCAGGGGCCCATTGCAGAAAGAGTTGCGTTTAAACGCAAGTCAAAAAATCAATCGCAAGTCCCAAATGCGCGCTGTTGATTGGTTGAAAATCAAGTTACGCAAGATATTTTAGAGTTGCGATTGATTGCAACTCTTTCTGCAATGGGCCCCAGCAATAGCTAAAATATTTAGATTTAGTGAAAAAATCCAATAGAGGCATTCTTTATTTGAGTTTTATAATCTACTCCATGATTTCGTTAACAATAGCAGAAGCAATAATGTTTTGATTGGAGACCATTGTGGTTTTGACTTCAATTTTCAAAAACCTCATTTTTTTCAAGGCAGGGGGTGGAACATCACAACCTGTTCAGACAAGATGGAATTCACACAAACTTGTGTAGAGGAATAGCTGTCTTTATGCACGTGTACAAAGAGATATTGCCAAAAGAATCCCTATACACAGGAAAATTTCAACTAAAAGAATGCTTCATAAGATTTGTTTTACATCACGACTGGGTATATAGGGGACCCCAACAATAGCTCCAACAATTACTCAAGCACAAATTTCCCGACAGACAACCGGGTAGGGTTGGGTTAGTCTGCTGTGCAAACCCTTCACTCACGTTAAGGGTCTGAATGTGTAGCCTATTGACAACTTGTGTACTGAAGGCCCTACAGCAAGTTTTGTATGAGCTAGTCTTTGCTAATCAGGGTCTGTGCCTACAGATTAGGTTTGGCTTAGGATAGTGCTAAGTGTTCTGGTTCAGAAAAAGGGTGAAAATTAGGATTGTAGGTTTAGAAGTACGGTTACATTTGGCTTACTCGGAAGATTTTTCACCAGAGCTCTTGTCACCAGAGACATTACCATTTACACAAATCATTCCTTATGCAGATATTTTGCATAGTCTGAACTGGGGTTCAATCACATTACCCCTTCCACCACACTGTCAACTAACTTTTCTGATTGGTTAGAATAAATTAGGTATAAAATGGAATAGATACGGATGAGTGATATTCTGAAGTTTTAATTGGGAGGGATTGTTCCCTTCACCTTGAGAATTTAAAATTGATTGTTACAAATGATATCAAGATCAAGGGTATAGAGAAAACATTTAGTCTGTGTTTTCAGACTGGAAAGGGACAGTTTCATAAGGAAGTAGAGTTATAGTCTTGCCACCATGGCAACTACCTCGAAATCCTTGATTTTGATTGGTTACGGTACCAAAAATAGGAAGAAATATCAATTTACGGGGCTCTCGTGTACCTAACAGGTTACTATTTTAAATAATAATCATATGCAGTTCTTGTGTAGCATATCACATTGTGATATATGTCCCTATGCGCTTCCAAAGAACTTGGATATTTTAGACGTTTTGAGGGCCATGTGTCCGCAGCTCCCGTGTAGGCCCATATTTTGTTCCCTGACTGGTTAAGTATAAATACCCCCAAAACTATCAAAATAAGATGATCTGCTGGATGATTCAGCGCATTAATTGGACCTGAATCACGTCATCAACGACTACGGTGCATCTCACGGTAAACAAAAAAATTAGGGTACGTGCAGAGTCACAATGACCACATGAATTCACGAATCTAGGATGTGTACAAATACGCATGCAAAATTCTTGAGTACACATAGCTAGTCTGTTGGCGAGTTGATCTGTTGAATTCAAGATTTCAAGCATTAGCATAGCCCCTATGGTCTTAGCACACAGGTAGCTTTCAAGATAGTTCACACTGACTGAAGTAGGTCAAACCATGACCCCCACTGTATGCAATAAAATTGCGATAAAACTTGTTTCTTTGTAAAATACAAATTCACCATGGATTGATTTTTACTTCAGTGATTTTTACAAAATAAGTTTTTTACTTGTGCCACATTCTAAGAGGTTCTTTTAAAATAATTTAGATTTCTATTGATCTGTTTCTGTTATTTTCTAATAACCTCTGAAGAATTACTCCATGGTCTGCATTGTACTAAGAGGCCGTTCTCATTACGCTTTCTAAAACTAGTTTACTGGAAACTGATTTAGGAAACCAAATTGGGATATCACTTTGCTAGCATTCCTACTTGATCACAAGAAAGTGGTTTTCAAAATCACTTCACGAAAAGCAATCTAGTAGCTATGGAAACGCTCTCAGTGGGGTAACGCGTTTCCACAAAAATTAGAAACCACAACGTAGGCATTCTACACCTGTCATGTGGAGTAGCGCGCTCAAAATATGCGAAGATCACTTCCTGAAGAACGGTTGTGTCCTCACTTACGCTAAAACCAGTTAACCGAGGCGAAGCGATCTTGAGGTGGTTTTCCGAACTGAATTGGAAGATCGCTCCCAAGACCGCTTTGACCATTCTCACTAAACTAGTTTTAGGAAAGTAGTGAGAACAGTGTCAGAGTGCTATCCGTAAGTCACCTCACAAATGGGGCCAAAAAAAGTAGCGCCAAGTGCTCAAAAACCCCAATCCTTTCACTATCTCTTCCTGTTCTCATTCTCTCCTTTCTTCTGCCAATCTTTCCTTCTTTTGTTTTTCTTTCTTTTGCAATCTCTCTGTCTCTCATTCTTGTTCTACTTTCCTTCTTTATATTCTTTCTTTCTTTCTCTCCCTATCTCACACTATCCAGGCCTGCACTATCTCTCCATTCCGGTGTTTTCATTTTCTTCTTCATATTCTTCCTCTCTTCTTTCTTTATACTCACTCTCTCTCTTTCTCTGTTATTTTCTCTCTCTTCATCATTCTTGTTTGTTTTTCTTCATTTTCTTTCTCTCTTTCTCTCTCTCTTTCTCTCTCTCTGCCTCTCTCTCACACACTCTATCTCTCTATTCTGGTGTCTCCTTTTCTTATTCTCTATCTTTCTTCTTTATATCTTCTCTGTTTCTCTCTATTCTTTTCTCTCTTCCTCTGTCTTCCTGTCTTTTTCTCTCTCTTTCTGCTAAGCCAATACATTACACTGACCTTCACACTGTTCTGTGTGGATAATCCCACAGAGTCACCACATTTCATCAAAACAGGGCATGCAGTAACCAGGCAAACCTCAGTTTGTATTGCATGACTTTGCCATCAAGAACGTGGCAGTCACAGCATTCGGTAGGTGTGGCTGAAGAATAATAGCCCTATAATAAACCAAGATCTTAAACCAATAAAGATGGCAAAAACAAAGAATGTGGACACAAAATATGACTGTACACACTATAAAACAAAAGATTATTTCTACTTTTCTAGGACTCCCCGTACGACTCGGCAGTCGAAATGTAAAGACTTTCCCCATGTTTCATTCAATGTAGTTGTTCCTGGAATCATGGACCTACTAGCAGGTCCATGCTGAAATTGATATGAAATTATTGGTTTAGGTCCATGCATAAAAGGAGAGTTTGGAATAGATGCAGGGACACATACAAGTAAAATATGCATGGAGAAAAAATGGAGAAAAAGACGAAGGTTTTTTTATATGAAATACGGGACCACAGCATCTATACATACAGTGTGTGAGAGTAGCACACGCAACATGTGTGAAGAAGGCTCCTGAAGAATGATTGTGTCCTCAACTACGCTTAAACTAGTTTTAAGACGCATAGTGATCTTGAATACCACATCGCGAGGTGGCTTTCCAAACTGGTTTGGAAGACTACTTAAAGGACAAGTCCACCTCAGAAAATTGTTGATAAAAATCAATAAAGAAAAATCAGACAACCATAATACTGAAAATTTTATCAAAATCAGTAAAAAAGAAAATTATGACATTTTAAAGTTTTGCTTATTTCTCACAAATTAGTTATATGCACAATTTAGTCACATTTTTATTGTTTGAATTATACAATAATTCAATTTTTACAGATTTGACAGTAATGACCAACATAAATTAACCATAAAATGTTAAACAACGGTAATTCTACATGTTCAGGGAGAGATACAACTTTGTTTCACGGGACAATGAGGAGCAAATTTGAATATTTCATATTTCACATAATAAATACAAAAGAAATTGTGATAGAGTGATGTCATAAGTTCCCTCATTTGCATTCCGACCGGGATGTGCATATAACTATTTTGTGAAATTAAGCGAAACTTACAAAGTCATAACTTTCTTATTTTACATCCAATTTTGATGATTTTTTTCAGTGTTTTGCTTGTGGGATTTTCCTCTTTTTATTTAAATCAATTTTTTGTTGGGGTGGACTTGTCCTTTAAGATTGCTTCAGAGACCGCTTCTAGCATTACTATGACACGTTAACTAGTTTCCACTAAACTAGTCATAGGACAGTAATAAGAACAGGGTCCAATAACCCAGATGATATCATTGTTTGAACTTGAACAGCCCAACAATGAAAGACACCCTAACACAGATTCTATTGTCCTCTATCTAGATCAACTCCCATATCAAACTTTCACAAATCGCCATCACATCTGGTCAAAGAGAAGAAACTCCCAGGTCATATTCAAAATCAATTACCATTTTGCAAAAATGACCAGATGATCTAGAAAAGAGCCTATACCTTAAAGCACAGCAAAAGCTTTAAATGGTGAAGGGTCTATCATGTGAATCATAATCAGGTATCATACAATTTAGGAATTTAAGTGCAACTCTATAAAGTCACCCCCTGATCAGGTAAATAAGAATGCATCAACTTATCACAACTTTTACTCTGAAAGGTTTGCTTGACACAGTTTCTACAGTATCAGTCTTGCATATATAAGTCAATGCCCTTCCGGTATGGCCTTAAAAAATATACATGTTTGTCTGCCAAACAGAATGGGGGAAAAAGATTAATTAATTAATAAGTTTGATTGCCTTTTAAGTATTACTGTGTGGTACAGTCACCATGATGATACGAACTTTCATGCCACAGGGCCAAAAAACCCTTCATCCAAAAACCTGGAAAACCATTCTACAACACAGTTACACGTTTGCACACAGAAACAAATCAAGAAATCCAAATGGTGCTTCCATTATTGAAATTAGAACACGACACGGCATTGCGCTAGGACTGAAAGATTTAATCACAGAAAACTTGGTCAACAGGAACATACTATAACACAGACGTGCACCAAAATTCATTTGAAATTAGGTCATATTATTCTTCAAAAAGTAAACAGTTTTATTTAACTCTGTCATCGGTTGCTTAATAGACATGATCAAACTACCAGACTCTTGAACTAGATATCATCAAACAGACTAAATGGGGGAAAAGCTTTAACTGTATTTGATAGTAAAGCTTGAAACGTTTTTGACCGATAAGGCTGCTGAAATCATACCAAGGGCATGGAAATGTGGGGGAAAGGGGGCTAATTCAATGAAATATGTCGAACGCATAAATCAAGCCATTACTCTAGATATTCAAGTATCTTCTAGATATAGAATTAGGCTTGTAATCGCAAAGCCAATGAGATAATCATTCCTTGGCCAAATATTTGCCCAAAGAGTAGAGCCAAGAGCTATGACTGATGGGTAACCAATAAAAGGTGGTTTCAGACCGCCTCGAAGTTCGTGAGTTCCAGGTATTTTCTGATTGGGAAATTTGCCCTGATGTACCCCTATCAGAAAATACCAGGTTATTATGGCGGTATGAACGCAAATTATGCGTAATATCCCCCCAAAAAAACCCTGCTAAATAGTAGGTATTTGTCAAAATTACGAAAACTTTCGGGGTATCTTTTCAAGGCCACAGGTATTTTCGTAGTGTGAAAGCAATCTAAAGAAACTGTCTTAGCCCAGCGTGTAGTTGGGCACGGGAGGCTGCTGAGCTACAGATTTTGAATCTTGCGCCTCGGCTGCTTATCAGACCATAATGCGCATGCTCGTAACTTCGGGAACTTTCCCCAAATGGTATGTTTCGGGGCGGAGTGAATGTGGGAATAATCATGAAGTTTTGTTGAGCCTGAAAAATATTTTAATGATTTAATGGGAATTCTTGTAATCAAGGTGGTTTGAAACCACCTACAGAGACAGGGTGATTGAGCATGAGTCCTAAAGTGCATTGTCAAATACGGATAAAAAATACATATTGTTTGTTTTAGATGTATGACCTGATTCATAACCAGTATTCCCGACATTCTGATTGGATTTGACAGGTCTACTCCCCTGGAGCTGGTTTCATTAAAACTTGTAATCAATGCCAAGTGAGGAGCTCCCATTGTGAGCTACTGCAATGGAGCCTTTTGATTGGCCAAGAGGAAATTTTGTCATAGTATTCGCAACAAATGTTCCAACTAGATATGTGTGCAGTGACACCTCCCATGAACCGACGCAAAAAAAATCATTAAATCCAGCTCATATAAATATCATAGATTAAACAAACATGGCTGCTTGAATTCCGCCTTTCCGTAGTAGTTTGAACATGAACCCTACCTCAACACTTTACCATAAATAGTCTTCTGAACATTGCAAGTCCGATTCTCGAGGGAAGACTCTTCAAATTTATATCTAATCCTTTTCAGCAAATTAAAGGGAAAGGGGTAGAGTGAGCTTGCCTGCAAATCAAATTCATACAGCATACCTTTAGATACAAACAGTTCCAATTTCTTTTGTCCGGATGCCACATGGTGTAATATTCACAGGGATGCAAAATCCAAAAGGGTCTGCTTGCTGTAGACTAGGGCCAAAACAACGCAAACCCCCAGTGTAATAATTGCACTCTGACTCTGAGCACTGTACTCAAGTGCGACGGAGGCAAAGAAGAAAAAAAACTACAAACACCTAACAATACACACAAAAACGTATGCAAACGAGCGAGCACCAACTGATGTGTGTGGTGATGTCATAGCTCCACTGACCAATGAGAAGAAGGCTTCCTGTGATTGGCTAGAACCTACTGATTGGCAGACTTGACACAGAACATGATTTCAGTATTGTGTTGACCTCTTTTCCATTGCGAGTACGGCTATAAATATGCTGCTATCACCATCCTTGATTATAATTTGCGAGGATATCATTTTGTCACGTTGATTTTAATTACCGAAAGGTAACGAAATCTCAATCGCAGATTAGAAACTTATAATTTTTTCGACTGCCACAACTACCATTCGCAGACCGAAAACTTAAAGAGATCTTCTGCGATTTTACGTGGAAAGTTCGGATTCATTTCGCAACAAGTGTAAGTATACATGGATTTCGCATTTTTCGAAACACTTATATACGTAGGTAGACATTATTTTCATACGACAGCGTTTCAATATCGCCGAGTTCTGAACGTCTGGACTGATTCAATTTAAATTCATACTCAAGGGTAGAATTATATGCCCTCTTCTCAAAAGTTGTCAGCCTTTTCTCATTTTGATATAATACATTTGTCATAATAAATGTTCTTAAATGCTCTTTAAAAAGGCTCATAAAAATTTAACGACGTACGTGTTACGTGGATGGTAGGGAATTTATTGCAACATTCTTGTCACATTCATATCACGTCCTATTTAAAACTCATTTCATTTCTCATATCTATGTGCATTTCATTATGTTTAGCATTAATACACTGAAATGTTTCTTGTATCAGATATATCAATCAAGTATTGGTAATAAAATGTCATATCCATGGTATTACAGTCGGTCATCTCCAACGGTTACTCAACAATTGCTATTATATACTATGTCAAAATGAATACATCAATCTAATTAGAGATCTTTTACCTCTTCAATTTTTTTATCTGTAGACGCGAAAATATTCATTTTGAAAACATGATTTAAAAGAAACAGGTAAAATGTAGGTCAAGTCTTGCAATATATAGTCTTTAATGACAAAGAAAACAAAAAAAATGCTTCAGAGTTCACTTTCAGATACGTGATATAATTCTGATATAGTAAATTCTGTACGCATTTTTTTATAAACTTTTTTTCATAATAAAGCATGGAAATGGTTAATTACTGTAATCAAGTTATGTGATCTATCTGCTATCTTTGTTTTGAGGGATTGTTTTACAACAAACTAGGCTCTGATTCCATTACTGGCAATACATCAAATGTGAAATGCAAGCTGCAAAATTTATTTTCAAGCTGAATCTAGTACTTTCTATACTTTTTTCCCCTTTTCATTAAAGTAAAGTTATTTCCGCATAAACACAATTACAGTATAAGCTTACACCATGTACGTAAAAGTGATAAAGAAAAAGACTTTGCAGACTGTCGTGTATTTTACCTTTTGCTTTTCCAACATTTTTTTCATATTTTGGTATATTTAAAAGAAACATTTAAGAAAAACATGAATTGACTTGATTTCCATCCAGATTCAATCAGATTCCATAAAACTTGACAAAACTTTTTGTACTTGTAAGGTATACAGGCCTACGGTATATAAACTTCTTGGGTAAAGAGGGGGGAAACAGCAGTATAAAAGATGACAATGATGATGTGTCTCAAGTTGAATACTGTCAGAGACATAATAAATTTACTACAAATAGCATATTTTTGTTTGATATTATATAGGCTGTATCTTCTACAATATCACTAACTGAATTATTCTTCATTTGAAATGCAAGTATTTCATTCTAAACAAATGGAAAAATGGATTCATTGAAACTTAATTCCTTTGTTTCATTTTTAGGGAAGTTTTTTTTATAATTTCCTTTTGCAAAATAAATAATAATTTATCCCTCTCCCATTGCAAATGACATAGCATCTAGGAATGGAGAGAGAATTTGGTGGTGGAGGGGAGGGGGGCTAGACACAAACAGAAGGTGAGAATAAAATGGTGGATTGTTGTACTATGGAGGCAAGGCTCTAGAGGGTATTATGGGTGACGATAGAGACGGATTCCGCCGGGACTTAAACTGGGAAGGTCATTTCTTTTTCGTCAGCATGCATACATGCATGCCTTCCCATTTCAACCCTCTAGCTCCTTCACTTTTTTTTTCATCATCATCGTTTCCCAAACCAACCCAAAGCCCTTTCTTGATCCTTCCTCTGCGATTGGCAAAAAAAAAGAGAAGAAAATAAATGCTGCAGGGCAGAGAGGATGAAGACATAAATTCTCCCCTCACTACCTGGCAATGGCTTAAGGCTAGGTAACGTGACAAGCTAACGCCCCGAGGGCTACAAGCAGGATCAGCTAGGTTTTACACATCTCCTGACGACACTTGCTCTCTCTCCGACTTATCCATCGGTTCTCAAAGTCACAGGGCCGCGCCACCGCCTCCTCGCAGCTAGCTCGGCAGCGATTCCCAGCCCACCAGTCACTCCCCGGTCGTAAAACAGAGAGACGAGCCCCTGTCATTTTACGCACGCTCCCCTTACTCACTCCTATCAACCAACTCTCTGGCTAGAGTACCCTCTCTCTCTTTCCCTCTCTCCCTGTCAACATTGTATATACTACTATCGGCGTGGACCGTGATACTCCACACATGTGATCTGTTATCCTCCGTGCTCATATAGTGCACTGGAAGTGACCTATTTTGCTTCAGTCTTGCATTGGCTGTCGAAGGAGTAACTCACAACTTTTTCTCCTCTCTCTTGTTTGAAACCCAAGTGTTCTGTGAACGTGATGAGCCATGTCCGAGCAAACTTATAGGATGTTCCTTTCTCTTTTAGTGCGTACTTGAGCAAACATTTTGGATATCAAGCAGAGCTTTTTCATTCAGCTATTGTTATCAATTCTATTGTGGACCACTTAGCTGCTATCATTCTATTTAAATTTTAGTCAGGTAAAGTGTTCATATTTCACAAATGTTTTTATTTTGTTTCATCATTAATATTGCCCCATTCGAGAACTGTGTTTTCTTTGCGGATTTGGTCAGAATATTTCAAATCTTGAAAGATATAATTACTGTGATTATTTTCTTAGTATATTTTATTTGCTTTAAATAATCTTATAATTTTCTCTTTTTTTTTTTTCTTGCACAGATTTTGGGATTGCGCTGGAGCAGCCGACACAAGCGGAAGGCCGCTACCATTTCTCTATTAAAGGCTAAGAATCCAGGAAAAGTTTCATCATGATTGTGATGGTGTCGGCGGTAGGTACTGCCCTCTGCGCAGTCTACTATCTCAAAGAACGTTATGACTATCAGGTTCGAAAGCTACCACCTGGGCCAACTTCAATACCTTTCATCGGTGATGTCCTGAGCATTAATCCAAAGTCACCGCACCTTTCGCTCAGTGAGCTGGCAAAGACCTACGGGGATATCTTCAGCATTAAGCTAGGTTCAGAACGTGTTGTCATCCTCAATAACGCAGAACTGATCAAGACGGCGTACAGAGGCGTTGACATTTCCCACAGACCGGATCTCTTTTGCATGGACGTTTTGGCGGGAGGGAAGGGCTTCCTCACGTGTAAAGATGAAGTCCAGAGACAGTTGCACATGAAGATCTGCCGCCAGGCGATGCGGGTCGTGAACAACTCTGACATGGGGGACAAGATTCTCCAGGAAGCCAACGATCTTGTGAACCACTTCGCGGCACAGAACGAGAAGCCGTTCGATCCGCAGTGCGATCTCCACATAGCCTCACTTAACATTCTCTGTAACTTTGTCTTTGGGGAGCGCTACGAGCACAATCACCCCGAAATGAGGGAGATTCTAGACTTTTCGGCCGAGATTTCCAAGCTGCTTTCCCCCATGCACCCAGTCAATGCCATGCCTTGGTTGAGGCACTTCCCAAACAAATGGTTCGCCAGCCTCTTCAAGGCTCGCGACCAGAGGGACAGAATTCTCATGAAGAAGTATGTGGAGCATGTTGTAACGTACAAAGCAGGAAAGATTAGAGACATGCTGGATGGACTTCTTGCAGAAACAACGGAAGCAGTTGCAGAAAACAACAAACAAGCGGTTGCTCTTCTCACACCAGAGCACATTATCATCAACATGTGGCTTATCTTCTTTGCTGGTAAGTTCTCATATAATTCACTTCATCTACTTTATAACTTTCTGCATTAGAATATATACTTTGGTTTGAATACATTCCGTGCCCTATAAAGTATCTATTAATCATTTAATTATCAATACAGAAATGTCATGGTTACAAGAATCACAAGGCTTGACAACAGCATAGTGAGAAGTGTAAAAATTATGCTACAGATTTTTATAAGGAAAACAGTGAGAACAATACTAACTTTGTATATGATATCTACATTTGACTATGGTTAGCACCACATAGGCACATGTTGTGGAGTGTTTGTATTGGAATGATTCCAACAGAAACACCACAAACAAACTACATTTTAGTAAGAAAACACTCAGTATACGGACAACAATAAACCAAAACTTACACAAGGAGGGTTGACGGTTCCAAACCACCGGATCACCAACTGTGCCGTAGAGGTGACTCCATCGGTACTGATCCAATAACATAGATATCATGAAGCCAACAACAAAGAAACATGTCGTCATCACATCAAACGTCATGATAATGGGGAGCTTGGGGGGCCCCGTCCACATGACATACCCTGTGTGCTGGATGATCAATGTTTACATGGCACAGTTCAGCATTAACATTTCGGTCAGAGAATAATGCAGTTTTTTCAGGGACACCGTACCTTGACTTACTCTGAACTGAACAGGAGGGAAGGGCAAACAAGGGAGAAGTACTCCATCAAAGAACGTCCTACTTTACTCATTTTACAATGAAGTCACAGAATCAGAGAAAAGGAGAAATAGAGACAGAGAGAGAGAAATAAGGAATGATTTACATTTATTTCTGTATAGAATCATGCTATTACAATAACATACTCCTAGATAATTTCTGGGTCACTCTATTTTGAATTTGCATGGAGAATGATCAAGATGATTTTCTTGGAAGATTAGGATCAAAATATGAAGAATGAGATGTCACACATTGGATTCTGTGTTTGACATTATTATAGAAGATATAAAGGAAGATATTGATGACTATAGAAAGCACTGGAAGTGCATAGTGACGCATGGTACCATTTCAGTGATGTGTGAAGAATTTTGTATGCCATCTCTTTGTAATCAAAACGCAGGAAGATTTTTGAATGAACGACAGATTGATATCACTGGATCATGCTTTTAATCCAATTCACGCCTCACATGGGATGTGAACTACATTTATTTAATAGAACAAACAATCTGTTTCTAGAATTTCACGAATCAAATGCTTTCCAGGTTATGTCAACACCAGCCGAGTTGTTCCCCGGCGGAAACGTTACACACGCTTCGCACAATGCATGTATTTGTTGGCGAATTGTGAATAGCGGAAAGCATTTACTAACAATATCAAAACACTAAAGTTCGTCTGCGTCACCCCTGTATTTTCCGCAATTTCTTTTTCCCTCCTGCGGTTGGGGAAGCATGGCAAAGGTGGCCCGAATCAACAAATTTTCTCCCCTTTCTGTTATTTTCCTCCTGTTTGTCTGTGCTCCCGCAAGGTCAGTCGGCATTGCAAGTTGGCAAACTTTGCGAAGGTAGCTAAAGCCCTGACTATAATGGCGAGTTTTGGGGTCTAAGTTTATCGGCAAATATCCACGGGAGAGCTTGTGCAAAGCAGCACACCTGTAAGCTCATGAATTCCTTTTTTTAAATACTTCCGTCTGGGCTAATCCAGGCCAACACACGTGTTCGCTTTGGATCTGACCTCGTGCCCAAAAAATCTCACCAAATTCCCACTCTTGACAATCCTCCTCTATCTACGTGGCAAAAAAAAGAAAAGAATGGGAGAGAAAAAAATGAAATCCTTGCTGACACAGTTCTACCCTTAAAGAGTATGGTTCAGGTCAATTTAAAAAAATCATTTTAAAATCATTGAAATGTTCTAAATCAATAGGTAAAGGTTGCATCATAATATTTCAAGAAATGATCATTATTTATTCTTAAGTAATTCCTGATGAAAAAAGGTTTTACTTGATGATTGAATGTATAACGTCAATAAGAAGCAAAGCACAGTAATAACAGGAGCACGTCAGATATTGTTTTCAATATTTCTAATCAAAGCTGACCTTTCTCATTAAAAAAATATCCATTCATGTCACTTTGACTTTTGTCCTTGATGTTTTTCACCTGAAGAAGTCTATAACCATAACAAAACTTTACTAATTGTGATTCTGTTTTATTGAAGGAAACATGACATAAAATAAAGTTTTCATGTTTTACCAGTGCTCAATTTAGGCATATTCTGAGGAAGCTAAATGTCACAAATAAAATTTGCTCACTACACTCAAAAATAGACTTCTCAATTAATAATTGATTCATAGATTTAGAAAGGAAGAGATAATGTCACACATTCATGCCAGTATTCAAAACTAACAAAAGATACTCTCCCTAAATAAATCTCTCAAAAGTTTAAAAATCTCAAATATCTTGGATCTTTAAAAAAATTGAGGACCCCTCAGTAGACAAGAAGCACCATGATTGATGCTGCTGAGTAGAGCCATCCTCCCGTTTTTTTTTTTCATTTATCAAATCACATGTATCATTTTGTATGTATTGTTATTTGTTTTCAACAGAAATAAATTCAAATCAATTCAATCTAAAAATTTCTATAAATTTAAAAAATAAAACCTCAATTGTTTTTCTCCCTTCACAGGATCTGACACTGTCACAAACACACTCCAGTGGAGTCTCCTCTACATGGCTGTGTTCCCCAAGAAGCAAGCAAAGGCACAGGAGGAATTGGAGAGAGTCATCGGCCAATCAAAACGACTCTCGCTTGAACACAAATCACAGCTTCCATATCTCCGTGAGTAGCCTTTTTTTACAATCAATCGTATACTGAAGACTTGGGCTCTGTTTCACAAAAGGTGCTATCAATGGTAACTTTGCCATCTAATACCATGGTAGCCATACTCAACAGCCAATCAGAATCAAGAATTTCAAGGTAGTTGCCACTGGATAGCAAAGTGACCATTATAGCAGTAATTTTTATGCAACGGACCCCTGTTCTGATATGTTTCAATAAAGCTTAGCACCATTTTGATAAAATTGAGACATATTGAGATGCAGGTGGGGGATCCATGGGAGCTTGGGGGAATGTTGCCCTGTATATACTTCAAAGAGCCCTGGAAAATAAAAATTGACCTCGGAAAATATCCATTCACTGCAATGTTATAGCATATTCAATGTTGCAGATTTAGGCAGCAAGGTGTGTAAAGTATTCCCCCCCAAAAAAAAAAAAAATAATAATAAATATATAAATAAATAAATTATATCCTTTTTTGCATGATGATGAATTTGCAACATTTTGATGCCTCATTAGCACTGACTTGATAAAAGTATTGCTGTCATGAAATATCCTAACGAGCCTGGAGAGCTCAAAGAATTTTATAGAGCATTGTTAAGAATTCATTGCACTGTTCAGCAACATTCACTGATATATTCATTATGTAAACCCCCTTCCACATACTGTATATATATATATATATATGTAGTTAAAAACTAGACATGTACACTATGTAAAATTGAAAAGTGTGATGATGTTGATTAATATGTTCAAACAAAGCCCAGTTGTAATGATAAAGGAGAAACCATGTCCATGGATTACAATAGGCAAGAGAGACAAGCGCACTGACGTAGACTGATATCGACACTTTGTGGGAATCTCTAGAAACAAACTCTTTGGCCCCCTTTTTGGGTAAATCTGCTGGATTTGGAGACCTAATTCTTGTCCTTCTTCCTGTCTCCTCTCCTAATGCTGGTTAGAATCAGGGATGACCTCTCTCAAAGCAATCGGTTCCCCGAAGAACTGCTCCGCCTAGACTAGCCCAGATCTCAATGTTTAGAGAAATTGGAGGATGTCAATAGGCGTTGCGGGACGCGGCTATTCCGATTGCTTTGATTTTGAAGCCTGAATTTTTTAAGTTAAAGTTCAAGTTCTGGTAGTAAATGGTTGGAAGCAATCTCAGAGTGTTTATCATATACCTAGGTGTTTATTTAGAAGAAAAAAAATCAATTTAAATAATTAAGGCTTGCTTGAAAAAATTAAGTTCATTTTATATTACATGCATTTCCTGGTGTAGCCAACACAGGAAACAGCATGTGGGACCACACTATAAACAGTCGGGCATCTATCAGTAATTTTTCTGACCTTCATTTGCTCATTACTCTTTAATTATATTCCCTTGTACAGTGCAGACCGAATTAATCTAACAAATATCTATAAAAAAAAAAAACTCTTATCTCTAACACTTATGCAATAGTTTTTCTCTAACAAATATCTATATAAAATATATCTACAATTGACCTCACAAAAAAAATTCTCCAACACTTCTGCAATAGTTTTTCTCTATCAACCTAAAAGAAACTTTTAAAAAGTCAGAGGAATAGGAAGCCAGGAGATATGAATAGGGGCCTAAAAGGGCCATCTGTGAATTGAGTAATATACATGCAAAAGTCCAAAGAGATTCTCAGAAAACTTGCAAGAAATAGTCAATACAGTGTTAGAAAATTGATTTAAACATTAAGTAAATATAAGAAATTGAAGGAAAATTGTAAGAAATAAAAGAATTTGTAGGGAAAAAAATTAGGAAAACGGTTTCAAATTATTGGTAAATTGTAAGGAAATTGTAAAAAAATTGTTAATAAATTGGAGGAATACAGCATAGTTTCATTTGAGCATGAGAAAATTGGAATCTTTCCTTGGTGATTTATTCAATGGATCTCCATTCCCTTTGAACCAGCAAGTACAATATGAGTGGGCAGAGTACAGTGTAGAACACAATTCAGACCTTGATTGAACTGAACAATGATGGGTACAGATTACTCAGAATGCAACATCAGTTTGTTCTTAAAAAACAGAAAGCTGGAGCCATTTCCTATCCCCCCTTCCATGCATGAGCATCGAAAGTAATATTGATTGTACTAATAATCACAATCCCAAGCACAATAATCGATCTCATCTTGTTTTCTGTGATCAGGGCAGGCAACTGTCCTCCATACGAAAGCAGGAGTCACTGAACTCTACTGCTCCAACAACAGGTGGCGCTCTTCAAGTTCATGAACAGAGCTTGATTACTGCATGACCCACAACCATCTTTTTGTTTCATTGTCAACACTTCTTGCATTAAATACCTCCTATTAATCATGGCAAGCAATCCTAACCAGGTTAATTATTCCAGCAGTAACTCTAACTATTATTTTTTAACTCTTGTGTTTATCTTTACCAAAACAGAAGCAGTCATCAATGAAGTTCTTAGGTACAGTTCACTCACCATCCTTGGTGTTCCGCATGCAGCAGCACGAGATACTGAGATCAATGGATACTTCATCCCAAAAGGTAAGATTCTTACACTGTTATCAAACTATTTAAGCTTAAAATAACATTACCATATTAGGCAGGGCCCCCTGAGAGAACGGTTTTCAGAACTAAAGAGGCTACCCTAGCTAAAATAAGATGTTATTATTACTTCAAATAAAATTGTAGTACTGTCTGCTATTACTGATAGTGTACTTTCAACTTTACAAGATAAAATAAAAAATATACTCAAGTTTTTCGTTGTGACTTTTTCTTCTTCAACATTGAACATGACAACCATCCTCCCCATCCCCATACCTACAACCCCCCCCCCCTTAAAGGAGGGCAAATCAATAGATATTAAAGAAATATTAAGATAAGGGTGGTCTACAAGCTGATGTAAAACACCGATGACTTAGTAATTCCTCAAGACTGAAACTTATAACTTTCAATTTCTGATTCTTTCTTTATACAGGAACATCTGTCATGGCAAACTTCTGGTCAGTACACCACAATGGAGAAGCATGGGACCAACCCGAGGAGTTCCTTCCAGAGCGCTTCCTCAACGACCAAGGTACGCTGAAAGAACCATCCCAGATCCCACACTTCATGCCATTCTCCGTCGGCAAGAGGCGTTGCTTGGGCGACAAAGTGGCCAAGGCAGAACTCTTCCTCATGCTGGGGCGACTCCTGCAGGAGTTCTTCTTCGAGATGCCTCAGGACGTCGAGGCAGATCTCCAAGGAGAGGCTGCAGTGTCGCTGATCCCGAAACCCTACAAGATCGTTGCAAAGAAGCGCCACATCCTCCAGCCTGAGACAATATAAAAGAATCATTCTGCAGCAGTCCCAGGATGTCGAGGCCAATCTCTGAGGAAAGACCAGTGTCCTTGATCATGAAAACCTACAAGATCGTCGGAAAGAAGAGCCACATCCTCCAGCCTGAGACAATATAAAAGAACCATTCTGCAGCTGCAAGATAGGGAATTCTTTCTCATTTGAGACCATCCACACAAAATGAAATGGACAGTAAAGAGAGATCTGCTATGAACTCCAATGACAATCGACCAGGATTTTAATTAAAGCAAAACAAAGCAGAGAGGTATCTGAGGAGAGCTGATGCCCTTAGCATCTCTAAAAGAATATAACTTGAAACTGATTAGAGAGAAATTTAATTCTTAAAATCACAGACCATCACCACCTCGAAAGAGTGGAATGGGAATATCATAATACTTTGTACTTGCAGCCATTCTTGTTTCCTTACGAGATGAATAACGATTTGATTGGAAAGCGAAATGAAGTTGATCTTTTTAGAAAACAAAATGAAAAGAAAGGTTGTAATGAAAGCACAAATATTCTATGCATTCAAATATCTACACCTTGTTATTACAGCAAACATACTGCTGTTTTTAGTTTGAAAATGTTGAATTCGGCTAATATCATATTTTAATCACAGATATGAATTTAGAATAATTATATGATCACTCACAAACAGCTACATGTATACATATTCTTATGCAAATTTCCACTGATATAGCCATCTTGAACCACCACCTCCCTTAAATTGATTTGCAAAATTAATTTGTTTATTCCACCAAAAAACAAATAAGGTCATCTAAACTTCCAGGAAAATGGAAAATTTTGATTTGTGCAGTAGAAACAGTATTTCTGCATACACACATGATCATAATCAGTAAGGAAAGTATACGTCTTCATTTTTTTTTTAGTATATTAAAAAAATGGATTTATTCTATCAATTTGCAGCTAGGACTACACTTCTATTTTGGAAATACATCATATATTTAGCAACTTATTTTTGTACAAAACATATATATTCCTGTAGATCAACATGCAAGAATTCAAGCCGGGGATGGGTATATCTATTTATGCAATTTGTATTCAGTTGTCATGGGGGTATCTTATTCAAGGAAACATTTTACGCTTAAATGTTTGTGTATGTATTCAGGTCCCTACAAAAAAAAAACATTTTTGGACAGATAAAAAGGAAGACGGCAGTTTTTGCTCTGCTCCGGTTTATTTTTTAAAGTATATACTACCATGTTTGAAATATTTTATCAGTACTCTTTGTATATTATGGTTATTAAAGTATGTACATCTATGTTTGAAAGTGGTTGATTTGCATATTCCTATGAAAATGTATTCAGTATTGTGTTCATTTTAGAAGTCAAGTTTTCGTGATAATTTCTTCAAAAAAATGCAGGTGTATATCAACATCTGCACTGTATTCAACTTGCATCGCTTAGAAGATGTGAGTTATCTAATTATTTGAAGAAAAAAGAGGTATTTACTTGTTTTAATTCAAATCTCCATGCATCCTGTATAAAAACATTTTACTGCCTAATAGGAGAGAGGGTCAACAAAAAATTATGCATATCTATATATATATATATATAGTGACTGTGTAAAATAAAACATACAAATTATGTAATTTTATCATATGACTTGTATATATTGAGGTGTATTTAATCCGTTGTACAAACAAATTTGCCTTGAATATTATTGTATAAAAGTTTACAACTTTTTTTCTCATTCATGCTGAACATCATGTATATCAATATGATGTGAATGGTTACTGCCTTGATACAAAAATATATCATCTTATTTTTGAAATAGTTTTACTTTCTTTCTCTTTCTTTCTGTCTGGCCTCTCTCTCTATCTCCCCCACACACAAACACACATTTTCTCTCACTATCTCTCTCTCTTTATGGTTTTGCTTCTTTACATCTCTCACTCTTTCTGTCACTCTTTCATCTACCCTTCTTTAGTCTTCTGAGAATTTTCTATTTCACTGCATTCATGTTCCACTCTCTCTGTCTATTCTTCCAAGAGTATTCAAAAGTAATTAAGCATATCGGTAAAATAAAATGTGTTAACTCTTGGGTGGAGGCTATTGTTTAGCTAACGCTCCGGGTGAACTGTTGATTGGCTTTTATGTAAGTGATGGTGATATTAAAATCAATGGGAAGAAAAACAAACAATTGTTCATATTGTTTATGCTTTTTTACAAGTATATCAACATGTCATGATGAAGATGGTGGTGGTGGTGGTGGTGGTGGTGGTGGTGATGGTGATGATGATGATGATGATGATGATGATGATGATGATGATGATGATGATGATGATGATGATGATGATGATGATGATGATGATGGTGATGATGATGATGATTCTGGTGGTGATGATGTTGATGCTGGTGGTAAGGATGGTAGTGATGATGGTGATGATGATGATGATGATGATGATGATGATGATGATGATGATGATGATGATGATGATGATGATGATGGTGGTGGTGATGGTGATGATGATGTTGATGTTGATGGTGGTGATGATGATGGTGATGATGATGATGATGTTGATGGTGATGATGGTGATGGTGATGATGATGATGATGATGATGATGATGATGAAGATGATGATGATGATGATGATGATGGTGATGGTGATGATGATGATGATGATGGTGATGATGATGGTGATGATGATGATGGTGATGATGGTGATGGTGATGATGATGATGATGTTGATGGTGATGATGGATGGTGATGATGATGATGATGATGATGATGATGATGATGATGATGATGATGGTGATGATAAAGATAGTGGTGGTGGTGGTGGTGATGATGATGATGATGATGATGATGATGATGATGATGGTAATAATAACGATAATGATAATAATAATACGGAGGAGGAGCAGCAGCAGAATGATGATGACAGTTGCAGTGGTAAACATATCAGACTATCACTATACAGTACATCCCAGAAAAAAGAAAACCAGAATTCCCATGTCTTTTCTCTTCAAAGGAAAAAGAATAATGATATCTAAAAATTTACTTAATCATATATTTCAGTTATTCCTCTTTTAGATCGATACCTAATATGAGACGAACACTTAACGCATCAATGAGCAAGATGAGTTTGAAAGTTTAAATGTCAAAACCAGGTTGCGCAGAAAAACTGAACATAATTGGTTCGTGATAAGACGACCATGCTGTTTCGACGATTGGCTTATTAGCATTTCTTTTGTATTCTTTGTTAAGATTCTCTCACTGATCCCTGATTTTCTGCGCAAATCTTTTTCTCATATACCTCAATACTTATTATTTGTAATCTGCAATGTCTGAATGATTTGCTAAGCTGTTGATTTCAAATTAGAGATGAGATTCCACTCTTGGCATGAGTATGAAATTTATAGTAAAAAAATATCTCTTAAAACGGGTTTCCTTTTTGTGGGGCGCACTGTATAGGGAAAGAAGCATAATAATTATCAAGTCCAAAATTAAACACATCTAATGCAGAAAAATCTAATTGAGAATGGACATCAAAAGTGATCATTGGGAGTTGGACAAAAAAGATCTTCCTTGATGCTCATCACAAAACTTCCTATTTAAAATAAAAGTAATATGAATCTATGCTATCACATCATACAATCAAAATGTACTTTACATATTTGGGTACAGACACCTGTTGGGAAGGGGGTAGTGAAATGAGTACTGTATAATATCCCTTTAAAAGACTTTAAAAGTGGTTTTAAAAAATGCATGGTACAGCATGAGTTATACAACTACAGTCACAAGGTGGCGCTATTGCAATATAGTACACAGACTAGATTCACAACTTTTTTTTATAAGGATAGGTCTGCGGAAACTGCATTTGCTGTATAAATACACATCCTACACTGTTTCAAAACATTGGATCATCAATAAATCAAATATCATTTTATAATAGATGTTTTCAATTTTACCCCCCCCCCCTGGAAACTAAAAAAAAATAAACAATTTCAAAACAGAAATTGAAATGAATATGGCTGTGGCAGAATACTCATTTAAGTTATGATGAAGAAAACATAAAGGTCAGAAAACATTCATGATTTATGATTCAGACCCTAAAGCCCACACTCATGCGATTCATTGCGATCCTAATTTCAAAGAAACATTCCAACCAGAGTTCAGAATAGTGGTAGGACTACTAAAATCAAAATTCAGTCTAATTTGAGCCTTCCTGGAGGAATAAAAGCAAATTCAAATCGCAATAACGTCATCATATGCTGCGACTGGAAGCAGATTTGGAACTTAACTCCAACAACAGGGCTTGCCACAAAGCAAAAAGATGATTTTATTACTCCTAACATTACACCCAACTTCAAATGAAATAATTTTACTTTTTAAACTTTCACATTTAATGCAAAATGCAATTTAGTGTTTCGCATAGGATCACGTAGTGTGCGCTGGGCTTGTAGCTTTGGTAGAGAGTCAGTAGTGGGGACCATACTAGAGTATCACCATGACAATATTACAAAAGCATAGTAGTCACTGAATACGATGTTTACCTAATACTAACTACATGTACATGTATATGGCATTCATCCAGCCATTAAATTTAAATCTAATATTTGTGTCCTCACTTAATCTAGAACCAGTTTAACGAGGCAAAGCTAACTTGAAACTACATCACGAGGTGGTTTTCTGGACCGGTTTGGAAGATCAGTTCCAAGATCGCTTCGACTGTTCTCACCACACTAAACGGGGAAGTTCACCCTGAAGAAGACTTTGTTGTACAAATAGCAGAAAAAATAGTAAAAAATATTGGTGAAGGTTTGAGGAAAATCCGTTAAAGAGTAAAAAAGTTATTAGAGTTCAAAGTTTTGGATTTGTGAAGTCATAAACGAGCAGCTGCCCCATGTATTATGTATTATAAAACGCATGAATTTCAAATTTTTATGGTTCCTGATGACTTGATTTTGTTTTCTATTCATGATCGGGTGTGAAATGATTTGTCTATTGATGTACAAAAGGTACAGTAAAAACCATTTTCAATTTTCTGAGAAAATGACATTTCATTGATTTTTTACAATTCGCTATGTAGGAATGCTGCTCGCATATGACGTCACAAATCAAATAATTGAAATTCTAATAACTTTTTAATTATTTGATGAATTTTTCTCAAACCTTCGGCAATATTTTTCATTATTTTTTCTGCTATTTTTACAATAAACTTTTTGTCAGGGTGAACTTCCCCTTTAAACTAGTCTCCACTAAACTAGTTTCCAGTAAACTAGTTTTAGGAAGGTAATGAGAACAGTGTCATGGATCATATATCCTCAAATTTTCAGCCCATTCCACGCTTGAGAAGGTGTTTTACATGCATTATAAATTACAAAAATAAACAGATTTTACTTTGATCAGGCACCTCACCAAATTAAATTTTCAAGGTAAAAGAAAGTAGTTGCAGCAAACAATCATTTCATGAGAAAGACTTTTAAACCAAGGTCAATTCTCACCACACAACCATACATCTAGATCTGGTTACGTTGCTGTAAACTTATCTTTGTAAAATCATGAAATCTTAGCTCAAACCCGATAATTATGATGATCACAAACACAGAACAGGATGTGGGACAGTGTATAATTAATATTTCTTGGGAAAATACCCAACATTTGATGGAATTCTGTGCCTATTCGCTATTTTCTCAGCAATTACACATTTTCTTCCTTCATACATAAAAACACTTTGGTGGTAATTTCATTGGATTCTGTTCGAACTCACTGTTACCACAACTAGTACATGTATGTATTTATCTTTAATGTAAAATCTGTAAATTTACCCAATAAAACACACATTTACAGCAGTTTATATCCTTCACAACACAACTATTTTGGGGCGAAATGCAATGATATGATTGAGTAATGAAATAGAATAAATGACATTCACTTTGGGGGAGTTACTACTATCTAGGCATTCACACACTGACCAGCAAAGCAGTCTATAGTGTGATACAATATTTCTGCAAGAGCGCCAGCTATAGACCACCTTTACTATTCCCTCCTCAAACTTTGTGTCGTCTGCATCAGTGGAAATGATGGATACACAACATGATAGTCAGGTTCTGGTGTATTGCTCAGTTTCTGAATTGGTTTGCAATTCAAATTTTTTTTCTGGCAAAGTCGAAGAATTATTACCTGAATACCTACTGAAAAAATATCAAATTCCTACATGTATAAAATCGGCTTTATGCGGGACTACCTATTGTAAGAGACAATGAAAGTTCACCCTGAAATTAAGTTGGTTTGAATAATCTAGAAAATTTTGAGAAAAATATTGATGAATGTTTGACGAAAATCCATCAAACATTCAAACATCAAAAAATAAGAGAGATTTGTTTTTAATTTGTGACATCATAAGCAAGCAACTCCTCCATATATCATACAATGTAAATTCCATTCATTTGAAAATTTTTCAATATGATGGATAAATATATTTTTTCTTATAAAAGGGAGTTTGAAATTATGTGCCTGATGATATACCCACTGCACAAATAAAATCATCTTCAATATTTTGAGAAAATTACATTTTGGAAAAATTTATATTTTAATCATTGTTTTCCACAATGCTTTTCCGGTTTTTCTCTCTCTGTGAAATGACCAAAATTATGGCTAGTCTTGGATCAGGTTGACATCTTTTTTTAGCTGGACGAGTACTAGATTAAGGTACCAGATTTTGTAGCACTATGGTGAATTAAAAAAAAATCTGAAGAGATTATTTTTGATGATTTTTTTGATGAGCTGTTATTTGACATGTGGGTGAAAGGGAGTCAATTACCCACGTGTGCCCTATATACTCTGTCTGCCATCTACCATGGAAAAAAAAATAAATATGGGCCTGGCTATGGGGTGAGGCGACATTTGCTCTATCTCAGAAGGCATTGGGTTTATAGAGCTAGGACCAAAAAGAATTTTCAGTTCAGAATAATGTAAAGATAAAGATAGGGTTTATTTAATTTTGGAGGGTATGTTTTTGTTTAGCTTTACAAGCAGGTTTTCAAACGGAGCTATTGTTGCCGGAGCAAATGTCATAGAACTGGCTGTGCAAGCTCTTGAACTTGCAGCAATGTTCATTATCAAGAGTATCACATGGCCCAGCACTAATGGCAAGTGTGGTAGAGTCTTTGAATACAAACTTGTAGACAGGCTTGCATTCAGTTGAAACAAAGTTTCTTTCACATTTTCACACGTGATAATTGTAGTAGAAGTAAATGTAAAAGCAGCCACTACACAAATGCAGACCCTGTTCTCATTACCATCCTGAAACTGTATAGTTTACGGGAAACTAGTTTAACGTGTAATGAGAATGGTCGAAGCGGTCTTGGAAGCTACGTTCTAAACCTGTTCAGAAAACCACCTCACGATGTAGTTTTCCAGATCGCTTTGCCTCATTAAACTGGTTTCAGCATATGTGAAGACACAATCATTCTTCAGGAAGCGATCTTTGCACATGTTGAGAGTAGAATGCCTACGCTGCGAATTTAAATTTTGCGCGAAACTGAGAGCATACCCATAGCAACAAGATCGCTTTCCGTGAAATGGTTTTGAAAACCACTTTCAGGTGATCAAATGGGAATGCTAGCAAAGCGATCTTCCAAACTGCTTTTCTGAACCGGTTTCCAGTAAACTAGCTCTTAGGATTGTAATGAGAATTGTGTCATAGTCTACTGTGCTGTGCAGGCCTGATACCACCCCCTGAACTGGTTTTCAGAACCTCTTCACGTAAAGCGGTTTCTACTAATAATAGACCAGTTCTTAGTTACTTCATGGACAATTTTGGTCAAATGAACTTTCATTTCTTTCATTATGATAGGCAGATTTCAAAGCAAGATATTACGTAAGCATGCCTTACATAGCAGGATGAAGAAATTGAATAGACCAGGTGACTAGAATAGCACACCAATGAACACTTTATGAAGGTATTTGTTGCATTTCTATATTGAATGCATATTATAGCATGTTGCACAATGTACTTGACAAACACAATTCAAAAGAATATACGAATAATCAAGACATCAATGTTGGTGCTTATCTCATTAGATTTTAAACCACCATGCCACTTTAGTACCAATGACCTTCCTCTGATCATGCGCAGAATATTTTGATCATGCGCAGAAAGGAACTAGGAACTGGCTTATAGGACTGTAATGAGAACGGGGTCTAGTAGCTTCCCTGACAGGATGGTCCATTGATCCTGTGAGAATCATATCAAGGTGAGATGGAATGATAGCATCTGTTCCTTCATGAACGACCAATGTACAGCCAGTCTGGACACAGGAAGTTCCCCCAGTCCAACAAGAGAAAGATTTAAAAAGAGTTCTCCCAATCTGAGGGTACATATAGGACTATCATGCTGTGTTCAAGCAAAATTTTAATGCAGATATGAAACATTGAATCATGATACACATTTCTTTAAGGATAGGTTTCATCACATTTTTCAAGAAAAGTGTTTGTGACTTGATTCTTTTTTTGGGGGGGTGGGGGTCCTGGGGGGCGTTTCATCAATATTTTTGTCCGACAAGTTGTCAGATCTGACAACTTTCCTGGATTCTGATTAGTTGAGAAGCACTGTTACTATAGTAACTGTCGGATAAAACAGGACTTGTCGGATAAATCGTCCGACAAGTCCTTTCACGAAACGCTCCCCTGATCTGTGTACTGATTTGTAATACCTCATGGATAAACATACACACACACAAAAGGGAATTTAATAACATTAAATACTACTATAAAATTATTTGGTAGTAATATATTTGATTAGAATGACATTTTATTTAGTCCCTTTTTTTCTCTATGATTCATGCAAAAAAAAAACAGTAACCAGTATGCTTGTTATGTAAAAGTACTTTATAGGAATGTTATAAATGCAGAGGAAAACAATCAAATCAAAATGCATACTCAAAATATATGTTCTGCATTGGAGAATGGCTTAACAGACAGGGAAGGAATTATACAACTAAGGTCATCATCATCAGCTGATGATATAAGCAAGTACAGGTACCTTTACCTCTATGATGTACATGTAACGACATGTAATTTATCAGGAAAGAGATTAAAAAGAGACAAAGTGTTCAGACTCATTAAAACTTATGCTCAATGGTTTTAGCAAAACAATTGATTAATGAGCTTACAGAAACTAAGACACCTTTCATAAACCCAATTACTATGAATTAGGCGGCTAATAGCAGCATAATTTGGTCGTAAAACTGGAGGACAAGAGTTATCTGCATTACTCTGATGCTGCTATCATCCGCATAATAGCGGCATTGGGATAAGATTTTTAGTTTATGAACGCATTTCCAAATAATGCGGATAATTGCCATGGTGCGGTCACAAGGTCACACTTTTCCAACACAACCGCATCGGAGGGGGCGCGTCCAGTTGTCATGGCGATTATCCGCCTTTTTCAGGACGGGCGCTCGTAAAAATAATGCGGCTTATTTTCGGAGTTTATGAACGCAATTTTTATTGAATTATCCGCATTACTCTTAGGCGGCTAATTGGAGGATAGGTTTATGAAAAGGGTATAAAAACATTTTAAGATTTAGACGATATATGAACATTACAGAATTTGTTTAACATTTTAAACAGCCATGCTTAATTTATTGAAAATTAATTATCATAAATCAAACTCTGTTGAAGATTTTAACCACCTGTTTAAACTGTTTGAACAACGACCTGTAATGTTCATTTAGTAAACAACATTGTACAAAAATGTAAATAGCATTTTTTACAGAAATGTTTATATGTCAACTTTTCATAAGTCTAATAGTCACCAAATTCGCAGCAACTTTTTAGACAAGATCATGCAAAACATTGCCTATGTCTATAGGCCTTCCTCGTGTATTGATTATATTGTTTATTATTATTATTCATTTTTATCATAATTCAAACAGATTTCTGCAAAACTTCCCAATAAATTCTACGGTTTTGACCAAGGTAAAATTTCCTGGGAGTGCTCTGTATCAATACAATTTTTTTCAAATACTAACATGTTGTGATCTAAGTGTCTGAACAGTACTAAGTGAATGGTACATTTTCCATGATTTGGTACAAATGTTTTTTGTCTGAATGGATCAGAATCACCCTTTTAAATTTGCAATATACATGACAAATAGCTAAAATATAATGTTGGGGACAAGTGTCTAAACCATACCTAGCAAATCGTTTATTTATCATGTTTTGGTGCAGACATTTTTGTCTGAATGGATTAGAATCACCCTTTCAAATTTGTAACACATGGCAAATAGCTAAAATAATGTTGGGACAAGTCTCCTAATAAAGAGTACCAGCAAATTATTCATTTACCATGTTCGGGTAAATGTTTTCTTTTTGTCTGAATGGACCAGGCTTTTGACAGAGAGCAAGTGATAGTGACCAGAGGAAGGAAATGAAGATGTAATCTGATATCATGAATGAAACGTCCTTGCCCTTATGCAAACACCAAATTCAGACCAGCTGATGTCCAGTCCCACCTGCTGAAACTATGTAATGTTTCCAAGGTCACATAACAGACATGATCAAGATCACCGCTTGATAGCAAACGGAAGTGGTAGTTGCTTTCCAGACACAAACCAGCATCTCCTCAAAAGTCTAGAATGTCCAACATTTATAAGACGTTTCATATTTTTATAGTCAAGGAAAAGTTTGAATATAAAAAAATATCAAAGATCTATCATTTTTAAAACATGTAAACATTTTGTCAATATGCCATAATCTTTGAAGTGCATTTGAATAGAAAAGACCAAGAAATAGCAAGAAAGATTGTGGAAAATCATAAAGTTTATAATCAATATCAAAAGGCTGCAAAATAAAATTATTGATTTCAGGCCTATAGAGTTTGTGTGCTTGAATTGTACATTGCCTTCACCCAAACGATAAGTTGGTTTTAATGAATGCAGTTCAAATGAAAAATATTGGTACAGGTTTGATAAAATCCATCAAACATAATGGACTAATGAATTTCATGATGTCACAGATCAGCAGAGCATCTATATGTCATGAAATATAGGCCTAATGTAATTTCTAATAATTAAAAGCGAATTTATTAACAGGGTTGTCATGATTAGACACATCATTTCATGCCCCCTTCCATAAAATAAATATTTTTACTTAAAGTGTTCCATTGAAAAAATTGACTTATTTTATAATAAATGGGGGAGCTGCTTGTATACATGTATGACATCACGCATAAAAAAATACTAATATTAATATTTCTTTTATTTGCCAATAATTATCTTTACTTTTTTCTGCTTCTTTACTTTTTTTCTGCTTTTATTAAAAGCAACTTATTGTCAGGATGATCTTCCCCTTTAGAAGGTTCATATATATGACTGCTCTGTCTCCAGAACCCTTACATACCCATACTTTATATTCATGACCTTGTGGTATACAACCACTGTAATGAAATTTCTAGGAATCGAAGCAATTTTTTTGTTGAACAAATTCATCATTTACTGTAAGATCTATTTTTTTTAAATATTGCTGGTAAAGTGATTACATCTTGCCCATTTGGAATTGTTGAAATACATTTGGTTTACAGTATAACTATTGGCAAAGTTCGAATTCTGGTATAGAAATCTAATTTCAATATGAAATGGTTGGAAGCAATCCTCAAGTGTTTATGACACACCCGAATGTTCATTTAGAACAAAGTTTAATAAAAAATAATTCAGGCTTGTTTCAAATGACTCATTTCATTACCGCACATGATTTTCTTGGTGTAGCTAACACAAGAAACAACATGTGAGAACACACTTAAAGTGGACAGGCATCTTCAGTCATTTTTATGATCTTCATTTGCTTGTTACTCTGTAATAATACATTATTCTGAAAAAAAATGTTAGGCAGGTTTATGTATATACATTGTTTATAATCCAGTGTATGTTTTGTTCAATTCTGTTAACTAGGCCTGACTCATCCCATTTTGTTTTTTTGGAGGGGGGTTTGACCAATGCCCACCCAGGACTTTTCAGGGGAGTATGGTGGATTGCCAAAATAAGGGAATACATAAAAATTTCTGTGTCACCAAAGACTATGAATATCAACCACTTTTCAGGCCTTTATTTTCCTAAAAGTATCTAGATCTATATATTGAAACTTTAATAGCAAGGAAGACTATGATCCCTGCATCCAAGAATAGCAGAGTATTCCCTGGGTGCCCCCACCCCGCCTCCAAAAATAACTGACCTTGATGATGGATGGGTGGGCGGGAGTACAAGTTCAATGTCAGAGGTCACATCTGATTCTGGTCAAGGGGGGTAGACATGGACCAACAGCCACAGGCCATCCGAACAGATGCCCCCCTCATCCAGGGACCAGGGTATGACAATATGGTCATGTGTTTAGATGAATTAATCAGACTTTACAAAAGGGGCAAAGGCAAATTAATTTATCAAACCTCACGCGATGACCGATGACCAACAGGACTGGTCAGTGGTCAGTCAAAAAAGTTTGACCAGAAGATTTTGCTTGGATGAGCTGAACAGATAGGATGCTGATTCACGATGATCAATGTTCTGTGACTATTATAGCTCTATGTCATGTGTTACAAATTTAAAAGGGCGATTCTGATTAATTGGATATTATCTCCCCTTTTAACCAAGGTCGAACTCTGCTTGATTTATGGGAAGCTTAGATGTCTAAATTTCATTTACATTGTAGAGTTTTCATTTTTACTGTGCTCTTTCGTATTTCATAAAAATTAAGGCCTACAAATATGGTAACTTTGCCATTATAAACTCCCATGGAAACCTCGAACATGAATGGCTGCATAGCCCCCTTACCACTGATTTTCCCCTTAAATGAGAATAACAGATAACTGAGATAACGAAACTAAAAGCATATTATATTGCAGAAGAATCGCTAAAAAAATATTTCAAAAACAGCAATTTGAAAATAAAAGGGGCCTCTAAAAAATTTGGTCATGGTTGGAATCGACCAAATTCGAGTCAGTCAGCTTGGAACTAAAAAGCAATTTTTTCCACAGAAGAATTAGTTTTTCGTAAAACAATATGTCAGTTACCATATTGTAAACAAGTTATGATGAATTAGTTCTCTAAATCAAATTATTCATAGACAAAAATTTCATCTTTTAGACAAAAAAGGTAAATTTTGAAGAACAATCATGTGTTCAAACATCTTTAAAACAAAGATTCTAGACAATAAACAACAGTTGCTTCAACTCTACAAAGGTTTATCGAGTGTTGTCGGTTAGGCTTTTGGGGAGGTAAAATCTAAATCTTTACGAGTGACTGACCAGAAAAACAAAAGAATGTTCAAAAGATACCAGGTTTTAAATTTGGCAACGACTAAGCATCACATAATTCATCCTCGGATATTTCTGATTTACTACATACAGCATCCATGCCTTAGGCAATCCTATAACTCACTCAAACGTAACCATTAATAGCGGTCAGGGAAGGGAAACGACAGGGGAGATGGCCGAAATCGTTGCTCCCGCCTGGGGAATAGTATCTTGTTATAGACATCGGAGTCAAATATTTCATTCAGAAAGCTATTTTGGTTTCTGAAGGGAAACTGTCGTCCCCTGCACTTTTCTCACCGCAACCGAGAATGCAGACATAAACAGAAAGGGAGCTTGGGAAAAGCTTCTGTTACAAAACAACAAGAATGAAAGGAAGAAGAGATGGGGGACTAGCCAACCTTCCCTGCCACCGCCGATCTTGACCCAGTAAAACGAAAACAGAAAGGAAAGATTTCAAAAAGCAATATCTATTCCTGGCCCAAGACACGCCCCAAAAATATTTCATTTAAGAATGGAAGACCACCAAAATAGACAAATTCACTGATTTTTTTCTATAAACCAAGTGTGTAGGTACTTTGAAAATATCAGCTTCAAATATTAACTCTGTAGATACCATATAGGCACTGTCACATACTACCACCTTACGATACATCTGAGAAATGAAAGTATACCGCAATTACTTTTAATCAATTCATCAGCTAGTTCCTAGCTCACCAACACTTTGGCAAAACTTTGGCAAACAGCACTACATGTAGCTATATTTAACTTTGGACTTGTTCGACTTTATTTCTTGCCATCCAAGTCTATAGAGGCTGATTATATACAATGTATTTGGACAGTGGTGTGAGATGGGATGGGTGTTTTCTAGAAGTGTCTGTACTTTTAATGTTTTGACAGATGGCATTACACAAATGACTAGATTATCATGGTGATGATCATCATCATCAATCACCATCATTATCACCTATTCTTTTCATAATCATTATCATCATTATCAATGTCATCAACATTATCAATATCACCATCACCATCATCATCATCATCGTCATCATCAACATCATCATCACTATCACCATCATCATCACCATCATCAACATCATCATCACCAGCATCATCAACATCATCAACATCATCATCATCTCAGACAGAAGTAGATGAAATCTGGAATACCAAACTTACCGAATACAAGTTAATTAGGACCTTAATTGATTTTTAAACATCAGAAAAATGACAGGAACACTTAAGAAACAATGAATGTCAGCTCACAAATCATTGACTGTTAAAATGAAGCCTATCGACTCATTTATATATAGGCCTAAATATATGCAAATTCAATTTATCATCAAAAGCAAAAAAATAAAATTGACATTGAACGTTTCAAAAGTTTTCATCACATTACAAGATGGGTCCTGAGAGGCAACAGCAACACTTGTGGAAAGTCTCACGTGACGTCACTAATTGCCCTCACGGTCACTGTCCAAAAAAAATGTCAACATCCTGAATCAACCATGAATGGAAAGAGAGGAAGGGAGGTAGGGAGTGAGTGAAAGGGAAAGGGAAAGAGAGAGATTATAAGACCCCTGTTACATCTGAGAGATTCCCTACCTCGGGCCGGCCCGGGGCCTACCTCGGGTCGGAAAGAAATCAGATGTAAACATCCTAAACCTACATCGGGCCACCTTTTAGCAAACCTACCTGAGACCACATCCAGAGGTAGTCTCGGGTAGGTATCGGGCCGGCCCCGGTCCACCGATTCGTAGATGTAAACGCACACAAGCTTTCAAACCTACCTCGGTCCGTTCGCCAGCTGTCAAATTACGTCACAGCGCGCGCTATCCCCTCCCCAGCCCCGTCGTTCTTCGAATGTTTTGCGGCATGCGACATGTGAATTGGGATTGATAAAGTTTTTGATTTGAGTGGAAAGAAGGAAGCATTTTGAAAGTATCCTTTTCAAGTTCAACGTATGCTGGGATCATCAGCATTCTTCCAGAATAACGAAATGTAAACAACTTCAATTAGCGCGCGCAAATTATTCAAAGCCTAGATCGAGAGCGCCCTTTGGTGTCAGCAATATCGGATAGCGCTCGAAACCGGAATCATGAACGCTGTGATGTAAACAGACCACATTTCGGACTCGGTCCGTTCGCGAAGCTAATCCACCAATAATCCAGTCAAGGTTGCAAGTGGACTCGGTCGGGTCTCGGGTAGGAAACTTTCAGATGTAACAGGGGTCTATGTGTCTGCACTTTATGCAATGTCAGAACAAGGTATCGTATTAAGGACAAGTCCACCCCAACAAATAGTTTATAAAAGGATAAAAAAAACAAGCACAAGACTGAAAACATCAAAATCAGAATGTAAAATAGGAAAGTTATGACATTCCTAAGTTTTGCTTAATTTCGCAAAACAGTGAAATACACATCCTAATAATGGAATTGATGTCATCCACTTACTATTTCTGTTTTACACGTATTTCATTATATGAAACATGAAATATTTATAATTTTCTCCTCATGTACTGCAGGATATACACATTCTTGAATTCAAATAGGCCTGTATGCTGAATGATGACTTCAAGTCATACTTTTACTTCAATTATTTTAAAATAGCAAAACACAAACATGAAATTTGTAAATCTTACAATTATTAACATATAAAAAAAGGTATATATACTTTTCCAAAACAAAATAGAAATTCCTATACATTGCACGCCTATACATGTAGCATTCCAATAATTATACATGTAGAGATGTGGTAATATTGAGAAGTTGGATTTATTGGATTAAATCCAAGAAGAGATAGAGCGCAAAGGGCTTGGAATATTTCCAAAGTCCTTTAAATGGTGCCCTCTAGAATATTTGAACATGACCTCTATTAGATCCTGTAGTAAATGGCCTTGCCACTAGGTAAGGACATCCGGGGGAATTATACCATAAACAAATCTGGAAGAGAATGTCAGAGAGTGGACTTCAGATGAGATTGCTAGAAAGAAAAGGAGATACACAAGCGTTCATAATCACTATCTCACCATGATTAAGAGCATCTCCATCAGAACGGAGCTATCGCTCTGTTCCAGTAAGGCCATGTTTATGCTTCCACTTTTTAGGCCAGAATCAGCGTTTCCAAACGTGATTACCAATAGCGTTTTGAATCGACATTTGAAAACGCTGATTCTGTCCTCGCAATGGAAGCATAAACACACACTAATACTGATCCAATATCCTGATGAAAGAATACTGATTGGTCTTATTTTTTTGCTCTAGCCCGAAATTTCACTCTACCTTTATCTATAGCCTATTCACCCAAGACCATATTTTGGTTTCGAGTTTAAAGTAAAGTCCAGTTTAACTATGGAAAGCCAATTGTGACAAAAATCTCTAAACAGTACAGGTTCAATTTATCAATTTATCAGTTCATCCGCCACTCAGTTCATTCATAACTCACTGGGAACAATAACTGAATTTAGTCTCTTTGGTGTTATAGCACGATGAATGAGCAAAGCAAACATGAGAAACATACAATGTTCACAAACTGTTGACATTTTTCGGCTCCCAATAACATTCACTACAGAGTTATGAAATTCAGAATACAGAACCTTAGATTTAATTCCAGAATAGCACACTCAACTGCAAAGTAGCCTACGTAATTCGCCAAGCATCTTTATCAGACCGGAGTCAAGCAAGATGCTACAATGACTTCATAAAGAAGCATACCACACACCATGTTGTTCTTAGACATGCAGCAAAAGTATCGTGCATATGTGCATGCATGCCAATTTCGGGCTTGAGCTTGAAGTTCACGCTTCGGTCTGAATTTGTTCTTGTGAAGGCGCAATGCAAACTGAGGCCCGCTTCAGCTAATCCAACTAGAATTTGAAGCGGGCGAGAGAAACCACTTTGTTCTGGTGAAGACCCAGCAAATACTATGGAAACAAACACTGCACTTTATAGATGGATGTGGTGTGGCTCAGTGGATAAGTCTCCGGACTTTGAAACGTAAGGTCCAGGGTTCAAATCCCAATGCAGCACTCCCATCCAAGTTTGGGAAAGGCATCTACATTTGCCACTCTCCCCCCCGCTGTTGTAAATGGGTAGTTAGAAGATATTCCTTACATGCCAGAGTCATTTATCTGGGGGCCGTTTCATAAGGCTGTTTGTAAGTTAAGAATGACTTTAAGAACGACTGGTGATCCTTTCTTACGCGTTAAACCATCCCCAATCAATCTAGCATTTACCACAAGAAAGGATCACCAGTCATTCTTAAGTCGTTCTTAACTTACGAACAGCTTTATGAAACACCCACCAGGATAGCCATGCTAAAACCATGGTAATAGCATGCATTATATTAAAGTGCTATATAAATGTTGCATAATTACATTAGCCAATTACAGAATGACAAATATATGTGAACAAACATACATTTCATGAAAATTGACATTCCTTGATTGTGATTGGATGAGAAGCATCGTTACTATGGTGATTGTTGGATAAAACTTCCAAGAAGTCATTGCATAAAATGCTCAAAAGATTAAGATTAAATTTAAGGTTGTCGTATTTTAAACTATCCTTTTTGCAATTCTCTTGTTTAATAACTTCCAATTCCTTGGGAATTGATTCTTGTCGCAAGCTAAGAGCCTATTTGATAATAATAATGGCCAATAAAGCGCAGTTGCATATACTCCACTGCACTAGATATATTACCGCAACAGTAGCTGAGGCACCATATAAAGGCGCGAAAGCGTTAAAGGAATAAAACCTATGGGTACCCATTCACCTACCCAGGGTGGAGTGCAGCAAAAAGTGGGTAAATTTCTTGCTGAAGGAAAACACGCCATGGCGGGGAATCAAACCCACGACCCTCGGTTTCAAAGTCCCGAGACTAATCCAGTGGGCCAAAACGCTCCAATGATGATTCAAATGCGAGCATCTTGGACTCTTTTTGCACGTTTTAAACTTGATGTTTGGAGGGGGTCTTTCCTCAATTTTTGCTAGTGTAAATGGGTGTTGCGGTAAGCATGATGGAAACTCATGCAACTACCGGTCAGATCATGCGATCTGTCGGACAATGTGACGTCACTAATTGGCCTGATGGTCAAACACACTGGCAGGGGAGAGCCTGCCACTCTCCCCAGCCACGTTGACAGGTAACTGTAATAGATGCAGTCCAGACAAACTCCAGACGCTGAAGCTCATCACTTCACAGGTGGGTCTCTGATATGTTCCTTTTTTTAAAGGGGAAGTTCAGTCACAATAAGATGGTTCTAAGGCAAGCAGAAAAAATTGGAGGAAAAATTGGGTGAACGCATGAGCGAAAATCCATCAAAGAATTACAGTTATGATTTTTTTAATTTTTTTTTAGATCATGACATCACGTACATGCATGCCAACAGTTCCTACATATACCATTTCATATAATTCCCATTTTGAAATGGAACATTATGTTTGAACTTTATTGAGTTAAAAGATAGCACGATATCAAAATTGCAGATAGGCGAAAGTCGTTGACTGCTCAGAATGATGTCCAAAAAGCCCCAAAATTATTGATAAAACTTCATCCAACCCTTAAATAATGCTATGAACTTATTGAGCTATTAAAAAGAAGGGGGTATAGGACGATATCAAAATTGCGGATAGGCGAAAGTCGTTGACTGCTCAGAACGATGTCCAAAAAGCCCCAAAATTATCGATAAAACTTCATTCAACCCTAAAATAATGCTATGAACTAATTGAGCTTAAAGGAGGTATGTCTTTGATGATATATCAACCACACAAATAAAATCACTTTCAAATGGCATTTGGTTAATTTATATCATCACATCAAGAGGATCTGCTCGTCTGTGACTATACAAGAATAAAAACTTTGAACTTCAGCACTGTCAGAGTCAAAGGCGAAAAGGGAAATGAAAATTGTTGGAATATAAGAGTCTGCATAAACAGACTAGGTGAATAGCCTGGGATTAATAGGAAAATATATAGAGACAATTTCTAAGAACAACTTTATGATTATAGGTCTAAATGGCCATATTGCACCCATATCTATTTGTTTCCAACTATGTGGTATTTAAAACAAATAATATCTTCATTTGCATTTATTCTTTCATTAACCTCAATTTTCTTTTTCATATCAAATTTTATCTGTAGTGTTTGGCTCTAATAAAGTGGCAATTAGGTGTATATTATATTTTCAAATCTTTTGTGACTTGAATATGTATAGATCTGCTTTTTCATTTAAAAATAATGACATTTATTGATGTCAAATATTACTGATTAAAATTCCATCCTGACATTTAATGATAAATTTGTTTACCTAATGCCAGCTTGAATAGAGATTTTTTTTTAATCAAGCAAAAGGGACCTATATTCATTGATTGAACACTACCATATTTACAATAAATGACATGAGATAGATGTATCTTCTGTGTTAGAAAACAAAAGAAACAAAAAACAAAATAACAAAGCAAATATTGTGGGTACAGGAAAAATACACAATTTGTCAAAGGAATACAAATAGAAAAAATGGAAAGTAACTAGCCAGTATAAAGCAGAAGATGATAATATCAGAACAAAGTTAGAAATCATATTCCTTAATCAATATAATAAACGCACATCAAAGTAAGAAATCATAAACAGTGAATTTTCATGGAATAAAGCCATGTGAAATAAACAACCAAACTTGGCAAAAACCTAACATTGCCTGCCAAACAAAAAAAAAATCAGGATTTCAAAAATATAGTCACCCATCTGTTGTTTGGGTGTTATATATTATTATCCTTATTATATCATAATAGTAATAATATCACTTGCTAATTCTTCCCACCCACACCCCTAACGGCTCTCTGCAGAGTGTCCCCAGCCACCGGGTGACAGGAGTGAGTACCGACACCTGCACACCTAGCAAGCCGTTGAGCAACGTTCTAGGTTAACGTCTCTCCGAGGTAATGCCCCAACAACCATCCAATCCCCCACTATTAAACTACAACATAATAGCTCAGCCTACTTCCGCACCGACTTCCTCCCGCAGATAACAAACTAGATTAGCCACTGGAAGTAAAGGACTAAGGGAGATAGAGATGGAGAGAGCAGGACAGAGATTGAGAGAGTGGGACAGAAAAACGGAGAGAGTGATTACAGTTGCCAAAGAGAGCACAACTTTTTTTTATCACCTAACTTTAAGCCCCTCCCACTGAGGTGTTGGTTGAATGTTTTTTTAGAGGACATCTCTGGTGGCACGTGTCCTTAAGAGTTAGCATGGCAGGGGAAAAGAAAAAAAATGGGAATGAAAAAAGATATAAAAGAGTTTGTAAAAGTGGTAGAGACTTCATTCAGAGTTTGGATATTCTTTACATCAACTTAGAAACAATTTCACATTATCAAGAATGGATTCCGCATCACAAGTTCTGTTGCAGCTGCATCCAACATCAGTTATTCTTCCAGCAAGGAACAGCAATGAGAACTTCACTGTAAATCTCTTTGACATGTAAGTGATTAAAAACTTCTTCTTTTTTTACTTTGAACTTTTAATCTTGCATTTCAACGTACAATAAATCTATATACATGGATATCTATAAATATAATTGTTGAATATTGTAATGTTCCGATCCTTCTTTTTTCTTTTTTCTTTATCAAGAGTGCAAAGAAAATTAATACAAATGTATTCTTCTGACAATGTCATACATAATACTCTCTTGTACTTCTGTTGTAAATATTTATTTTTCCATTCATTTATGCTTGTTTTATTGTATAACAGTGCATGGTATTTAAAAAATAATAATCAAGTAAAATTATCAAATTTAATTTCTAGTTTTTATACCAAGACTATTGTATATAAACATTCATTTTCAATAATCTCAATCTTCTTTTAATTTTTATTGAACATTCATTGAATTTTATTAATTATCTAGAACTTTTCATTATAATAATTAGTTTTTATTAATCTAGAAACAATACACTTTTAAATCTGTTTTAAAACTTTTTAATTAATACATCCTGTCATTTGTTGTCATTCATAAATCCAAAGTAATACATTTATTGAATCTGTATTCCAAAACAAACAAACATGTATGCTTTTGAAATCTTTCATCACCTCCAAAATTAATTCTCTGAATCTTAAGTTTTATTCCAAAAAAAATAAAATACAATAAAAGGTTTTGGGCCAATCAAATGTGTTTTCCAATCCCATACTCAAATCGGGTATCATAATTCATATTGAAAGAGTAATCTGAAAAAAATAAAACAAGTCTGATTTAGTCATTGAACTTGAATTAACCAGACAATTGGCCACAGAGGGTCAAAAACCATCAGACCGAATGGTTATGCCAATTGTTTTGACTGGGCCATGCCAGGCTGAATGCACACATGCCTGCCTCCGGAGTTCAATGTCGCTAATTATGACGTCACGGTCACTCTCCCCGCTGACCAGTGGTCAAGTGTAGCCCCTGAGGGCTTTGGGTGGAAGTTGTAGATTGCGTGTGACCCAAGGAGAGTGAGGAAGAGAGATGGAGAGTGAAGGAGAGAGGCAGAACAGGTGGAAGGGTGACCACTTCAGTTCAACAAAAAAGACTTTATTTCTGTAAGATCTTAAATTACATAAAACCGTAAACTTTTTACAGTGTTTTCAGTTGAATAACTTCTTGAATATTTAGATGGGGCATGAATAATACATTATTTCTCTCAAATCTAAAGCGGAATGTGAATATTTTTTTGTTTATTGAGAATATTGACTACTAAAAAGATTCTTTTCATCAATGTCATTTCTCATAAAGATGTTTATAATGCCAGTTGTTGTAAATATTTACATATGTTTTACAGCCTTTTCAATAAAAACTACATATATTTTCTGCAGAATGTTACTTAAAATATCAATAAATATTCAATAGACTGACTCAGAGAAATGTTTTTATTCTAAAATCATAAGGGGAAGTCGGAAGACGGGAAATCCCTTAAGAAATCTGGAAGTAGTTCCGAGCAACCGTCGATCTGACGCTTGGCGGCGGTCAACTATAATAAGTGAATAACCATGGGATGTGAACTTGGCCCCAGGAATTCAGTCAAAACAATGACAAACCGCCAAGATCTATTATCAGCGCTGACCAACCCAAACAAACGTAATAGCAAAACCAAAATCAAACTATTTTGGGGTACGGATAATTTTTGCCCACACGGATCTTCCCCTGGGGAATTGTCTGATTTCATAACAGTATTTTTTCAATGTTTATTTTTGTGTCTCCCCTCTCCCCTGGAATTTATAAGATTGGAAGTGATCAGTTTCATATCATAAAAAGGCTATCACCATGGTCAAAGTTGAAGGACAAGGCAGACAGTACTATTAAATCTGCATCTGTCATCATGGGATATAATATCGCATTGCACTGTAGATTAATATTAACAGCAAATTTACTACTAAAACAAAAATTTGTAGGATGCAAAGGTTGTTGAGTTTATCCATTTATTTCTTTTGTATTGATTTGAAAAGTAGACCCCTTATTAGCAAGAACATAGAGTAATAAAAAAGACTAGCTAACATAATTCTTGTAGACTTAAAATGTAGATTTAACCATTTTCAACATAAAAAAAATAATGACACTGAATCTTTTATCCATTATATCAAGTGAAAACCTGGATTCTTATGTGTTAATTTTCTGAATTGGGCAAAAACACTCATCTACATGACAGTCAAGAAAACAAAATATACTAATGAATTCCGCTGTGGAAAAGTTGACAGATAACATCAATGATGGCAAAAATATTGCAAAGTAATGCTTTACTACTGAGAGGAACCGGCTCCTGGCTTCCATCCAATCCAATAGACATTTCCAATGTCAAATTCATTAACATGCCACCTTAACTTTCACTCATGCTAAATGCATAATACATAACACACCACATATCCTGTGCACTGTGTGTGTGTGTGTGTGTGTGTAGAAAGAACACACAGGGAGAGAAAGTGGGCGGGGAATGGAGTCTTAGCCAATCAGCTGGCTGCAAATGTTCTCTGACCTTGCTGGAAATAATGAATGAAAGTGGGCGTGCCTGCAGGGCTGGCCATTGACCAATCGGGAGGCAGGGGGAGTTGATTGACAATCAGGGCTGATGATAAGGACTCTGGATTAAAAGCCACTGGAAGTGAGGAGGGAATAGAGGGATGGGTGACAGGGTGGAATGTCAAGTTCGCATTACAGGTAAAACTATACATCTAGATTCATATACAAGCTGGGGAGGATATTGTTGAATGAATGAATCAATCCTACAACTAAAAACAAATGATCAGCTTTGGCTTTCCCACAAAGTATAAACACCAGCAGAGAAAGGAGTAGTCTGCCAACAGAGAGGTGTGAATACCAAAAGCCCTGCTCTCTTCTTTTTGATACATTTTAAACTCTGTTGGAATTGTGGATTATGACAGCATGGTGATATTCATTCAATTTCACCAAATATCCCGTTTCTCAAATTAACTTGCATATTTGATTAACCTTTCCCTTGGAAAGAGATGGATTTTTAATGAGGTTCAAACCGAGCTGAGAAGGATTATGTTCCGGTGAAAATGGCATCAGCAAGGCTCTGTCCGCACAGGTCAAAGTTGAAAATGTCTGGAGTGTGATGAGGGGGGGAAACGTTTCACAAAAAATTCAAGTTTCATGGGTCTGGTGTAAATGCACTCTGTTCGGAGGAATATCTATATAATGCAGGAGCGTATTGTCAAAGGATCATTTGTAAATCTTTCTGGAATCTGAGTGGTGTATTTCTGTGACTTGAAACTTAGGGAGAAGCTATGACCTGTTGTGATACCAAGGTCCCAAAATTTATTCATTCACATCAAAACCCTTTTGGTGAGTATACATAACTGTGTTTGTTTTATTTTCAATATTTCATACCTGAAGAATTATAAATATGTAGCATCACAACTACTTATCCAACTGTATATTAATTACATTTTTCTTTTTTTTTTTTAAATCTCTACAGGATCAGTATTAAGACAACAGCTCTCCAGCCAGTGACCACAGCTCATGGGAGTATGGCCCCGATCCTCATCCCTCTAATGATTATTGCAAGCATCATTGTCTACTACTGTCAAGAGTGGATAGACTTCAACATCAACAAGGTTCCCCTAGGTCCAACATCACTTCCGTTTATCGGCAATGTCTTGCAAATCAAATCAAAGGCACTGCACCTCTCCCTTACAGACATGGCTGCAAGGTTTGGCAACGTCTTCAGCATTAAGTTGGGCCGTCAGCGCGTGGTGGTTCTCAACGATGCCCAGGCCGTCAAAACAGCTTACAACGGACCTTATTTCACCAACCGCCCAAGTGTCTTTTCAATCGAGTTCTTCGTCAGTAAGGGATTCATGGCATGCCAGAAGAAGCACGACTTCCGCATCCACACCAAGCTCATGAAGCATGCCTTCCAGGCAGTCACCTACACCAGCCTCGGGGACAAATTGGTTGAAGAGGCACAAGATCTAATCAAGCAGTTCGAGTCCTACAATGGTAATGCCTTTAACCCTCGAGAGGACATCAACCTGGTGTCCCTCAACATCCTGCACAACATCGCTTTCGGGAAACGCTACCAGAAAGGCGATGACGAACTCCAGGAGATCTTCGACTACTCTGCCCGTATCATGAAGGGCGTGTCTCCAGTCCATCCCGTCAATCTGATTCCTTGGCTTCAAAGGTACCCAAACCCCTGGATGAAGGACTTGGCTGATGCCAGGGACAAGAGGGACAACATGCTGCTTAGGTTCTATGAGGAACACAAAGAGACCTACCAAGAAGGAGAGATCCGTGACATGGTGGATGCTCTCATCAAGGTCTCACAAGATGCAGAGGAAGCCGGTGACATGGAAACCTTGAGGCTCCTTTCACCGCTTCACATCATCACCAACATCTGGACAATCTTCTTTGCAGGTAGGTCTTCCTTCATTTTGCTTTGTTTCACAAAGTCTCACAAAGTCTCCTTTACAATTGTTTCACAATGTCTCCTTTACAAATGGTTTGTTATAATAACTTTCCTGGATGCAATTTTTACTACTATTCTCCTAATTTTTATGGAAGGATGGACAGGCACACCCCAATAAATATCAACCTAGCTATCACAAAGTACCACTCTTCTTCAGCCCCCAAATAAGCTTCTTAATATTCCTTTCTAAATCTCTTTCCAATTCAACTAAAAGATTTTCTACAGACTAACATATCACATTCATAAGGCTTGTATTCACTCTTTGCACGCAAATTCCTTCAATTAAAAAAAAACGGCATAATAAAAAGCCCAAACCAATTCATAGCTTACGATTGAAATAAAAAAGAAAATAAAATCAGAAATTTGCCAGAGTTGCAGAGTTATTTTTTTTATTGGAATACCAGGGATCATTGACCTTGGTCCGAACTTTCCCAGTGCATGAAACACACACTGATACAGTCTGGAAAAAGAAAGATAAACCTTACCGACAACGAGGGCCAACAATGTTTTTGGAGTCGTCTTTCCCGCCCTGACAAGTGCACTGACTGCGTAATGTGAACTTGATCCGCCTTCTTAGTGGCATGATTATTTTTGTAACCATTTTCTGTAATTGCTTGGATTAGTCGCAGTGCCTCGGGTTATTTCAAAAGTGCCCTTAAATACACCGAGGAAGTCATCATCATCAGAAATTCTGAATCAACAAATTTTTTCCTCCAAGTCAGAAAATAGAAAAAAAAATTATTGATGGAGAAATACAAATAATCCTGACACTGACGAATTTCAAGAATGAAAGTGACTTTTGGGGTAATAGCAGTTTAAAAATTATTATGATGTAAAGGATTTTTTATATTGATCAAAATTAAAATCATACCTTTTTGTATAAAAAAAGGTGTCAAGTCTTAATCCTAATGAGCATTTTTATTATTTATAATCATTGATCCTTAGAAATAGGAAAATTAACTCTTTCATTATCTCTCAATGAAACTTTCTTTGTCATTCTATATATACTCTGTCAATAACATTAGTTTTTCTTTTCAATGATTATAAAACTCCATTTGTGAAGCGATAGTTAAGTAACTGTCTGGGTTTTAGTATTTATTTTGGGATATCAGTTTAAATCAGGTTGCAATGTATTTCAGTCGTTAAAAAAGCAAAATCTAACATTGACCTAAAAAAGATCACTGTTGAAGTGCACTTGAAACTTCTAACTCTTATGCCATTAAATCAACCTTTCAAAGCTGCAAAGTAAACACTTTCTTTTCTGTAACTATTTTGGGGGATAAACTTTCAAATACAGCACCGAAACTTGGGGGAGGGATTAGCCTCACAAATTGCTCCAGCACAAAACGTCTGGCGCAAATGGCTAAAGGCAGCGAGTAGGAAACCTTCTATAAATATCCACTCCATTTACCCCAATTCTTTGCCACCTCAAACCACCCCCTCCAGAGCTTGGCACAATTATTCTTGCCCTGTCTCGACCGAACAATCTACCCCGCAGAAAAAAAATACGCAAAATATTTCCCCAAAACGAGAAAACATTTATCAAATCACCTACGCACGTGATCTAAACGTGAAGCTCAAAAAAAAATTCCCCAAAAAAGGTAATAACCCACTCCTTCATGTAGGAGGGATAATGAGCTTCATCAATCTCTCCAAGAGAAAGTGGGAAAAAAAATCAAAGCATTAACAAAATTGAAGCATTCCTCGAAAACGAACAATCATTTTCTGCATGCTTCATGCATCAATCAAAGAGCAGCGTGGGTGAAGCAAGGGTGAAATGGGAATAATATATTAAAAGCATCAATCTCAAAGAGTATAAACCTAATGGAATTTTTTTTTTTTTAATCTTAGCAATCACATCCAGGACCCTACCAGAACCCTTTCTGAAATAATGCCTACAGTTTGTTCACCATAAAGAAATATCCAAGAGCAAATCACATAAATTATAACTTAGTAAACCCATTTTCCCTTTTTTTTAATTCTTCAGGAACGGACACGATCAACAATGCCTTACTCTGGGTCCTCCTCTATATGGCCATGTTTCCTGAAGTTCAGAGGCGAGTTCAGGAAGAAATTGATCGGGTTATTGGTGACAGGTCACCGTGTCTGGAAGACGAGCAGGCACTCCCATATCTGTGTAAGTCTCTCTTCTTTACCCTATCTGTACAGGAGGGTTTCTCTTAAGGTATCTCCTGTAATTTCTCCATGGGATGATTTGATAATTTTGAGGGCAGGGCACCCTCTAGAGACCAATGCATTACATTATTCAAGTTTTTTTTTTATTTGAAACATTTCTTACTTCAGATACTGATTGTGACCAAATAATTATGTCTTTTTAAAATTGATTAAAATGAGTAGAAACAAAGAGGTTTAAAGTTGGGAAAAACAAATCATTTCATGAAGGTTGGCTATAAATAAAAATACTAGAAGCAAAGTAATCTATATATTTAATCAAAGATGATTACACCACCCCCCCACAACAAACAAAATGGTCCCAAAAATGGTATGGTACATTTGTAGACACATTTTTTAAACAAAATCATGAAAAATATAAAACCTGGAATAAGATGGCGTTTTTTATTTTTATTCTTTAGAATCCAAAGAGGGATCTAGATTTACAAATCAACTAATCTCGAGCCTCTTTACACTTGTTTTCCTTGCAGGCGCCACGTTCTATGAGACCCTCCGTTTCAGCTGTCTGTCTCTGCTCGGTGTCCCTCACGCTGCCGTGTGTGATACAACCCTCAATGGCTACCACATTCCTGCTGGTGAGTTTCTCATACATTTTTATTAAAGCTAAATGAAAGTAGTTGCAGTAAAACACTGATTTTGTGAGAAAGTCTGTAAAACCAAGGTATATCACCGTGGATCTAGATCTGGTACGGTTACATAAACTGAACTTTGTGAAATCATAAAATCTAAGCTGAAAAACGATCACACTGAAGATCGCCAACACAAATAGGCTCACGTGGGACAGTGTATTGTTATTATTGCTGGAATAAAGACCTGACGGCAATGTGACAGAATCTGCGTTTATTTTGCTTATTTCTCAGCAATTACACAATTTCTTCCAGAATCCTTTGGCACACATTTTTATTCATACAAACAGACACTTGGGTGGTCATTATAATAGATTCTGTAAAAACTAAAAGTCATTTTGAGATCGTTACCACAACTGGCATTTATCTTTAATAACCCAATTTAGTTCCATGCCTGAGGTTCCATGCCTGAGAAAATTCAAGCTTCATGTCGGGGAAAATGTATATGTTTTGCTAATATTGAGTATTATGCTGAAATTTAGCAGTTTTCAATGGGCAGATAGGGACTAGGGATGAATTAAAAACACATTCAAATTGGTGGATTTTATCCTATTTTATCCTTCATTTTGACATAAAGCTTGCCAAATGGTTTCTGGACTACATGTATGTGCATCAGGTGAAACCATAACAAAAAAAGGTGCGCAGAGTGAATCAATGAATCGTTTCCTCCTATTGGTCAAGGGAACAAAAATCAAAATAAATTTAATAACAAAATAACAGGACTGAATGTTCATCCCAATAACAAAAGATTTATTTTATTCCTTGCTCCAGGTACGCAAGTTTTGGCCAACTTCTGGGCGATCAATCACGACAAGACTACCTGGGAAAACCCGGAACAATTCCGCCCCGAGCGTTTCCTCGACGACAACGGCCAGCTACGCAACATGAAGGACTTTCCTCACTTCATGCCTTTCTCCACGGGCAGGAGAGCTTGCCTGGGAAAGAACATCGGCAAGTCCGAGATCGTCATCCTCTCCGCTTGCCTGCTGCAGCGACTCGACATTGCGGTACCCAGCGGCGAGGGGGCACAACGGCCCACCCTTGAACCGGAGGTCCACTTTGACTTGGTGCCCAAGCAGTACAACATTGAGGTCACACGGCGCGACAGCGCACCCTCATTATGAAGATACATGCGACGAAATGACATTATAAAAATGGACAGAGGAAAATCCATGATCTCTCTCCAACATTGACTATATTCTCGTAATCCACGTCATGCAGCGAATTCACACAATTTTATCATGGAAATGTAGCTACTGCTCAATCAATTTCAGAAGTATGTATTCAAGTACTGTACAAGATCCAACTAAGCAAACCACTACAAGGGGTTTCACTGCCTATTTAAAAACATGTATCTGCACTGAATTTGCTATGCATTCTTTTTAAACATCATTATATCGCAAGTGCTGATTACGGACACAAATGAACTTCATTTCATACCTTCACATAAAATTTGTGCTTCAAAGTGATACTATCACATATTTAATCTATTTATTGCTATTATTACATAATGTTAGTGAAATATCTGTATATCTTGCATTGCAATATATATTGTACTACATGTATATACTGTAAAAATGTACAGAATGAATGTGTATATATATCAAATTATTTTATCTGTATGTCGCTACATACAATATATACAACAAAAGGAAAAGAGGCTGTAAATGAAAGTACAGCTCACAGTAATTGCATAATAGTTAATAATTTGTTTATAGTTGATAAATGTACCTATACTACAATGGCTGCATATATGTATGAATCAATGCACTAAAGAACGAGTCGATAATGCAGCTGAAAAGAGAAAGCTTAAGAAAAGCAAAATGCTGAAAATGGTCCCTTTTTGGAGTCACTTCATCTTTTTTTTAAGTATTCTACTTTGAAATCTTGCTGCACTGTACATAGCATTTGAATTTTATATTTAAAGTGATCTCATCAACCTTAACTTAATAATTATGATTATTATAATTATGTTTGATTTTAAAATGGAAAATGTTGATGAACCATTACGGGGATACATCACTGGACTTCAAATTTCATTGATCCATTGTATTTTTAACAAGAGGAAATTCTGCTTTTGGGGTAAATCCTTTCATACCTCCTCCCCTAAAAAATAATGATAATAATAACTATCAAAATAACAATAATAATAAAAGTATCAACATGCTGAATAAGTTATCATAATAAACTACATTGTAAATCTTGACAGCTGCTACAATAAGCCTTTCTATGAATGTACATGTATGTGTTAATCATTTGATAACGATTTATAGAATGGATTTGAAGGTGATTGAATATTATGTGCAAGGACTTCCAGAAAAAAAAACTATTGTCAGCTATCATAAAGCACACAATACAAATACCACAAAGGTATGCTTTGAAAACAATTACAATCATTTAGGGAAAACACAAGATAAGAAATGTCAAAGTAACCAGATGTACAAGTACACGAGCAAATGCAGTGTTGAATTTTCTATCTAAAAATCAATATCTCAAACAATGCACATGCCATCATCAACACGATCTCAAAAGGTGTGTTCACAGCCGCAAAAATGAACGCTTTAGGAACATTCACTAACAGGTTAGAACACGACCCCTGTCTTCACATTGAGGATACAAGAATATGTTATAATTTGTCATCGAGTCTAACACATACACAGAGTGCATCATTGTAATTTCAGGAATATACATGTATTCTTTGCAACAGAAATTATTGGCTAGAGGAGGAAAATGGATTGGGATAAACTGAAAAAGCAGGTTTCTAGGATTTTTTTCTCTTTTTTTTATTTGGCTGACAAAACTATTTCTACTGCATTACATGTCAAATACAATTGTCAATGGCCATTTATCTTTTTTTTCGGTGAAACATACCACTGCATTGTTGAGGGAGAGGAATATGAAGAAACAAAAGAAAACAACACAAATTTTCTTTGTAGAAATGAGCAACAGCGCATGCACAAATGCACTTTGGGATGTCTACATTCAGCTGCTGACATACAAGGGTTTGAGTTTGTGGGCGTCTTTTGACGAGGCTATGCACGCAGGGAATTTCGGTACCTGTTTGCTTGTCGACGATCCTGCAGTTGACGAGCTTGATGATGTTGTTGTTGCAGTTTTAGTGTTCTCCTTTAGGGGTCAAGATGACAAAGAGTGATAGGAAGAAATCATAGAGTTTTAAATGTGCCTATAAACTGAATATGTGTTCTCATTATGTGGAACTCAAAGGACATAATCTACATCTTTCTGAGTTCAGATCTGGTAGAAAGTACATAGTATTTTTTTTAATGTAAAATGACATTCCGGCTGAAAGAACAAAGTAAGATGCATTAAATCATATTGATCATGCATTATTCTGTGCTTACATAATAATACATGTAATAATGAATTACGTGAAATTGAAAACTTAAATGACTATATTTGTACATTATTTTGTGTAAAGCCCCCCCCCCCCTTCTTTATTCCTTTCCCTTTCTCTTTCTTTTACAATTATACAAATCTTTACATTTCTTTTTTTTTCTTTCTCACTTTTTCAAAGAGATTTTAATGAAGGTAAAGTGAAAACTGAGAAAATGCAAAACAAAAACCTAGAGTGAAAGACTGATAGAGTGAGGAAAAGGAGAAAAACGGACAGAGAGAGGTGGAGTAGAGAGATGGACGGACAGAGAGAGTGAGAGAATGTGAAAAGGGCTCCATGAAAAACACATAAACTTAGGTAAAATGATCAATTAATATCTTATTTCATATTTTCATTCTGGCTATTGCCAAATTTTCACGATAGCAATCTAGGACACACTCCACATAATTTCTTTCATCCTTCCTTCCTTCCTTCCTTTCTTTCTTTCTTTCTTTTTCTCTCTCTCTCTCGTGTCGCATAAATAGAAAAAATAAACACGTAATAATAATAGTAGTAATAACAGGCACTTATACAGCGCCATCTATCTAGAAATATTCTATTCCGAGCACACGAGAGAAGAAAGAATGAGAAAGTTTGGATGAGTGTCAAAGTGGCAATAAGTAATACTGTTAGAAAAGAGAAGTTTAGACTGGAAGGTCTCTAGTGATGGTATAATTCTTAAATTCAACGGCAAATTATTCTAGAGAGAAGGTGCTGAGGCAAAGAAAGCTTGCGCACCATATTCTACAAGAATCTTGGGAGTATTAAGAAGTTGCTGGTGTGATGATGAAGTAATGAAAGAATATCCATGGGGCAAGAGATTTCTTGTGTTCACAAATGGTGATGACAGAATCTTTCCTGGCACACCATTTAAAGTTAGGACACAAATAAGGTACATGTATTAAAAAAAAATAAGAAAAATCAATCAAATGAACAACAAGAAAAACTCCCTGTACCAGCTTTAGACTACAGTTGAAATTATTGTTTGCATAAGTACTATTCTTTCAAACCCTGTGTTTAGAACTAGACTACATGATTTTACTTCACATTGAAGTGGTTTACTCAATACAAATGGTGGTCCTTATCAAAAATCATATTCGGAAATGTGTTTTAATCACTAAATCTAAGAAATTGCAATGGACTCTAAACTCTTCTACAGTAGGTGTATTCCATGTGGATGAGCCCCACCACAACATTAGGTTCTTTGAGATATTTCTACCTCTTAAAGTTCAAGTCCACCTCAGAAACTGTTGATTTGAATCAATATAGAAAAATCAGACAAGCACAATGATGAAAATTTCATCAAAATCGGATGTAAAATAAGAAAGTTACGACATTTCAAAGTTTCGCTTTAATATTTTTAACAAAATAGTTACCGGTATATAAACGAGCCAGTTACATCGAAATGAGAGAGTCAATGATGTCACTCACTATTTCTTTTGTTTTTTATTGTTTGAATTATACAATATTTCAATTTTTACGAATTTGACGATTAGGACCTCCTTGCCTGAAGCACAAAATGTTATTTTCACGTGTTCAGGGAGGAATGAAATTTCATTTCACATGACACTGACTTGGAAATAAAAATATTTCATATTTCAAATAATAAAATACAAAAGAAATAGTGAGTGAGTGATGTCATCAGTTCCTCATTTGCATACCGACCGAGATGTGCATATAACTGTTTTGTGAAATTAAGCGAAACTTTAAAATGTCATAACTTTCTTATTTCACAAGCGATTTTGATGAAATATTCAGTGTTATGCTTGTTGGATTTTTCTCTTTTTATTCAAATCAACTTTTTGTTGGGGTGGATTTGTCCTTTAAACCTGACTTCAGAATACGGGCCCAGGCATATTTACCTACAGTTGTATGCACATAATGCTTGTTTTTGTATGGGTACTGAAGCTTATCACTTGGTTATATGTGTCTTTTGCTTTACATAAACAGACATCCTGATATTTACCGTACAGGAAGAAGTTTTCAAATTATAATAGATTTTGGTAATGGCATGGGCGATTCCATATGTGTCGTACGGGACACTTTAAAAACAATTTCTAGTCTCTTAGCTAATCGCTTGAGCAACAGAAAATTATTTTCTGTCAATAATGAAGTTATAGTAGGTAGTCATCTGAAAAACTGATTACCAACAAAAAATGTTGGATTATGGGTGAATTATAGGTGAAAATGTTGTGTGTCGTAGGGGGACTCAGAAATGTCCCATACGACATGCAACATTTTCACCTCTAATTCACCCATAAACAACATACAGTATTTTTGTTGGTTGTTATTTTTCTCATATGACTTTCCGGTAGTACTTTATTATTACCACAAAACAAACTGAAGATCTTTGTTTGTTTGGACAGTAGGTTGGAAAATGTTTGTCTAAAAAAAAGGAGATACAGGGCTAAAGCTATCAGGTGACAACTCATTGTGCATCGCCATCATTGTTAGATCTACCTAGCTAAAATGCACATCCCTTGATCTTGATCTGTCTAGTACAGCAATTCTGATGTTGATAATATTAATAACTATCAACAAATATAAAAATATAATTAAGTTGATAATGAAAATGATGATGATAATAATAACAACAACAACAATAATTACAACATCAACAATCATGCTTAATCATCTTAATTGTAATAACAGGCACAATAATGAACGAACAAACAAACAAAATGCATGAACAGATAAAGAGATGGAAAGGGAATATTTACTTAATTCTTATGAATACTTAAAAATAGATTTCAGAATATCTTATTTATAAAAAAATAAGTTTTCTGAAAGATTTTTTCACAAGGATAACAAACTTTTAATCAAACAACATTCATTTATTTGCACATGGGACTACATGTATGGGGCCCTATGAATGTTTCAAAGTTTTTTTTTTCTACTTAATGAACATTACAATTATCGGTTATTCATGCATCTCATAGTAAGTAAATGGGCCACCAATAATCATTGTCATCATAAAGAGGTTTGTGGGTCCATTACTTTTTCCTTAGACATACAAGATCTTAAATCAAAATCAGTAACAGAAATATATCTCTTTTGAGAAACATCCTACAAAGTGTCTATGAAGAGCTTAAGCAGAATTAATCAAATATTTGTTGCAAAGTGGCACTATGACTGAGATAGCTTGCCATAGGCATGCAAATTTTTCATTTTTGCAAAAATATTAGCATGATGGACATGGCCAAAAGTTAAGTTAAGGAATCATACATGTAGGAATCAGATAAGATGCATCAAGAGTGCTATAAATAATTATATCTAAAAATTACCAGTATACAGAAGCTTCAAATTTTTTCTTGTTCTTTTGCAAGCAGCAAAGTCTGCATATGATTTATTGTATACCACAAGCATGCGTCATACAGATGAGCGACCCAATAGGTATTACATCTCTTTCTATTTCTCAGCACATGAAGATGCTCCTTTTTCATAAAATTACATCGATTTTCTTTAACCGCGCATCCGTGCAATGTACAGCTAAGCGAGGCGCAGTGGCAAATTGCATAGAACGGATAGTGGAGCGTTCAACACAAGCGGGTGTGTACATTTTGCTCATTACATGACGTCATACAGCCACTGCCGTGAGGCAATTTATGAATGAAAATATAGTAAGCATGCTTACTGCAAGCCTTCCATAGCCCCACTCACTATTCCATCGAAACAAGTGTGCAATGCAATTCTCTATCACCTCGCACCAAAATCGACCTAGAATTTCACTTTCCTCTATTTTACATTTTAAAATCATGTATCCTTGGAGGATCTATTTCCTCATCGATATCGCACAGGTAAGCAAATTTAGATTACTCCTCGCTTTTCCGTCAAAATCTTACAAATAAGCGTCGATATGGCATCGCGTTCGTTGAAGTTTGTAGAATCTATCACAACATGCACAACGTCAATTGATTTCTGGCTTTTGGAGAGTTGCGTGAATATGAATGAAATTTACGAGTCTCAATAATTCCAATCCGATCATGAACCAAGACCATTTCCTGTGTAGACAATGTGCCAGATATTGTTATGGCTATTGGTACTTCCACACGCAGTCTGAAGGAATTATTTTGGCAACCACGTAGCCATGACGTGATCTGCCCAATTGACCAATCAGCGGTCTCCGAATCGCTGTGCGGAGATGGTCTATCCGTTGTACACAGTCCATGGACAATTTGCCACTGTGCGAGGTACCATTTTTTCTATGTATTTTTTGGCACATAAACATGATCCATTTGGCTACTTTTTCAGAAGTTATATGGAATTTCTGTAACTTTAAAGTAATTTTTATTATGTTTAAGGACTTGAAGATTATTTTTATGTGTTTTTATGACAAATTAAGAGCTTTCTAAATTCTGTTTCCTTCCTAGCAGTGAGGCAGAACTCGGAAGATCAAAATCACAGAGAGCTCTCTCAGGAGAGATTGTGAGACGGCTGTGCTAGACCAAAAGCTTTGGTCTCTGTTAGATTGGGTGTTCTGCTGAACTCCGTTGGCTCCATTGACCAATTACAAAGACCGAAGTTCAAACTCAATCTGTACAGGGACTCAATGGCCTTATTGGACAGCTGGCAGCCGTCTGTTTCAAGGATTTTTTTACATTTTTTTTTTAATTTCTCCTCGTACACAGATGGCTCGCTATCATGCAGCCACCATCAGGGGACTTGCAATGCAAAATCCCCCCGTCAGAGCTCAATTTTTGTCTTTAATGAATAAAAATTTTGAAAATAAATGTGACCAAAATGCAAATCAATATTCCCTCTCGGCATTAAGAGCCAAAAAACAGAGAAAAATCAAGTTGAAAGGAACAAAAACAGTGACTTACCTCGGCTGTCGCGCAAATTCACTTCCCGTCACAATGAACAATTGTGTACAACGGATAGCGGAGCGTGAACGTAGCGGTCGTGTACATTTTTGCTTATTACATGACGTCATCCAGCCCCTGCCGAGAACCAATTTATGAATGAAAATATAGTAAGCATGCGCAGTGCAAGCCTTTTATTTCCCCACACAGAATTCCACCAAAACAAGTGTGCAATTCTCTATCACCTCGTACCAAAATCGACCTAGAATCTCACTTTCCTGTATTTTATATGAATTATGAAAGGTATTCTCGGAGGATCTATTTTCTCACCGATACCGCACAGGTAAGCGAATTTCGATTACTTCTTGCTTTTCCGTCAAAATCTTACGAATTAGCGTCTATATGTCATCGTGTTCGTTGGAATTTGTAGAGTCTATCGCAACGTGCACAAAGTCAATTGGCTTCTGTGTTTCGGAGCGTCACGTGAATATGCATGAAATTGCAGAGTTTCAATAATTTTCGATCGATACCAGAGCGATCCGATCACGAACCAAGACCATTTACGGCGTACACAACGTGACCGGATATCGTTATCGCTATCGATACTTCCGCATGCAGTCCGAAGGAATTATTTTTGGGACCACGTGGTCATGACGTGATCTGTGCGATTGACCAATCAGCGGTCTTCGAATCGCTGTGCAGAGACGATCTATCCGTTGTACACAGTCTATGGACAATTGTTCGTTGTGCCCGTTTTATCCGATCTTAAGTACCGGTACATAAACATATATGGCCATTGAGTCCCCTGTACAGATCGCGCTAGAACTTCGGTCTCTGTATTTGGTGAGTGAAGCCAACGGAGTTCAGCTGAACAACCAACATAACAGAGGCCAAAGCTTTTGGTCTATGGCCTTATGTGCAGGTAGCGGCCTGGGCAGGATTTTTCTTACGCGTGTCGCAAACCCGCCGATTCGGTGGTGGCCGATTTTACACGTGATGTTTTGATTTTCACATGCGCTTTGATTTGATCCCGGTAAAGTCAAGTTTCATTGCCAATCCGCGAAGTTCACTGTAATATTGTTCTAATCGGCGGCGCACACCAATACAAGAGTTGATATCGGCAAAATGTTGAAATGTTAAGTTGCTGTTTATCTAAAAATTTATATGGGTCTTTTTGTCTGGAAATGTTTTAAAGTGTTTTGAGCTGTATTGACTTAAAATATATTTGGAATACCTTTCGTTATGGACTCCCGTTCTCCGAGAAGAAATATATTATAAATCACGCATCTATCAGGACATGTTTTAACATTATTTTGAGGTGCTTGAGTTGAAATATATTTGATATGCCTTTCGTTACGGACTCCCGTTCTCCAAGAGTAAATATAAATCACGCATTTTTCTGACAACCGCGGGACAGAAAAATAAAAGAAAATAGAAGTCACAAATATCTCAGATTAATGAACGATCTATTAGGAATGTTTTAAAATTGTTTTGAGGTCCTAACGAGTTGAAATATATTTTATATACCTTTCGCTATGAACTCTCTAAGAATAAAAATCACACATTTATTCTGACAACAGCGGAAATGAAAATAAAAGAACAGAAGTCACAAACATCTAAGTTTAATGAACGATCTATCGGGACATGTTTTAACATTGTTTTGAGGTGTTGATGAATTAAAATATATTTGATATATCTTTCAGTACGGACTCCTGTTCTGCGAGAGGAAATATAAATCACGCATCTATCAGAACATGTTTTAACATTGTTTTGAGGTGTTTGAGTTGAAATATATTTGATATGCCTTTCGTTACGGACTCCCGTTCTCCAAAAATAAATATAAATCACGCATTTTTCTGACAACCGCGGGAAAGAAAAATAAAAGAAAATAGAAGTCACAAATATCTCAGATTAATGAACGATCTATTAGGAATGTTTTAAAATTGTTTTGAGGTCCTATTAAACGAGTTAAAATGTATTTTATATACCTTTCGCTATGAACTCTCTAAGAATAAAAATCACACATTTATTCTGACAACAGCGGAAATGAAAATAAAAGGACAGAAGTCACAAACATCTAAGTTTAATGAACGATCTATCGGGACATGTTTTAACATTGTTTTGAGGTGTTTGAGTTGAAATATATTTGATATGCCTTTCGTTACGGACTCCCGTTCTCCAAGAGTAAATATAAATCACGCATTTTTCTGACAACCGCGGGAAAGAAAAATAAAAGAAAATAGAAGTCACAAATATCTCAGATTAATGAACGATCTATTAGGAATGTTTTAAAATTGTTTTGAGGTCCTAACGAGTTGAAATATATTTTATATACCTTTCGCTATGAACTCTCTAAGAATAAAAATCACACATTTATTCTGACAACAGCGGAAATGAAAATAAAAGAACAGAAGTCACAAACATCTAAGTTTAATGAACGATCTATCGGGACATGTTTTAACATTGTTTTGAGGTGTTGATGAATTAAAATATATTTGATATATCTTTCAGTACGGACTCCTGTTCTGCGAGAGGAAATATAAATCACGCATCTATCAGAACATGTTTTAACATTGTTTTGAGGTGTTTGAGTTGAAATATATTTGATATGCCTTTCGTTACGGACTCCCGTTCTCCAAAAATAAATATAAATCACGCATTTTTCTGACAACCGCGGGAGAGAAAATAAGACAAAATAGAAGTCACAAACATCTCAGATTAATGAACGATCGATTAGGTATGTTTTAAAATTGTTTTGAGGTCCTAACGAGTTAAAATATATTTTATATACCTTTCGCTTTGAACTCTCTAAGAGATAAAAATCACACATATATATGACAACAGCGGAAGTAAAATAAAAGAACAGAAGTCACAAACATCTAAGATTAATGAACGATCTATCTCAGGACATATTTTAACATTGTTTTAAGGTGTTAATGATTTAAAATATATTTGATATACCTTTCGTTACAGACTCCCGTTCTCCGAGAAGAAATATAAAGCACGCAATTTTCTGACAACAGCGGAAATGAAAATAAAAGAACAAAAGTCACAAACATTTTAGATTAATGAACGATCTATCAGGACATGTTTTAACATCGTTTTGATGTGTTGATGAATTAAAATATATTTAATATACCTTTCGGTACGGACTCCCGTTCTCCAAAAATAAATATAAATCACGCATTTTTCTGACAACCGCGGGAAAGAAAATAAAACGAAATAGAAGTCACAAAAATGTCAGATTAATGAACGATTGATTAGGAATGTTTGAAAATTGTTTTGAGGTCCTATAAAGAGTTAAAATATATTTTATATACCTTTAGGCTTTTGCTATGAACTCTTTAAGAAAATTTAAAAAAATGTAGCTACAGCCAAAGCAAGTGATACCTCCTTCGTCATAAGGTACATTGCGTAATACCTTGGGTGAAGCAGCTGGGCTAGATCTGTCATCAGGACACTCGACAACAAATTTAGATAATCTGCCAAGATTTGCTGAACCATTAAATCAGGTAAACATGAGATGAAAATCGTTTCTCTTGGGTCTCATTTGGGAAGCCACTGAGGTCATTTTAAAACATGAGCCATGTGAGCGATTGCTTTGGGTGCATGGTGACGGACATTTCATTGATTTTTTTTCAATCAGCGACTATACAAATAAAAAAAAGTTATACAAATTCTAATAACTTTTAAAGTCTTTGATGAATTTTCGTAAAACTTTCATCAATGCTTATCATTATGTTTAAGTTCTACTATGTTTACAATAAACTTTTTGTCAGGGTGAACTGCCGCTTTAATGTTTGGTCACTTGAAAATGACACCTACGTATCACGAACGTGTGTTTTCAGTAAGTTAATTTTTAGTTGGGAAAATATACAAAATCACTTATCATTCATTTTTACCATGCTTTAATTTTTTTTCAGGTTGAGACTTCGAAAATGTGTTGACCATTTTCATCATTTTGCAATTCAAATTCCCTTTCAAGATGTTGCAAAGTCTTAGGCATATTCCTGATCTGTACGATGCAGGATCTTTGGGCGGGGGAGTTGGCATGACATATCGATTAGAAATACCTAAACATCGATCTCATGCCACCCCCCCCCCCCAGAACATCAATCAATAGAACTGTACACACATGTGAAAAAACAATACAAGAAATTATAGTCTGTTTTAGATGAAAGAATGAAAAATAAATGGTGAATCCAGCAATTAGCTGTCATACAAATAACATTAACATCTCGCTCCCGGGATCTCGCTTTTTTCCTTTCACAAAATCATCCACATGTATATCGCAAACCGTTTTAACATTCATTCACATTTTCTGATATCAAGAATTAATTTCTTGATGTCAAGAATTAATTTCTTGATATTAAGAATTCATTTCTGATTTCGAGGGTCAATGTATTGCAAGAAAGCATTCTGATTTTTAATCAGAAATTCTTGATATCAAGAAATTAATTCTTGATATCAAGATCTTCATTTTCATTTCTGATTTTGTGCATCAATATATTGCAAGAAATCATTGTGATTTTTATTCACAAATGAATTATTGATATCAAGAAATTAATTCTTGATATCAAGGTCTTCATTTTCATTTCTGATTTCGTGCATCAATATATTGCAAGAAATAATTATGATTTTTATTCAGAAATTGATTCTTGATATCAAGAAATGAATTCTTGATATCAAGAAAATCATTCTGATATTTATTCAGGAATCAATTCTTGATATCAAGAAATTAATTCTTGATATCAAGAATTCATTTTCATTTCTGATTTCGAGTGTCAATTATGTATTGCAAAAAATCAATCTGATTTTTTTTAAGAAATGAATTCTTGATATCCAGAAATTATTTTTTTATATCAAGAAATGAATTCTTGATATCACAAGAAATGAATCTTTGATATCAAGAATTCATTTCTGAATTCGATCGTCAATTTATTGCAAAAAATAATTCTGATTATTAATCAGTAATGAATTCTTGATATCAAGTTAGAAATTAATTCTTGATATAAAAATAAATGTTTTTTTGGTATCAAGAATTAATTTCTTGATATCAAGAAATCGTTTTATGATATCAAGAAATGAGTTCTTGATATCAAGAAATTAATTCTTGATATCAATAAATCTAATAATTTTTGATATCAGAAAATGTTAAAATAGCTTGCCATACGCACGTCGCTGGCCATTAAGCCTATTAGTATTACAGTTCATACATCCAAGAATTTCATCAATTATTTCGTTGTGACATGACAGCAGAAATTGAGAATGAACGTTAAGAATATACTTAGCAAGTAATTACCAGGAAAATTATATGGAACAATTCATTTTAAAATCAAAATTTCTTGAAAGTTATCAGAATCATGTAAAAATGAAAAGTTACGTCGCATCGCGGACAATTCAGTTCCAAACACTGCGTGCAGGTCCGGCTCTGGCTCAGCTAGCTAGCCGCGCCAGCGGGCTGGCAAAGCTAGCGTGGCTGGGTGGCTGGCTACTGGCTAGCCGGCTGGAAGTGTAAATGCGCCAGTGTCTATGCATGGATATTATCCGGTCAAGTGATAAGATCGTAGTTTGTCTGTTGCCGAAATGATTCTGAAACATTCTATATTTTTGAGGATTGATGATGAATGATGCAACAATTATTTTCGATGATTTTCCCTCACTTTTTATAATTTTTTTTTGCCCGTGTCGCTCACTTTTTGCGCGTGACGCACCAGGAGCTTGTGGAATTTGCGTGTGTCGCATGCGACGCGTGTGTTCTACGCTGGCGAGAACGTTGTGTACAGGGAAGAGGGAGTTGCGCAACAGCCGAAGTAAATCACTGGGGTTTTTTATTCCTTTTTAGTTTTTTTTTTCCCCGTTTTGCATTTCAGGCCAAATCGGAATAATAATCTTTTTTTGGTCCAGTTCTTTTTATATATTATTATGAAATAAAAGCAAAAATCGATGAGCCCCGTCGGCGTCGAAGGGATTTTGCAAGTCAACCCCTAACGGCTGCACGATCGCGAGCCATCTGTGTACGAGGAGAAATGAAAAGAAAAAATTAATGTTTATTTTTAAAATAACTCCTCAAAACAGAAGGCTGCCAGCTGTCTACGACTACTACGGCTGTGCATCATTCTCATCATCATGATCATGTCATTTACTCATTGCAATTGAATTTGCATGCTCCGTCCGTTTTTTGTTTTTGTTTACTGCTTTATTTCATGGTGCACAGAGAGTACAGTAACTTTGAAATAATGGCACAATCTAACATCATCCAATTTAGCTGACTTTAGCCCTCGCTTCTGGCTTACTGCTCTCTCCAATTCATTCTCCAATTTCATTTCTCAGTCATAGCCATAGGCTCACACTACTGACACAGATTTTAACATGTGGGACTTGGATAATCGTATCCCAACAAAGGAAAACGCATTTATCAATGCATGATTACTGATAAGTTATATTGGTTTTACTATAAAATACAATAAGTTCGAGCTTACAGGAAAGTTAGAAGGTGGATACTGTCTCATCCCTGGTCCTGGCTGTTGAGAATGTGGCCCAAATCTTTGTTGAGGCATGTTTGAAGGCATTGGTGATGATCCGTGCCCGTAAGGATTTGACGCCATCTTCTTCATCTCTGATAATTCCGGCGATTCCACCAAAAAAAAGGGGGGGTCATACGGTATGTATTGTTGATATCTCAAAAACTAGATATATTTATGATGGTTTTGCAACAAATTTTTTTTTAAATAATAATTAAATTCTCAATTATAAAATGACAAATTATTTAATGTAAAAATCTAGTCAAACATTGAAAAATCCTTATGATCAAGAGTTTGGGCTTATGTTTTCTACCTAAATAAAAATCGTCTCGGCTTCTTTGCCCTTTGTCTCGAAGAAGTTTAGGCCGAAGAGAGTTGGGAAGAGAGCCGTCTGCTAAACCTTTCCCTACTTAAAAGTACTTACTCAAGTAAGTAGATTTAAACGCTCCTATGGCAAAGTATATACCCGTTTGGATGCATATTAATTTTACATAAGATTTACTGGCAAACAACATTAAAATTCAATTGGAATGATGTTAAATAACTAATGTTTACTATGAGTTTGGTAAGTAACCTCGCTCAATGGCAAAGGATGTGCTGGGTCTTGCGATCTTGCTCATGTGTAATTCGAACACTACTATCACAGAAACGTGAATCTCGCTATTGTGTTGCATAGGGAAGGATGTCGCACGTAGTAATGGTCTCGGGATTGATCATAATCAGTAGGGATTTTTAGATTTGCACGTTCGCGTTTATGCCTTTAAATTTATTATTTACTCCATCCGTGATCCAGTCTTCTTGAACTGCTAGCTACTGACTGACCCATATCAGTTCATAATTCCAAGAAATTCCAAAAAACAAGACTCTACCGTCGCGTCTCTAGACTAGAGAAAAAGGTCAGGATTGGATCATTTTTTATTTTAGGTGTACCGTTGGGAAGTGGCATAAGCCATAACTAAGTCGTAATTTTGTAATGGCTTCATGCTTATAATGCAAAGGTTCCTCCCCCGGACTGTGCCAATTCTTAAGAGTAAGACCTCACTGTATAACACCAGGAACTGGACATAGATTAGAGGAATAGAACTAGAAGATTCTGCGTCCATGACTGAACCTTTTTGTATACCATTTCTTTTCATCTAAATTGGGTACAATTTTGGAACAGTATCAAAACAATAGAAGAAAAGACAGCAAACTGCAAATTATGATAAGTTAATGATTAAATACCAGTTGTAACAATCTCAAAATGAGTTCGAACGGAATGAAGTTACCACCCAAGTGTTTGTATGTGTGAATAAAAAATATGTGCCAAATGGTTGAAAAAAATGCGTAATTGTTGAGAAATGAGCAAAATAAGCACGGAATTCCAAGCAATATTACAACTCTGTCCCTCATATGCTTTTCTTATAGATAGTACAGTGCGCGACACTGGCACTGGTTTGACGGTCCCAGACTGGAAAAAATTGATGTCGGGCCAGAAACTTTTCAGAAATAGCCAGATTTACTGGTCCGACAAATATACCAAACTGTTACAAATCTTTTGTTAATCATAAAAATGGCTCTGCAGTCTCAAAAAAATGGCCCTTATGAATTATGTTGTAGTGTGTTTGTGTACTTTGCACTAGGTTTTTTTTTGGGGGGGGTAACAATAAGCAATAAAAGGCAGCAAAATAAAAATTAAGTCTCTTTTAGGTTTTTCTTTATTTGGGGGGACTAGTAAATTTTAGAATGGGACCAGTAAAAATGGAAAAACTGGGTATTTACTGGTCCAACATGAACAGGTTGGACCAGTAGAAAAAAAGGGTTAGTGTGGAGCCCTGATTAGTAATCATAAGAATCATTGGTTTTGAGCTAATATTCATGATGGTTTCACAAAGATAAGTTTATATTAATGTACCAGATCTAGATATATGGTGACAATATACCTTGATTTAAAAGACTTTCTCACAAAATAATTGTTTGCTGCACCAACTTTCTTTTACCTTTAATATAAATGTAAACTTATGTTGTAATTTACAGGAACTTTTGTTAAGTTTACTCCAACGATGTTATAGGACGAAGCCTGTTCATCGATCAAAGTAGAAATGTCTATTGCTGCTCTCCTTCAGACAAAATTAGATGCGCAACTTATGTTGGCATGGAGGGGTGGCAGGGGTATCGTAGACAGTGAAAAATTCCATGTTCTGTTAAGTGACATTTCCAATACCTTCCTTACTTTATCTTTAGCCTTTTTTAATCTTTTGTATCTTTTCAGAAAGTGGAAGTTTGAGTACTGTTACAGTCTTGAGTTGGTGCACTTTGAAAGTTTTGAAACGTCTTCAGGAAAAATGGAAGACCAATCGGGGACATTGGTAACCATCCGTCTCATCCGTTCATTTCCTCATCGGAACATCAAACACTTTGTCCTGCACAACATCAACCTAGATGATACTGTTGAGGAGTTTATGAACAAGATACGAGAAGGTTGGTGTGATATATCACTGCAAAAATTGTTTTTATTTATTGATTTAATTTGCAAGCTTTACTTATTGAGTTGTTACCTCTACTGAATTTTAACTTATAAAAATTTATTAATGGTTAGGCCTATCCTACACCTTTGGAATGAATGTTGAATTGAATTAAAATTGAATTTCTATTTGTCAGTCATTAAATTTTTCATTCACATTTATTAATCTTTATTATACATAGTAATAGTAATTTATTTTCATTATGGATATACTGTTTCTTTTTTTTTAATACATGAAAGTCAATGTAATAAATGATCATATTAAAAGAAGAAATAATGAACATTGTCAATTGTAAGTGATAATGATCCCACATACTGGTACTGATTTTTCACACAGACAATTTTATAAATAGTAAGAACAAAGACGGATATCCATGTCATTATTGTACCAATTTTATAGTATATATGCACAAATAAGATTGGAGGTTAATTAGGATAAGTGCATCACATAGTGTTTTTGTTTTGATATAAATCTGGGGAGCGTTTCATGAAAGTACTTGTCGGACGTTTTATCCGACAAGTCCTGTTTTATCCGACAGTTACCATGGTAACACTGCCTCTCAGCCAATCAAAATGAAGGAAAGATGTCAGATCTGACAACTTGTCGGACAAAAATGTTGATGAAACGCTCCCCAGAACTTTCACAAGTGTGTTTTTTCCTTTAATTTGATCTCTTAATTTTTCTCTGTTTCCTTTAATTTGATCTCTTAATTTTTCTCTATATTCAGATATCAAGACGAGAAGTGGCCTCCCTCCTCCATTTAGGAAACATGCGTATGATACACTGAAGATTGAATACAAGGCTTATGGATCAAAGGTAATAATAATAACCATATATTTACCTGGGGTAGCCACTTCATTTCTGAAAACTGTTCTCCCAGCGGGTCCTGCTATTATTATTACCTCGGCTTTAGCTGGGCTGCGTAGGCGCTCAAAACATTCAAAGAATTTCTTCTTATCAGGTACCCATTCACCTCACCTGGGTTGAATGCAGTCCAATGTGGGTAAATTTCTTGCTGAAGGGAAACACGCCATGGCTAGGAATCGAACCCACGTCCCTCAGAATGAAAGACAAGAGTCATAACCACTAGACCACGACGCCCCAACAATGATGTAGATAATGATGAATTTGAAAGCAGGGCTTGAAATAATCCAAGGCAATCCTTTGGTGGACTTGATTGCCTTCATGATGGGGAAATATTTCAAGGGAGCTCTGAGCGATTTTGCCCGTGAAATGCTAAAAAAAAGCCCTGGAAATCCCCATTAATCGCAATGTTATTAAAACGCCTATGAAATTTTGCATATTTAGGCAGTAAGTGTTGAAAAGTAGTCCCTGCTTCATAAACCTTAATACTGGTCTTTGATGTGGGGGGTGCCTTTTCCTGTAAAAAATGTGCCCTACTGCGAAGCAATGAAAACATTGACATTCAAGTACTTAGTATCGGTATTTAGCCAAACGAAATAAAACGGATACATTCAAGCACTTTTTGACAATTTTCAACATTTAGTAAGCACAACCTTTACCTTTTTTCCAGCTGGATCTGGAGGACAGAACTGAATCTGAATTAAAGTTTATATCAGACATCTCCAGCATTTTTCACTAAGTTTTTATCATTTAAAGTGGGTTTACATTTCATTTTTCATTTAATACTTGTTTCTCCACACTTTTCCCAAGCTTGACAATGATTAAAAAAATAGAAATCAAGCCTAAGCCATTTCATGTAAATCACAGCTCAGTGTAAAGCAAATATCGTCACGATGGCCTCTGTGTGTTGGGGAGTGGGGTGGGGTGCAATGCACTCTTTGAAATGTTTTGGGCAAGGAAACAAGTTTAAAAAGGTAAAAGATATCTTCAAATCAATTTTACTAGCTAAATTCCACGTGTTCTTCATGATTAAGGTCTACTTTTATTTGCATAACTATTTCAAAGTTCTGCGCAAATCATTTTCACTAACTTTTCAAAAGTAAGTGGTGCTCACTCAAGCGGAAATATTTTTCGACAGCTCTCTCGTCATTTGCTTAAATGGATCTGTACCAATGCTAAAATGTGGAAAAATCGTCAGAATATTACAAATATATCATTTTACAGGACTTTTTCTAAGTGTAAACTTTTTTTTGATACGCACTGTATAACTGCAAAAAAAGAAAGGGACATGTGTGTAGAAGAAGAACATCCAAGTTTTCCAGATGTTGGAACCTTATGAGACTTTTTGAGATAAGAAAGAGCAAGATCATCATGGTAACAACAAAACTGATGATTGTACAATTTCATCCCCTGTGGGTAGTGGGTAGTGGGCTTTGCCCACTACTTCAGGGCGTGACGACCCTGCCTGACACGAGTCCCGGGCTCAGCTGGCTCCGGCTGACAGTACCTGGTATGGGCCCCTTATCCAGGGTTACGGATACCCCACTGCCTTTGGGGTCACCTAATTTGTTAGGAGAGGCTACGGTCTGGAGATTTCGCTGTTGCTGTTCTAGGACACTAGACCAATTCAGATGAACTCTAGATTTAAAGGGTGGGGCCAGGCTGCGCATCCTGTACTCCACCTTAAAACTTCAGTGCGCAGGCAGGAAGACTCAGCTTACTGCAACCAAGAAGTCCTGCAGCGATGAGAAAGGGGCGAATCCGGCAGGTGTAAGATGACGCTGGCAGCCGCAGTTCCAATCTTACATGCAGGCGGCATAGGATATTGGTCGTCTCGATGTTGACCCGGAGATGACAACATCACCCGGCACACCCTATGTGACCAAGCAGCCCTGTTTAGGGAAAGCTCTGCTTGCTCCAATCCGGAGAGGGGCCTAGAAAAGGTGGCCTAAAGAAATGCTCATCTCCAATATACCCAGTTGGTTTACCACGGCCAACGGGCATCTTACCTTGTGGTCGAAATCAAATGAGAGCAAAAAAGTTATCAACAGACTCTAAAATGAAGAACATGAATCTTGCTTGTTGGAATGTTAGGACCTTACTAGACAACAATGCTTCTAATCGCCCACAACGAAGATCTGCACTCCTAGCCCATGAACTTCGTAGACTTGATGTAGACATAGCAGCCCTTAGTGAGGTTCGCCTCCTCGAGCAAGGTAGCTTAATTGAACAAAATGCTGGCTATACACTATACTGGTCTGGCAGACCGTCAGGCAGTCGTCGAATTCATGGTCTTGGCTTAATGATCAAGAACTCTATCGCCTCTAACCTTTCAAGTTTGCCAGTTGGCCACTCTGAACGCATCATGTCTTTACGTCTGCCTCTGCTCGGGCAGGAACATGCAACCATTGTGAGTGCTTATGCTCCAACCCTCGATGCCGATCCATCAGACAAAGACAACTTCTATGCAGACCTCCGGCTTATCATTGAGCGTACTCCACCAAAGGATAAGCTCGTGATCTTAGGTGACTTCAATGCCAGAGTTGGCAAGGACTATCAAACCTGGAAGGGAATCTTGGGAAGACATGGTGTCGGCAAATGCAATGACAATGGCCGCCTGATGCTAGAACTCTGTGCAGAAAAGCAACTGACTGTGACAAATACCCTCTTCCAGCAGAAGGATCGTTACAAGACTACATGGATGCATCCGCGTTCTAAGCATTGGCACATGATCGATTTCATCCTTGTAAGACAACGTGATGTGAAGGATATCCTACACACCAGAGTCATGCGCAGTGCTGACTGCAATACAGACCACAGACTTGTTCGCAGCAAAGTGAGGTTCCACCTGAAGCCCAAGCCCAGAAAGAGAACAGGTGTTGTTCCATCACATAAGCTCGACGTCAATAAGCTTCAATCACCAATGCATAGAGAAAAATATCAAGAAGCACTACAAGATTATCTTGGAGAATGCGATCCAAGCCTCAACAACGATCCTGAACAGATGTGGGAACAGATGAAAAAGGCAGTCCTTCACACTTCCAATGAAGTCTTGGGACCTTGCCCCAAAAGAAGTAAAGACTGGTTTGATGAGAATGATGAGGAAATTTCCAATTTGTTAGCTAAGAAGAGATCAGCTTTTCAATCCCACCTGGCCGATCCTTCATGCGACAGAAAGAAAGCGGCGTATCGTCAAGTTTGTAGCTTGGTCCAGCGCAAGCTCCGTAATATCCGAAATAATTGGTGGAAAGAAACTGCCAAGAGAATTCAACTCTACGCCGACAACGGTGACACAAGAAACTTCTATGAAGCACTTAAATCAGTTTACGGACCAACTTTTCACGTGCAATGTCCCTTAAGAAGCGCTGATGGAAAATCTTTATGTACAGACAAGGAGTCCATCCTCAATCGTTGGTCAGAACACTTTGAATCACTTTTCAATGCCAACAGGCAAGTGTCGGCAGATGCCATAAGTAACATCACTCAGCAGCCTCTCCAAGAAGAACTTGATAGGTACCCATCTTTACAAGAGGTTGAGAAGGCTATCAACCAAATGAAGTGTAACAAAGCCCCTGGAGTTGATGGAATCCCTCCAGAAGCCCTGAAGTATGGTGGCCCTGCTCTCCACTCCAAACTCCATGAACTTTTCAGGGTCTGCTGGGAGCAAGGCAAGATTCCTAGTGACTTAAGGGATGCTGTAATCACCACCCTTTACAAAAATAAGGGCGAAAAGGCAGATTGTTCCAACTATCGTGGTATCACCCTCTTATCCATCGCTGGGAAGGTTTTAGCCAGGATTCTGCTGAATAGGCTTCAGCCCACCATTGCAGAGCCAAATCTTCCAGAGAGTCAGTGTGGGTTTAGGGCAAACAGGAGTACCACAGATATGATATTTGTTCTGAGACAACTACAAGAGAAATGCATCGAACAAAACAAAGGCCTATACGTAACTTCCGTTGACCTCACTAAGGCCTTTGATTCTGTGAGCAGAGAAGGGATGTGGAAGATTCTGGAGAAACTAGGTTGTCCACCCAGATTCATATCCATAGTGAAGCAGCTGCATGTGGGACAACGTGGGCAAGTGAGGTACAAGAGTGACCTGTCTAATTCTTTTGTGATATCCACAGGAGTGAAGCAGGGTTGTGTCTTGGCTCCAACCCTCTTCTCAATTTTCTTTGGTATGATGCTGGAGCAGGCCATGAGAAATATACATGAGGGAGTATACATCCGTTTCCGTGCAGATGGAGGACTCTTCAACCTTAGACGCTTTAAGGCTCACACCAAAACTCGGGAATATCTTGTACGTGAACTGCTTTTTGCAGATGACTGTGCTCTAGTAGCACACAGCCAGCAGGATTTACAACGCATCACTACATGCTTCTCGGAATCAGCTCAGTTATTTGGCCTATCTATCAGCATGAAAAAGACTGAGGTATTGTTCCAACCTGCACCTCAAGCGGAATACTCTCCTCCGGTCATATTCATTGAGGGTTCAGAGCTAAATGCTGTCAAGCACTTTACGTACCTGGGAAGTACTATTTCAAATGATGCTAGACTTGACAAGGAAATTGACAATAGACTCTCTAAAGCAAACAGTGCTTTTGGCAGACTACGAAGGAGAGTCTGGAACAATCATCACCTTAAAACAGAGTCTAAATTGAGCGTCTATAGAGCTGTTGTCATCTCAACACTCCTGTACGGGGCAGAGTCCTGGACTTTGTACCGCCGTCACATACGCCTTCTAGAGCGTTTCCACCAACGATGTCTCCGAAGCATCTTCAGGATTCGCTGGCAAGACCATGTGACAAACGTTGAGGTTCTCAAAAGAGCAGGCTTGCCAAGTATCGAAGCCATCTTCATACAATTGCAGCTGCGTTGGGCTGGGCATGTCTACAGAATGGAGGAAAACCGCCTTCCCAAGATTTTGCTCTTTGGTGAACTTTGCTCCGGCAAGCGGAAGAGAGGTGCACCTCGTAAACGCTACAAAGACTCTCTAAAGTGCAACCTGTCCTTGTGTAACATCAGCCATGATATGTGGGAAGCGCATGCAGTGAATCGAAATGCATGGAGGCAACGCACCAAGAAGGCAACTGCTTCCTTCGAAGCAGGACGTCGTGCAGCCTTAGAGGAAGGACGCAGAAGGCGGAAGGCCCGTATTTCCACTCAGGACGCTGCCCCCCATGAGCAAGTCCATCCATGTCCAAGATGTGGGAGAGTGTGTCTCTCCAAAATTGGACTTTATAGTCACAAAAAGTCATGTAAATCTTCCTAATCTTCGCTTGCGAAGTTCAGCCATTATTATTATTATTAATATCGTTATGGATATTATGATTATGACTGTAAGATGATGAATGATGATGATGCTTATGATGATGATGATGATGGTGATGATGATGATGATGATGATGATGATGATGATGATGATGATGATGATGGTGGTGGTGGTGGTGGTGGTGGTGGTGGTGGTGGTGGTGGTGGTGGTGGTGGTGATAATGATGGTGATGATGATGATGATGATGATGATGATGATGATGATAATGGTGACAATGATGATTATGATATTATTTGTCTATGTTGGTTTCATCATCATTTTTTTTATTGTTATCATTATGATTAGCATAAGAACAATTCCACACATATATCCAACCCTATTTGTTATTCATTCCTTTGGCTTTGTGAAATGGTTTGTATCTTTTTTCCAGTTCATATGAAAAGTTGCAATGCTCTCAAATTGTTAAGGGACAAGTCCATCCCGACATAAAGTTGATATGAATAAAACAAAAAAAAAACAAGTATAACACTGAAAATTTCATCAAATTCGATCAGTCAGATGTAAAATAAGAAAGTTATGACATTTTAAAGTTTCGCTTTAAAAAAAAAATAGTTATATGCACATCCTGGTCAGTATGCAAATGAAGAGAGTGATGATGTCATCCACTCACTATTCCTTTTTTTTTCAATATAGAAAATATGAAATATTCTAATTTTCTCCTTATTGTCTTATGAAACAAAGTTTATTCCTCCCTGAATATGTGGTAATACCATTTTTTTTTTTACATTTTATGAATCATTAAAGTTGGTCCTTATTGTCAAATCCATAAAAATTGAAATATTTTTAATTCAAACAGTAAAAAACAAAAGAAATAGTGAGTGATGGACATCATCAACTCATTTGCATGTGACTCAGTTGTGCATGTAACTGTTTTGTGAAAATCAATCAAAACTTTAAAACGTCATTACTTCCTTATTTTACATCTGATTTGGATGAAATTTTCAGCGTTATGCTTGCTTTATTCTCTATTGATTCAAATCAACATCTTTCTGGGGTGGACTTGACCTTTAAGGCATAATACCAGTCTGTGTTGTGAATTTTTTTTAGATGAAAAATTAGCGTAGGATGTACAAAAGTGTTGTTTACTATATGGAATTTACCATTGTTATGAAATTACTATTTCTATTATCATCACCTTCCAATAAAATATTATTAAGAGATGTATGGATGGGTGGTTGTTGTGTTTTGTGTTTTAAAGGACAAGTCCACCCCAACAAAAACTTGATTTGAATAAACAGAGAAAAATTCAACAAGCATAACACTGAAAATTTCATCAAAATCGGATGTAAAATAAGAAAGTTATGAAATTTCAAAATATCGCTTCATTTCACAAAAAACAGTTATATGAACGAGCCAGCAACATCCAAATGAGAGATTCGATGATGTCATTCACTCACTGTTTCTTTTGTTTTTTAATTTTATTGTTTGAAATATGAAATATTTTGATTTTCTCGTCATTGGCATGTGAAATGAAGTTTCATTCCTCCCTGAACACATGGAATTCCATTATTTTAACATTTTGAGCTTCAGGCAGGAAGGTCCTAATTGTCAAATTTGTAAAATTGAAATATTGTATAAATCAAACAATAAAAAACAAAAGAAATAGTGAGTGAGTGACATCATCAACTCTCTCATTTGGATTTAACTGGCTCGTTCATATACACTATTTAGTTGAAAATAAGCGAAATGTCATAACTTTCTTATTTTACATCCGATTTTGATGAAATCTTCAGCATTGTGCTTGTCTGATTTTTCTCTTTTGATTCAAATCAACATTTTTCTGAGGTGGACTTGACATTTAAGAGGTGTTGCAGGAAAATATTTCTAATCAATTTAAAATTTCTCTTGCTAATTTACGTTTGATGATGATGTCAGCAATCATAATGATGCTCATTATGATAAGGGTGAAAAAAGGTGTCTATTTTTTGTAAAACATTTCAAAGGCAAGCAACCCCCCCCCCCACACACACACACACATAAATGTAGGACCCTTTTTTTTCTTGTCAAAAGAAATGATGGGAAAATGATCCCATTTAAGTGTTGACAAGTTGTTGTTTTTTGGGAGGTTACATGTTTTTGTTTTTTGAAAAATTCCCCCCCCCCCCCGGCCAATCCTAGATCTGCCATTTTTTGGTAATACTGTAGTACATGTAACTATCAAAACCAGCAATTCCATGGGGTTTTTTTAAAGAAAAACAGTAATTCTAATAGTTTTACTCCCCAAAATGGGTCTCATTAGAAAATATTCATCATTCTGAAAACCCTTTTTTTACTTTGAGGAAGTCTTGTTGGGGGGGCGGAAGTCTATTTTGAAGCATATTTGTCTTCAGGTTATCATATGCACCTGTTGGCTGGCGATATAGTCATGTATAAGGGCATTAGTTACAAGTTCACAACGTGTTTCTCTGCTTTGGTACCATGGAAAAATAGAATGACCCAATTACGGTGACCTTCCTCCATCACATATTTTGCAGGGTGCATGTTGATGAGCCTGCCTTCAATTCACACTACAAAGATTTATCGCAATTCTGTGCAAGACAAAATAAACTCCTCAAAAAAAGTTTGGAAATCTGACTTTGATCGACTATCCCTCCTCGGTTTTAATGAATATTAATATGTGATTGATACCAATGAATAGATCATTTAATTTTCTTGAAAACGATACCCTACATGATATGATTATGGTTCACATGGAGGTGCAGTGCCTTGAAATGTGGGGCAAGGTAAACATTCAAAAGTTGCAAAATGACACAATATTGAAAGTCACTGTTCTTTTTTTCCGTGGTGATGAGTGAGTTTCTCATCAGTTTCATTTGTTTTCATGCACCTTAACATTAACATGGAATCAAACACAAGGCACCTCGATCTGCACAAGCAAACACATAACAAACAAACAAACATGCATGGGTATTCCAAACCACGACTCAAACCATGTTATTTCACAGAACTATCACTACATAAAACACAACAAAATGTAAAAAATGAAGCTCTAAGCAGGGGCTTGATTTGAATGGATTTTCATCTCTAGTGACACGGACAAAAGAATCAAGTTCTTTATTGACCCTTCAATACTATTTCTGCTCGTTTTGCAGCTTTTCAATTCAGACTTCATCCAACACTTTTGAATCCTGCTCTTTATTACTTGATGGCTTGATCGTAACAAGCATGGTATAATTTTAAGGAGAATTAAATATCTTTTGAATGATATCAAATATGCATTGTGTAAAATTGGCAGTGTGAGAAATTAATGGCCAAACTCAGATTTCCAATCTTTTTTTTTTGAGGGGTTTATATGTAGATAAGTACATCGTTTACATTTCAGTGAACTTTAGAATCTCCCAAATTAATTTTGAAATCATATAATGAAACTATTTGAAACATTATGCTTTTAAATCAACATACAAAAAAAGGGTCCAATTACAAATGCGCACTATTGTCAGATGGCACTAAATTTACACTTGTAACATTGGTTTGAGAAATTGAGAACCCTGTTTATAATTTCATTTGCACATGTTTATTATTTGAATAAGCAGTGAACTCATTAAAAATTGTACATTCAATTTACATTTAGATGCTGAAACCATTATGTAGCTCGTAATACACCTTTGTGATATTGGACTATTTTTGCCTTTGAAAGGGGAAGTCCTAACAAAAAGTTTGTTAGTAAAAATACCAGAAAAAACAGAAAATATTGGTGAAGGTTTGAGAAAAATCCATTATACAGTGCGTATCAAAAAAAAGTTTACACTTTGAAAAAATCCAATAAAATTATACATTTGTAATGTCCTGAAGATTTTTCCACATTTTAACATTGGTACAGATCCATTTAATCAAATGACGATATAAATGTCGAAAAATATTTCCGCTTGAGTGAGCACCACTTACTTTTGAAAAGTTAGTGAAAAATGATTTGCGCAGAACTTTGAAATAGTTATGCGAATAAAAGTAGATCTTAATCATGAAGAACATGTATAATTCAGCTATTAGAATTGATTTGAAGATATCTTTTACCTTTTTTGACTTGTTTCCTTGCCCAAAACGCTTCGAAGAGAGCATTTCACCCCACCCCTCTCCCCCACATACCGAGGCCATCGTGACGATATTTGCTTTATACTGAGCTGTGATTTACATGGAATGGCTTAAGCTTGATTTTCATTTTGTTAATCGTTGGCAAGCTTAGGAAAAGTCTGGAGAAACAAGTATTAAATGAAAAATGAAATGTAAACCCACTTTCAATGATAAAAATTTAGTGAAATAATGCTGGAGATGTCTGATATAAACTTTTGTTCATATTCAGTTATGTCCTCAGATCCAGCTGGCACAAAAAAGGGTAAAGGTTGTGCTTACTAAGTGTTGAAATTTCAATTTGGGTGGCAAAATCGTTACAAAATGCTTGAATGTATCCATCTTATTTCAACTGACTAAATGTGCAAGGGAAATGTATGAGAAATGTTTTGCAGGGTAAGTTTGATTTCACTGTTTCCCCTTAACACAGCGTGAAAACGAGAATTTCTGCACAAACTGATTTCTGCTAGCTTTACAAAAATGGACAGTGCTCACTCAAGTGTAACATTCTGACAAAACTTTTACTTTCATTGGATAGATGAGACCCAAACCCAAGATTATATGTGAAAAAATTACCCACATGTTGTATATTTTTTAATTCCCAGGGCTTTTTCAAAGTGTAAATTTTTTTTGATACGCACTGTATAAAGATTAAGAAAGTTATTAGAATTTTAAGTTATTGATTTGTGACATCAAATATGAGAAGCTCAGCTGCCCCCATATGATATGTAATATAAAGTGCATAATTTTCCATTCTTTCATGGTTCATGATGACTAAAGGCCACCGCACACCTTACGACTGTTCGCGATCCGATTTTGGAACAAATCGCATTTTGCTAATTTTCTGAAAATGTGAATGGAACATATTTCATTTGTGGTTAAAATCGATTGAAAGAATACTAATATAACCATTTTGAAAGAGTGCAAGCCTTTATTTTCGAGTAAAGGCCAAATTAGTTTCAAATCGTTGTCAATGTTACAACTGCTATGACGTCATTACGACTAGATATTAAATTTGCTTTTATTCTAAGAAGGATGACAGCATAGTCACAGATTTGAACATAGATTTCGTACAAAGATTTCGAACATTGCTCAGTAAGATATTTCGAGTCTCAATATTAGCATCAAATTCTACTACATTTTATTCCAAAATTGAGTCGCAGACTAATCGTAAGGTGTGCGGACGCCTTAAGATATAATTTGTCAGCTACTCTGTTTATTTAATGAAGGTACAATAAAACCCATTTTCATTTTTTTTACAAAATGGCATTTCATTGATTTTTTCACTTATGATACATGGCAAGCTGCTCGCATATGAAGTCACACATCAATCACCAATATTTTCTATTTTTCTGCTATTTTTTATAATAAATTTTTTGTCAGGGTAAAAATTTGATAAACAATAACAATTCTCTTTCATTATGAAAATCATACATGTAAGAGATGTATGATGGTAAATTGCAAATTAGTCTAATGCCATTCCGTCCATCAGCATTTCGTCTAAAACCATTTAGTCCAATCATCACCTTGTCTAATCACCATTTTGTCTCGTAACCAGTTGGTCTAATATCCATTTCATTTTCATTCATTTTGCACAATTTAACACTTTGTCCAATTAGACCAAATGGTATATATGGACTAAATGGCTATTGGACCAACTGTTAGACAGAATTGCATTAAACTAAATGAAAGTAGACCATGTGGTGAGTGGACGAACTGATGGTAGACCAAATGATAGTAGACAAGTTGGCAATTGGTCTAATTGGCATTAGACGAATTGGATAAAAACCATATATGACATGTATGACCTACTTTACCTGTTAATAAGCCAGCTGTTGTGTAATTTGAATCTTTTAATCAGTTCTTTATATAACAATATTTTGTTGTAAAAAAAAGAATTCTCTCTCTTTTATCAAACTCACTCATTGATATTGATCATAGTTTTTATCAGCCATTTCTCATGTGGCTATCGTGTGACATATACTGGACATTTTCAGTTTTAATTTGCGGCACTTAAAACAGTTTTCACTTCTGTTTCTTTTCAAATTCACTTGTGGTAATGATTATGGAGAAATATTTCACGTGCATTCATGTTTTTGTTTAAGTCATTTCAATTATTTTTAATTGTGACTCATGTGGAACAGCATTGCTTTGGTAGGCCTACTGGCATGATTGACAAACAATTTTGAATTGAATTGAATTGAATGAAGTTCATTTAAAATTAAAAATATACAAAATCAAGTTATATACATGTATAAACAAACACAAAGCATAAAAAACAAGCCAATATACAAATTAGCAATAGTTCTTTTAAAGGGTATTATTGGATGCCCATTAAGGCAGAATGTTTGTGGTGTTTGGTCACCTGGAGAAAAAAAAATTAGATAAAGGATGATGGAATACAAACATGTCATAATATTGTGAAAGAATTCAAAGAAATAAATGAAGCGAACAGTGGAAGGCGTAGCTTAAATCAAGGTTCCCCAGAGCTACCTGCCCTTTTGGAAAAATTGGTGAAGCCAAAAAAATGTCTCTGCCGGGATTCGAACTCAGGCCCCCAAGCTTGAAACGCGGATGCCTTAACCACTAGACCACAGAGATGGGCTAGTGGATAGGGCGACCTCGATCCGATTGACCGTCAAATGAACAGATTCTCGACACCATACCAATTAAATTTCATATACATTGTATAGGGCCTACATGAAAATAAACACTTCCATCAATTGCAATGGAAAAATTATTACAATATATACGTCACAGGTTTTTTTGAGAATTTTATATACATTTATAATGAGAGTGTATATGTACACACATTAACTGTCCATACTGCACATAAGCTCATTTTATAAGCCTAAGTTGCACCCCCCCCCTCCCGCCCCATTTGCTTTTTTTATGACAGATGTCATTTAGGGATTAACAGTTATACCAATTATGATTATTTGAAGGTGAAAGGTTATTCTCAGGAAATACTAATTACTTATTTATGGGTTGATTGTGTTTTCATGAGCTGGATTTGATAATTCCAGCTCTTGGTATGAAGCTGCATAGAATGGCTGTTGTCGGTCATTTCCATTGTGCACTTGTTGCATATATTTGACATACTTACAATTTCACCATGAATTCACTGTTCTCCAACTCCATACATGTACACATTTTTTGCAAATAGGCCTATGTTCTTATGCTGAGAATTAATTAGATCCTCAAGACGTAGTCAGCCTATGCTATTAAAAAAATATTTAAAATTTTAAGCCTGTCACTCTACTAACTACTATTGTTTAAACTTTTAAACGATATGATTAATATTTAAAACTTGTCAATATTAAACAAGAGTTTAAAGGAGAATGAAACCATTGAAACAAGATAGCTTGTGTGAAAACAGAAAAATCAAAGAAACAGATCAACGAAAGTTTGAGAAAAATCAGACAAATAATGAGAAAGTTATGTGCATCTGAATATTGCAATCAATGCTTTGGAGACAGCAAATTGGCAATGCGACAAAGATGTGTGATGTCACTGGTGAACAACTCTCCCCCATTACTTTAGTATATATTTCACTTGAATTGCCTCTTTTATCACATCTATCCATAGATCATGTGTTCTTTCTACATGAGGGCATGTATATAATACATATTTTTTAAGAATACATCATGGATAAAGAGTTTGTATCATCATAAGAAAAAGCAAAGAGACATTTTGAGGGTATTTTATAGTCCACCAAAGGGAAAGTTGTTCATCAGTGACATCACGCATCCTTGTCGCATTGCCAATAGGAGGATCTCCATAGCATTAGTGATTGCAATATTCAAATGCTCATAACTTTCTCATTATTTGTCCGATTTTTCTCAAACTTTCTTTATTCTTATTCTTTGATTTTTCTGTTTCTACACAAGCCTATTTGTTCCAAAGGTTTTATTCCCCTTTAACAAATAGTTGTTTGAGTGACAGGCTTAGATAACGTACTCAAATTTTTACAGGTAAAATTATAGAATTTCTTATGTTAATAAATTTAATGCAACAGGGTAGAAACCTTTATATTTTATGACTCTATTTTCATTAATTTGTCGCTTAATCCACGAAGTAGCACAACGTCACAAAATCACATGAAAAGTTAATTTTAAGTTTCTTTCAGGTTTAGTATTCTCAAGCTATGGTCTATCGTTTTACCGATATTTAGAACCCAATTCTCTCTACTTAATGAGTTGATTAAAGTGAAAAAGTGACACTAGCCTCAAAATCCTTTGTAAAAAATGCACGAACCGGCACGCAGGTGCGCGCTGTTTCTATGCACAAGACGTCACTTGTGTTTGAATCACTGCTATGTCAAGATTTGATGTTCATTCAATACATTTTTAATATGCTCTTGGTATGTGCATTCTTCATTCTGTTAAACTTCACAATCATAAAGCAACGGGCAGTTGAAAATGTAAAAACTTTTTTTGTGTTTATCTCGAAAAGTGATTACGCGCATCAACGGTCGGGTGTGCCACTATTACCGTGTTTACACATTGACTCGGCTCGGGTGTTGAATCCGCGAGCCGGGTTGAACACTGCGAAGAAGGGATCAGAGATCGCGTTATACATACATATAAAAAAGGCGAGTTCAACACGGCTCGCGGATCTCGAACAGAAGAATTATGACGTCGCAAATTAAACGCGGGAAATTCACCGCCGGAATCGAATCTTGTCCGTGCGAACAACAACAATGCCAAAAGTGAAAGCGCGCGCAGTGACCTGGTCAAGAGAGTTTGACACGGCTTTCTGTTTACACACGAAAAAATTGCCGAATCTGACTCGGCTCGCGGGTTGAAACCTACGATTTTGGCGGATCAAAAAAGCCGTGTTCGACACGGCTCGCGGATCACACTGATCACGTTTACACAGCATAAAATTGCCGTGTTGAGCACGGCTCGCGTGTTGAACCCCCGAGCCGTGTCACTGTGTAAACACGGTATATGTGGATTCGGCAACAAATTGTGGCTATTTCTTTCATAGCAACCTAGTATTATATCTGAGGTCCATACATAAAAGTTAATATGATAATAAAATTTGCAATAACAGTTAAAATCTGCTGAAATCCTTTAATCTGATTGGCTGATAATAGATTTCTTATAAAAACTGTTCATTTGTTATTTTAACAATTCTTCATGAAATGGGACCCATTTCTCAATATTCACTCAGACACTCATCCTAATACGGACTTTATCCTTTTTTTTCAGTTGATGGCAGAAAGGCAATGTGTATTTATGCTGCTTGGGAAAATAAGAGTCCGTTTTCATTAAACGCTTCTAAAACTAATTTACTAGAAACCGATTCAGGACACCAGTTTGGAAGATCACTTTGCTAGCATTCCCACTTGATCACATGAAAGGGATTTTCAAAATCACTTCACGTAAAGCGATCTTGTTGCTATGGAAACTCTCTCAGTGGGATGACACGTTTCGCGCGAAATTCAAACCTGCAGCATTGGCATTCTACACCAGTCATGTGGAGTAGCACGCTCAAAAATGTGCAAAGATCGCTTCCCGAAGAACGGTTGTGTCCTCACGCTAAAACCAGTTTAACGAGGCAAAGCGATCTTGAAAACTACATCGCGAGGTTGTCTTCTGAACTGGTTTGGAAGATCGCTTCTAAGACCACTTCGACCGTTTTCACTACGTGTTAAACTAGTTTCCACTAGACTAGTTTTAGGAACGTAGTGAGAACAGTGTCTATATGTTGGCAGAATAATATTACATGAGTCATAGCATTATGATTGCAATGGGAAAAAACTGGGTGACCTTCTGTTTCATATTAGACTTATTTACACCTTTCAGATGCTAGAAGCTTTATACAGAATGAATACAATGAACGAGTCTATGGACAAAACAATGACAACGAAATGAAATGAGCCAACCGTTGTATTGGCTCGGATGGTAGAGCATCCGTCTCGCAACCGAGAGTTCAAGCCCCGGCCGTGTCAGACAAAGAGATGTTAGCCGCTGCTACTTTATTTGGCATTCAACAATTTAAAGGGGGAGTGAACCGTGTGTGGTCTCTCATTGGCTGTGTGTTATAAATATATAGCCTTAAGATATACGATTCCAGATATCCGCTTACACTACAGAGAATAAATTGACCTATAATTATATTTGTATAGAGAAACTAAAATGTTTTGAGAGGAAAAATAATCGTTTGCTAATTGGTAACATAATTATTGCGGTATAAATGTAGAGTAGTTACATTGTAATTAGCATATTATCATTCAAGTAGGTCTATATTACCAGACTACCCTAGCATTTACCGTGTTTACACATTGACTCGGCTTCGGGTGTTGAATCCGCGAGCCGGGTTGAACACTGCGAAGAAGGGATCAGAGATCGCGTTTATACGTACATATAAAAAGGCGAGTTCAACACGGCTCGCGGATCTCGAACGGAAGAAGAATTATGACGTCGCAAATTAAATCGAATCGAATCTTGTCTGTGCGAACAACAACAATGCCAAAAGTGAAAGCGCGCGCAGTGACCTGGTCAAGAGAGTTCGACACGGCTTTCTGTTTACACACGAAAAAATTGCCGAGTCTGACTCGGCTCGCGGGTTGAAACCTACGATTTTGGCGGATCAAAAAAGCCGTGTTCGACACGGCTCGCGGATCACACTGATCGCGTTTACACAGCATAAAATTGCCGTGTTGAGCACGGCTCGGGGGTTCGACACGCGAGCCGTGCTCAACACGGCAATTTTACTGTCACTGTGTAAACACGGTAATTATGGGTCAGGAAACTGGCCAGGTATGAGTAGTTTAGGAATCGAGATGGTTTGTATAGAAGAGATAGAACAATGTCAATCTGCACAGTGAGTGCTGGGCCCACAGTCCATCTAGCAAAAATACATTTTCAGAGCATTTCTATTTCAAATTTCTATTCCAAACAATGAAATGAAATATGGATTTTTTGTTCATTTTTTTTTCAAACTTAAATCAATAGAATACACTAGACTGGTAGAGTGCTTGCCTCATTAGCAGCAGGTTGTGGATTCAATACCCAGCCAAGACACACACAAAAAAAAATGGGACCATTTGCCTTCTTGCTATATGCTCAGCATTGAATAAGTATCACAATAACATGTTATGTTATGCAGGGTATGCTGCTAGAACAGTTTTCTATTACTGAAGTGGCTAAACTGGGAATGTTATCATTATCGTCATATCAAATTGTAAATTAATAAATGAGTATGTTTTGTTTGTTATTGTTATTTTGTAGGTACAGATATGCTTGGCATTCAAATTTACCTCATGCATGAAATAAACTCCACATCATTTTTCTTTTCTTTTTTATTTCATTATTGGTGTGCAACCTATAGTTTTTCATATGTACAGAAGATGTTTGAGTCTGTATGTTACCAACAAGGAATCATGATGAGTTCCTTTTTTAACATTCACTTAAAAAGTTAATAATGTTTGATTTTTTTATCGCATTTTGCAGACAAGTGATCCTGTTATTAATAAAGGAGATGATGACAAGCTTATGCTGAAACCAAACCAAACTCTTAGGGCATGCAACATAGGTAATAATCTCAATATTGTTTTTCCTGTTGCTAAATGGTGGTGGTGGTGGTTATGGTGTTCAAGGTGGTGGTGGTGGATCTGATGATTGTCATGGTTTTGGTGCTGGATGTGGTAGTGATAGTGTTATTGTTGTTGGTGGTAGTGGTGATTATGGTGGTGATGGTGGTGATGGCGGTGGTGGTGATGGTGGTGGTGGTGATGGTGGTGGTGGTGGTGGTGATGGTGGTGGTGGTGGTGGTGGTGATGGTGGTGGTAGTGGTGGTGAATGTGATGGTAGTGGTGTTGTTGGTGGTGGTGGTATTTGTGGTATGGTGGTAGTGGTGATGGTAGTGATTGTGTTGGTAGTGTTGGTGATGGTGTTGATTGTGGTGGTGGTGATGGCGGTGGTGGTGATGGTAGTGGTAGTGGTGGAGATGGTGGTGGTGAATGTGATGGTACACGTAGTGGTGTTGTTGGTGGTGGTGTTTGTGGTATGGTGGTAGTGGTGATGGTAGTGATTGTGTTGGAAGTGTTGGTGATGGTGTTGATTGTGGTGGTGGTGGATGTGATGGTTTTCGTGGTGTTGGTGGTGGATGTGGTAGTGATAGTGTTATTGTTGTTGGTTGTAGTGGTGATTATGGTGGTGGTGATGGTGGCGGTGGTGATGGTGGTGGTGGTGATGGTGGTGGTGGTGGTGGTGGTGGTGATGGTGGTGGTGAATGTGATGGTAGTGGTGGTGTTGGTGGTGGTGGTGTTTATGGTGTGGTGGTAGTGAGTGTGGTGGCAGTGAGTGTGGTTGTAGTGTTTATGGTGGTGGTGGTGGGTGATGGTAGTGGTTGATGGTAGTAGTAAATAAATGTAGTAGTAATTTTATTACAAAACATAAATGCTTGTAAGCTAGCAACCAGAGGATTAAAGGCTTAAAATCCTCTCGGGGTGGCATGATAATAGGAATGAATGCTTCATTCCTGCCAGATCCAGATAAAATTTATATATGATTATGAGTCAGCAAAAAACTCTTGCAATCGTATAGCTAAAGATCTACTTTCTACTTGCCTCTTATAAAAGATATCTTATAATTTGCTACATGTATGTACTCAAAAAAATATTTTAATGTTTTATTTTGTTTAACCGGCATATTGTTATCAGGTTTTTAATAATTTTCCATCCTTGTATCCATTCGATGTATCCCTTCCCCTCCAAATTCTTGACGTAAAATACTGTAGCACTAAAATATTTCATTTTAATTCAAATTTCAGATTTACCACTAAATAATTGTATTAAAGTCTCTCCAGTCTTTTAAATTTATATTATTCACCTGTTGAAATAAACTGCAATCTCTTTAATACCAGTATACTTTTTTTCTCCATATAAAATTCCATTAATACTCATCAGTGTGGTTTCTTATATTTCAAATTTTGATTTTGATATGTATATTGATTATTTGCTGTATTTTATTTTGTGATGTAAATTCCACTCGATTCAACTTTGGACTGTTTGACATGTGGTTTTTCAAATTCATATCAAAGTAGGAAAAAACGCTGTAATTTTATTTGTGATTTTGGATAGTATTAGTATGAACTTGCCTGTGGATATTTTCTTTCAGGAGTATTATGTTATGTCTTTTTACATTTTGCTTTGTTTTGTTTGTTTGTTTGTTTGTTGTGGTTCTGGGGTTTTTGTTTTTTTGCTATGAAACCAGCAGGATACCTGGTACACTGTTGAAATATTGGGTAAAATTTTAACCAGCACGAGGGTAATTATTATGTGTCCAACCAATTTGGGGCAGTATTTTACCCAATGCGGGAAGCATATTGTCTAGTAAGGTTAAAAATAAGCAGCAATTACTTTAGAATGGGCAAAATTTTCATCACATTGGATAAATGAAAATGCCCAAAAGAAATGCCCAATGTTGGACACATAATTACCCTCGTGGAGCATTTTTGCCCAATATTTTTTATAGTGTGCTTTATTTTGTTGTCTTATTGTTGAGTATATTTGTATGTCTTTATTTTCTTTGCAGAGAATGAGACAGAATTGTCCTTCTTCAATCTCAAAGATTATGAGGAGTACAAACTTGATAGCACTACAGTTTGGTGACGATAGTTTCCTTGATATCTGTACAAATATCTTGTGAGAAGAGATTCTATACAAAAGTAAGTTTTTTGCTTCTTATTACAGAGCTGCCAAGAAGTACTGATTTTCAGTATTTAGTACTGAAAAGTGAGAATACTGATAGTTTCATGTAAAATACTGATTTCTATAGTTTCAGTTGTATGTGTGGTCCTATGGTATTTCTTGAAAATACTGATTTCCTCACCAAAATACTGATTTTCAGCTTCAAAAATACTGAAATGTTCCTTTTCAGGTTGGCAGCTCTGCTTCTATATATTTGATATCTATATTTCATTTCATTTATTTATTCTTTTATTATTTGTATCGTAGGCTTCTTGTGATTTATTATCTCATACAAATTGTTCATGATAAAATACATACAAAGTAATACCTGCAACTAATTTGCTACAGTATGTATTTAACAGATCTCTTTTTTTAGTTTAATTATTTAATTGAAATAAAATATGAAGCAAGAAAAAATACAATCATGAATATCATACAACAAAAATAAGAATAAGGGCAGACAAAATGGAAATGATTTGATAAAATGCAAGTCAGAGGTTGGAAAAAAAAATTTGCTAGCAGCTAAAGAAAATGTGTTGATTTTATATATAATCATACACGTGAAAAGAAATGCTTGATGTATTGCTCATTGTTAATATGTCAGCAAGGTGATGCTCTCCTTGAATATCGTGATTTCTTTAGGTTTTAATCCCGAGTCTGAACAGAGTTTGTATGTGTCAGGCATCTCATGTTGCAGCTCCATTACCCTTGTTCCAGATGTTTTCAAACGTTATTGAATGCAAACACAATATTGACAGCAGAAGGGAAAATCCCTTCTCCAGATCGCAGACATATCAGCTCTCAATACTCTCACATTTATTGGTCTTTAAATTCGAAGAGACGTTAGGTTGCTAAGGCCTTAAAGTTCATTTAATGCATGTATCCATTGAATTTTCTACTTCATCAATTTGTGGAGGCGGTAGTCAACGAAAGTGCATGCATTACTATCTGTCGCAATCGCCCAGACTTGTCTTAAAATATTCGGTTTATTTCGAACGGCAAGGTCGACTGTTATTAAACCATGATTTTTTTTTCCTTTGTGTAAGCAGAGGTTTGTGGTAATTTGTTTTATTGGATGTAGAAATTGATTGTCATGTATGATTCGTTTCAATTCTGTTGAATTGTGTTTCAGAAACAGATTTTGAATTCTCTTTTTTTTGTCACATCATGGGCACTGACGAAGAATGGGACTCTACCTTTCATTTTGAGAGCTATGCTCCTTTTGAAATCTACGATTTTATTTCTACGGCATTTACTAAACTATTTGTGATTATTTTGTTCCATATGCCGAAGCAGACTATTTGTTCAAGTTCACCTTGATTTTTTAATAAAAGCATAAGACATACAGAAAATTATTTGCGAAGGTTTGATGGAAATCGGTCAAAAAAATAACAGAGTAATGAATTCTTGTACTTTTGAAATTAATCAGACAAACAAAACACTAAAAATTCAATCAGGATTGGAACGGAATAACAAAGTTGTGATGTATTTAATATATGCATTTATGTCTTCATGAATATTCAATTAGCAAATTGATGATTCCACTTCCCCCACTTGTTCTTTTCTTTTGTATTTTAGTGTATGAAATTATGTTTATTCAAATTTCATCCTACAAGAATTTTTTTTAAAGTTGGATGATAACCAATTTAATGCATTACTCATTGCTGTAACTTGTTTTATTATAATAAGCGAGACATTGTCATGTATGAAATATTTATATGATTTTAACATGTGATGAAATAATACATATGAAAGTTAGGGCATGTCATCATCAGCCCACCTAATGAATATTCATGGTGTGCATTTAATTTGCTTTCACAAAATATTCCTATAGATGTTACAATTCAATAACTTCATTATTTGTTATCAGATTTTGATGAAATTTTCAGCATTTAGCTTGGTGAATTTTACTCTGTGTATTTAGATATTATTGTTTTCAGCCAGGAGTACCCCTTTAATGGTGATTATGTGGAGAAGAAAGATATTGGTTGACTTGTGGAGAAGTTGGAAGTATTTGAAAAAGGAAAGGATGTAGAGAAAGAGGGTGAAAGAAAGAGTAAAAGACAAGGAGGAAGAAAGGATAGGAGAAGAGGAGGAAAATAAAAAAGAAGTACCAACAAGAAGAGGAAAACAGGAAAAGATGAAGGAAAGGAGGAAGATGAGGAAGGGAAATGAAAAGAAGAAAAAAAGATGTGGCATGAAAAGGGAATAGATGAAAGAACTTGATATCGACTTGATGCAGGTTGTTTTAACATCAGAGAAAGGTTGCTTGACATCTAAAATAATGAATATGCATGTAGACTTCGAAGTTTACAAAATATAAGGAGATGTTATTGGGTTTATGAACTTTATCCCCCTAACAATGTCTGTGACTCTCACTGTTCCATTTCATGACTACATGATATGGACTCTTTTGATGTCATAGCTTTTATTGTGTGGAGAGAGAGAGAGCACTAGGTCTAGAAATCAAATTCCACATGCATATTTTACAAACAATCAAAGAAATTAAAAAGAAATCAATGGCCACAAAATTTTTGTAAGATTCAAATGTTCAGGGATATTAGATTATAATTCACATTGTGAACCTGGGTAATAATTTTTCCCCTTTAATACTGTGCACAACTTGATGAGCATTTTTTATCATAAGGGAAAAGCTTTTAACCTTTTTTATTGTTGAAAGCTTTTTTCTTATGATAAAAAAAATGCTAATAGGACTAGGACCTAGGTCTGTACAGTCAGTACAGTACAGAGAGAAAGGCTACTTTAACACAAAATACTTTTTGTGTTGCAGTTTTAAATGATGTGGAACAAGAAGTGATGCAATACCAATGCCTCAGAACCCTTTACCAAAGCTTTATGCAGGCTTTAAGACTAGTATATGGGTTGTTTTATTCAATCTTCCAAAAGCTCAATGGCTCCTTTTAAGGCGACCGCACACCTTACAATTGGTCTGCAACTCAATTTGGGAATAAAATGTAGTATACTTTGATATTGAGACTTGGAATCTTACTATGTAATGTTCGAAATTATCGTACAAATACCTTTGTTCGAATCTGTTACTATGCTGTCATTCATCTTAGAATAAAAGAAAATTTAATATCTAGTCGTAATGGCGTCATAGCAGTCGTACGATTGGCTGCGATTTGAAACTAATTTGGCCTCTACTCCAAAATACAGGCTTGCAATCTTTCAAAATGGTTATATTAATATTCTTTCAATTAATTTTAACCTCAAATAAAGTGACATGTTCCATTCACATTTTCAGAAAATGAGCAAAATGCGATTTGTTCCAAACTCGGATCGTGAACAGTCATAAGGTGTGCAGTGGCCTTTAAAGATAAATACCTGGGGGATGTTTCACAAAGATTTAAGTATGACTTAAGTCGCACTTAAATGCCGACGCGTACATGATTATGCAACGCGCGATCTTATTGATAGATACGCATTAGTGCGCGTCCTCATGACACGATCTGACCAATGCGGTCAAGTCTTTCATACCGTACGCAACTCGGTATTTAAGTGCGACTCTTAGTCATACTTAAATCTTTGTGAAACACCCCCCAGTTTTGGTAACGAGCTCAAAATGAGTTCAAACAGAATCCAATAAGATTACCACTAAAATGTGCCAAAATTGCTCATAAATGAGCAAAATAAGCACAGAATACCATCAAATGTCAGGTATTTTTCCAAGCAATATAATACTCTGTCCCACATATGCTTTCCTGTGTTAGTGATCATCAGAATTATCGGTTTTCAGCTAAAATATCAAGAATTCATGAAGATAAGTTTATTTCAATGTCCCGGATCTAGATCTATGATAATATCGTGGCAATTAACCTTGATTTTAAAGACTTTCTCATGAAATAATTGTTTGCTGCAACTACATGCACTGTTTTTTACCTTTAAAATAATCGGAGATCGTTTCAGTTATGGTGTCTTCATTAACCTCCAGATGAGAGTGCAGAGGTGTCGTTGGGTTGTGTACTGAAATCTATATGATCCTGAGACTTTGAATAGCTTGCCTTTATAAAGGAAGCTGTATTCCTACATGTAGATCTATGTATGTGTTAAAGGGATAATATTGGCAGAAAATAATCATACACCTGATTTGAATAGAGTAAAATTTACTGAGCAATTTGCTGAAAATTCCATCAATTTCTGATGACATGTTAAAAAAAAATCAATAAAGTTATTGAATTTTGAAATTAAAGGAGTACTCCATGATGAAAATAATTACATCTAAATGAATATGGAGTAAAATTCACTGAGGGTATTTGCTGAAAATTTCATCAATATCTGTTAACAAAAAAGAGAAAGTTATTGAATTTCAAAGTTAAGCAATATTTTGTGAAAACAGAATAAATGCATGTCATCATGAATATTATGTGGGCTGATGCTGTCACATCCCCATTTTCCCTTTTCTTACGTTATTACTACAAATCATAATTATTTCATATGTGCGTATGATATGTCTCCCTTAATACAATAAGTTGCAGCAATGAATATCTAATGTATTGAATCAGTTGTCAATCCAAAATTGTCACTTCTTGGAGAACAAAATTTGAATAAACATAAATTTCATATATTATAGAAAAGACCAAGTTGGGATGTGACATTATCAATTTGCTCGTAAACATGAATGCATACGGCTGTTCACCAAAATAATGCAAATCTTTAAAATGTCATAGCTTTGTTATTCCTTGTCTGATTTTGATGAAATTTTCTGTTTTGTTGTCTAAATTTCCTTTATCTCTTTAAATCATACTATTTTCAGCCTGGAGTACTCCTTTAAAGCAGATACGAACCGATAGCGCCATCTTAAGTCCTCAACTACTCATACCTGGCCAGTTTCCTGACCCATAATACCATACCAGCATAGTCTAGTAAATAAACCAACTTGCATGATAACATGCTAATTGACAACCGGTACTCAATACATATATACCGCAATAATTATGTTACCAAGTAGCAAAACAATTACTTTTCCTCTCAAAACATTTTAGTTTCTCTATACAAATACACTTATAGGTCAATTTATTCTCTGTAGTATTAGTAGATATCTGAAAACGTATATTTTAAGGGGGAAGTTCACCCTGACAAAAAGTTTATTGTAAAAATAGCAGAAAAAATAATAAGAAATATTGCCGAAGGTTAGAGAAAAATTCATCTAATAGAATAAAAACAAACAATTGTTCATATTGTTTATGCTTTTTTACAAGTATATCAACATGTCATGATGAAGATGGTGGTGGTGGGTGGTGATGATGATGATGATGATGATGATGATGGTGATGATGATGGTGATGATGATGATGGTGATGATGATGATGGTGATGATGATGATGGTGATGATGATGGTGATGATGATGATGATGATGATGATGATGATGGTGATGATGATGATGATGTTGATGATGATGATGGTGATGATGATGATGATGATGATGAAGATGATGACGATGATGATGATGATGAAGATGATGATGGTGATGATGATGATGATGTTGATGGTGATGAATAGTGATGATGATGATGATGATGATGATGATGATGATGGTAATAATAACAATAATGATAATAATAATACGGAGGAGGAGCAGCAGAATGATGATGACAGTTGCAGTGGTAAACATATCAGACTATCACTATACAGTGCGTCCCAGAAAAAAGAAAACCAGAATTCCCATGTCTTTTCTCTTCAACGGAAAAAGAATAATGATATCTAAAAATTTACGTAATCATATATTTCAATTATTCCTCTTTTAGTGAGATGAACACTTTACGCATCAATGAGCAAGATTAAATGTCAAAACCAGGTTGCGCAGAAAAACTGAACACAATTGGTTTGTGATGAGACGACCATGCTGTTTCGACGATTGGCTTATTAGCATTTCTTTTGTATTCTTTGTTAAAGGGGAAGTTCACCCTGACAAAAAGTTTATTGTAAAAATAGCAGAAAAAATAAGAAGAAATATTGCCGAAGGTTAGAGAAAAATTCATCTAATAGTTAAAAAGTTATCAGAATTTCAATTATTGGATTTGTGACGTTTTATGCGAGCAGCATTCCTACATAGCGAATGGTAAAAAAATCAATGAAATGTCATTTTCTCAGAAAATCTAAAATGGTTTTCACTGTACCTTTTGTATATCAATAGACAAATCATTTTACACCCGATCATGAATAGAAAACAGAATTATGTCATCAGGAACCATACAAAATTTGAAATTCATGCATTTTATATTACATAACCGGGGCAGCTGCTCGATATGACGTCACAAATCCAAAACTTTGAACTCTAATTACTTTCTTACTCTTTAACGGATTTTCCTCAAACCTTCACCAGTATTTTTTATTATTTCTTTTGCTATTTTTACAACAAAGTTTTCTTTAGGGTGAACTTCCCCTTTAAGACTATGTATTGATAACACACAGTCAATGATAGACCACGCTACAACCATATGTTCAAAGGATTTATGGAAAATGTATATTGAAATTTGTGGATTTTTGAGTGAAACAGTGATTTTTACATTCAAAATCAAATCCAGAATCGTTACCCATTTTGTTTTCCAAAAGTGATGCATTCTCTTTTTACGTCCCTTTTCATCCACTATTCAAATTTTCTACATGTTTCTATGATTTTCATACAAAAGGAAACATATTAACTAGATACTGCATGATCAAGAGTCTATTCACAAAAAGAAATATAAACCCTGACACTTGAATTCTCAGGAGCTTATTTGTCAGGTTGGCTAATAGATACAAATGAAATTAGGACATTGAACTGTGTACTATGATGAGGGGAAGTGTATTTCATTGATTTGCTTCATCCTTCCCAAGAACCAATGGTTTTTACCACCGTTAACGGTGACCTCATGCCGGGATCTGGGTCAAACGATTTTCAGAATTTAGAACAGTAATGAGATCTTTGACACTATCCTAATTCCTTTGCTCCTCTTTGACGTCATCAGGGAGCAATGATTTAATAAAATGTTTCCCACCAACCAATGGTGTTTGTGGCCCAGTGCTGCGGTTGGAAACAAAAAGGGATAACTTTCTGTGAAAGACATCTAGACGTCCAGACATCTTGTCGTATATAATAGCTTACAATTTCAATTTTTTAATGGATAAGCCATGCACCTATACTTATTAAAGATAAATTGGTAAAACTTTGTTCTGAAATTAAAGTTTGCTAACCATTTTATGAAAGTTTGCATGCCGATAACAAAGGTGTGATTTTTTAAATTAATATAGGGCAACTTTATCCAGATGCAGAAGCAAAATTTATACTGGTGGCATGTGCACTTTAAGGCCACCACAGACCTTACGACTAGATCAAGATCCGACTTTGGAGAAATTGCATTTTGCTAATTTTCTGAAAATGTGAATGAAAATTAACTTTTATTTGAGGTTCAAATTAAGTGAAAGAATGCTGATAATACTGTATCGCAATTTTGGATGATTCCAAGCATTTATTTTGGAGTGAAGGCCAATTTAGTTTCAAATCGGAGCCAATTGTACGATTGCTATGACGTCATTACTAGATACTAGATTTGCTTTCATTCTAATAAGGATGATAGCATAGTCACAGATTTGAACAAAGGTTGTACACTAATTTAGAACATGACACAGTAACATATTCCATGTGTCAATATTAGCATCAAATTCTTCTTCTTTTGGAAACAGTACAGGCCACCGTCCGGTGTATTGTCGTACTGCTACTACTACTATTCAAAAATTGGGTCACAGACTAATCATATGGTGTGCAGTGGCCTTTAAAGGACAAGTCCACCCCAACAAAAACTTGATTTGAATAAAAAGAGAAAAATTCAACAAGCATAACACTGAAAACTTCATCAGAATCGGATGTAAAATAAGAAAGTTATGGCATTTTAAAGTTTCGCTTATTTTCAACAAAATAGTTAAATATGAACGAGCCAGTTACATCCAAATGAGAGAGTTGATGACATCACTCACTATTTCTTTTGTATTTTATTATATGAAATATGAAATATTTTAATTTTCTCATCGTTGTCATGTGAAATGAAGTTTCATTCCTCCCTGAACACGTGGAATTCCATTATTTTAACATTTTGTGATTCAGGCAATGAGGTCCTAATCATCAAATTCGTAAAAATTGAAATATTGTATAATTCAAACAATAAAAAACAAAAGAAATAGTGAGTGAGTGACGTCATCGACTCTCTCATTTGAATGTAACTGGCTCGTTCATATAACTATTTTGTTGAAAATAAGCGAAACTTTGAAATGTCATAACTTTCTTATTTTACATCCAATTTTGATGAAATTTTCAGCATTGTGCTTGTCTGATTTTTCTCTATTGATTTAAATCAACATTTTTCTGAGGTGGACTTGACCTTTAAGGCTTCAGTCACAACAAAGATATTGACTCCAAACTGACCAATAAAATGCCATTCAAACTAATGTAATAGCTTTGATCAGTCAGGGGTCGGTCTCATTGGTATGACTGTAGCGTAAGAGATAGATTTACCACCCATCTGAGAAGGGGGTAATAGTAAACATGATAGTCCCACCCCATCGATTAACCTGATGGGTTTTCATCAATGTCCTTGCGGCTTGCGCTGAAAGTTTATTCCCACATGTTTCTGGATCCAGTTCTGGAATGATGTATAGATATTGTGAAAAGTGCTTGTCCTGAAATTATGAAAGAAGAGACCACCAAACAGCTAAATGTGTTTTGAAAATTAAGAAGATGAAGTAGGGAAAGTCATGGTAAAAACATAAAGAAAAAGTTTGATTTTAAAGAGAAATGCCAGTAGTTGCAGTAAACTCTGATTTCATGAGAAAGTCTGTAAAACCAGGCTTAATTATCAGAATATCATCGAGGATAAAGATCTGGTACAGTTACATAAAGTTAAACTGAACTTTGTGAAATCTTGAAATATACGATGAAAATGTTCACACTGAAGATCACCAACACAGATAGGCACACGTGGGACAGTGTAATAATATCGCTGGAAGACCCGACGGAAGTGACCGAACCCGCGCTTACTTTGCTATTTCTCAGCAATTGCACAATTTCTTCCAGAATCATTTGGCACATATTTTTTATTCATACAAACAGACACTTGGGTGGTCATTTTATTAGATTCTTTCGAAAGTTATTTTGAGATCATTACCAAAACTGGAATTTAACTTTAACAATGTCTTGTAATTAAATTGTAAGCTTTGGTGTCATGATTCATTAGAATATTTATTCTTTAGACGTATGCTGCGCATAATGTACATCTCTGAAAAATGTGCACTTTTCAGATGACCGTAGCTGGAAGCATTATTACAGGGGATATGTATTTCTTAGGAAATTAGAATTAAAGTGTCTTATAACAGATACCTGATATCCTGTTCTAGATCTATCCAATTGGGCCGTTTTCAATGACATGTCTGCAATATGGGAGAGTATTATAAAATGGAAATTTGTCACAATTACACTGTAGTTTACCACTGAGAAAATAAACCCATTAATTGTAATTTTCATGTAAAAAAAAACACCCCCAAAAAAGAGTTAAGCGGTATGATCATAAGTTAACCTTCAGAATGGGGGCCTAGTCTCTGATATTATTGGAATTTATCAACATCTGTAGGATGTTTTTGCAATGTACGTAGATACACAAATCAAAGGAAAACAGAAGCAAGCCTTAAAGATAAATTCCAGTTTTGGTAACGTTCTTAAAATGACTTTTTACAGAATCTAATATAATGACCACCCAAGTGTCTGTTTGTATGAATAAAAAATATGTGCCAAAGGATTCTGGGAGAAATGGTGTAATTGCTGAGAAATAAGCAAAATAAGCGTGGATTCGGTCACTTCCGTCGGGTATTTATTCCTGCAATAATAATACACTGTCCCACGTGTGCCTATCTGTGTTGGTGATCTTCAGTGTGAACGTTTTTCAACGTAGATTTCAAGATTTCACAAAGTTCAGTTTATGTAACTGTACCAGATCTAGATCCTCGATGATATACTGACAATTAAGCCTGGTTTTACAGACTTTCTCATGAAATCAGTGTTTACTGCAACTACTGGTATTTCTCTTTAAGTTAAGCCCATGAAAATTAAAAGTATTCCTTTGGGGGGAGCTAATCTGTCATTGGAAATCATGTCAAATGTTTCTACCTAAGGAGCATAATGTGTTGCAATTTATAAAGAAACAGAATATAAGTAAGTACAGAGCAGAGTTTTCATTGCGAAGAGGTGAACACATCCCACTGGGACCTGAAGAGGCACTGGATGAGCTGTATAAAGCCTACTGATTAATGTGAAAACCTAAGTCTGTTTGGGGGGTTTAATGTGATATTTTCTGATTTAAGTTTCTGTGTGTGTCTCGGCAATAGCCAATTAATTATGTTGTTTACAAGGCCAGGGTGACGGCATTGTGAATTCATGTGTGATTTCTTTTCATCAGAAGTGTGTCTTTCATTTTCAAAATATTTGTTTCCCCTGTACATTTCATTGACATTTATGTATAGCATGAGGAAATGTATGTTGTTGTCTTCCTCCTTCCTTTGCTCTGATAGCGAGATGTATCGCAAAACAAGCATCTGTAGAGTTGTTTGATAATAGCTGTCGGATTTGTCAAGCTTTATCTCAGCTGCACTTTGAAATGAACTTCATGCATATTCATGAAGTGGGAGTGTCCACTTTCCTGCTGTGGGCAGGGCTCTGGGAGCTCATCCCCCTCTGATGTTCATAAGCATTATCTTTTCTTCTGTTACTCTCGCATCACAGAATCTGGGTTATTTGTCAAGGCCTCTTTGCAAGGAGTCAAAGATTCACATTTTGTAATGTGTCACAAATTTGATTTTCCTCTGCTGTAGATTAATATTGAAATGTTGCTTTTTAGAGTTATCAGGGGTGGAATAAAAATCATGTTATAGAAAATGTGGATCACCTCGCTCTCTCTCTCTCTCTCTGCCTATCTCCTTTCGTAATTTCTCTCGGAAACATTGCATAAATCTTGTTAAAATTTGAAGTGTTACCATTCTTTAATGTAATAAACCTAGAAAGCGTAAAAGAGGGATTTTCCCTTTCATCAAGTGTTTGTCGATTTGGAAAGATTAAATAATCAATCAACTGCACTCAAAAAAATTTGCTACCAGAATTATGTCAACTCAAGTTTACAAGATGAAAGTTAACACGATGATAGGTGTATTCAGACCACCTCGATCAACAGAATAGGGGGAATTTATATGGCTCTGAGCTATTTTGCCCCCAAAATGCTCAAAAACAGCTCTGGAAAATTAAAAGATAGCCTCTGAAATTCTTTATGATTCACTGTAATGTTGATGGTCATGCAGTGTTGCAAATTGTGGCAGAAATTTGTAAAAAGTAGACCCCCAAAATAAAAACAAAAATTTGCCTGAATAGCCATTACGAGAATTAGTTCAGTCCTCAAAACACCTGATAATTATTTTTTTTGGCATTTATACCGACCTAAGGCAGACCCTTTCAGGATATGTCCTCAAAGTTACAAGCGTGATCAGTAAGGTCTTATTAGCAGGAGAGGTGCATGATTCAGAGCTGCCAAGTAGTACTGATTTTCAGTATTTAGTACTGAAAATAGAGAAGAATACTGATGGTTTCATGCAAAAGTTTCAGATTGTGTGTTGTCCTATGGTATTCCTGTGATAAATACTATTTGCCTCACCAAAATACTGATTTTCAGCCTTGAAAATACTTAAATGTTCTTGTTCAGGTTGGCAGCTCTGGTGATTCAAAATCACCAGTTCAGCAACCCACAGCCCCTGCACCCATCAGTTGCTGGGATGATAAAGTTCTTTTAATTTTCTTTCACATCGCCAAAATACCTGCAACCTTAAACAATTCAATATCATCGTAATCTTTACAAGTACCTAATCACAATGGCAAAAAATAGAGTATTTCCTGATCAGGGTAGATCAGAATAAATTTCCTGATCAGACTCTCGGAGAATACCTGGTATTCCCAAACCTTGAGGCGGTCTGAATACGCCTTTATTCCCTTTTCTTTAGGAGTATTCTGTTTGTGTTACATATATCCCCATTTACACCCCCTTGTGTGTAGTTCAAAATTTAGGCCGTTCTCAGGATCAGCTCCTGGTCAATAATAAAAAAGAAGAACGGGACCAGGACAGGAATGTACATGTGTGGGACTGAGATGTTAAATGCACGAGGGTGTCTTTAATCCAGTTTTCACACCCCTATAAATAGAGAATTATTGTCTTGAGAAAGGCAGGCAGTGCGTGTGGCTGGGGCCATGCAGTTTGAACCCACTAGCGAGGTATTAGTCTACTTCTGACAAGGAAAGTGAATTATATTTGGGACATTTCTTTCTATCGTGCAAAATTGTTGTGACAGTAAATTGGCAACTTGTCCACTTATCACGTGGTCTACCTTCATTTTAGTCCAATGCCATTCTGTCCATCAACATTTCGTCTTCAATCATTTGGTCCAATAATCACTTCGTCTAATGACCAGTTCACGAGATGGCAGTTAGACGATGTGGATAGTGGACGAACTGATGGTAGACCAACGATAGTAGATGAGTTGGTCATTGGATGGATTGGCATTAGACCAATTTGAAATAAACGATGATGACCATTATTTTTTTTGTTTCATCCATTGGTTATTTATGCAAAAATGACCCATATTCTGAGCTCAAAAATTCAAAATAAATATTTTATCTACTACAAATGTATGGGTAGCCAAATGTAGAATTAATCATGAATAATTAATATAGTGTGTAAATTCGGCGATTGTGGGCAACTTTCCATCATATTTGTGGTGGTAACATCAGGCCCAAGAGAACAGACTGAAAAAAATGTTTTAAAAAAGGGGATGTATATAATAATAATAATAAATAATATAGGGTATTTATATTGCGCACATATCCACCTTGTTACATGCTCAAGGCGCTCCTATATTACCCGGCTAAGCTAGGCGTTCATAGCGCACAGCTTTTTAAGGAATTACTTCCTACAGGTACCCATTCACCTCACCTGGGTCGAGTGCAGCACAATGTGGATAAATTTCTTGCTGAAGGAAATTACGCCATGGCTGGGTTTCGAACCCACGACCCTCTGTTTCAAAGTCCGAAGACTAATCTACTGGGCAACAAAGCTCCAACGCTTTCTCTATTGATTTGAATCAATAGAAAAAAATCAGACAAGCGCAATGCTGAAAATTTCATCAAAATCGGATGTAAACTAAGAAAGTTATGACATTTCAAAGTTTCGCTTATTTTTAACAGAATAGTTATATGAACGAGCCAGTTCCATCCAAATAAGAGAGTCGATGATGTCACTCACTATTTCTTTTTTTCTTTATTGTTTGAATTATACAATATTTCAATTTTTATGAATTTGATGATTAGGACCTCCCTGCCTGAAGCACAAAATGTTGAAATAATGGAATACCACGTGTTCAGGGAGGAATGAAACATCATTTCACATGACAATGATGAGAAAATCAAAATATTTCATATAATAAAATACAAAAGAAATGAGTGAGTGATATCATCAGTTCCCTCATTTGCATACCGACAGAGATGTGCATATAACTGTTTTGTGAAATGAAGCGAAACTTTAAAATGTCATAACTTTCTTATTTTACATCTGATTTTGATAAAATTTTCAGTGTTATGCTTGTTGAATTTTTCTCTTTTTATTCAAATCAAGTTTTTGTTGGGATGGACTTGTCCTTTAAAGCAGGGAAAGAAAGCCGAGTGAACCAACGATCTTCATATAAGCTGGATGGAGCTCTCGCACGCACACATAGATGACCTTGAGACCGAGGAAAAGTACTCCAAGACACAATAAACAGTATATGAAGAGCTCAGTTGCAAAAGGGGTTAGGTCCATTTCCATCAAATTTTATTTTTTTTTTGGTCTCGAACTAAAGATTTTTAGTAGCTCTATAAAGATGATAGCAAAGAAAAGTTGTAATTCCCTTTAAAAAGTGAACAAAAATGGCAAGAATTTTTTTCTTAGGGGTTAGGTCAAGTACAATTTGGTTTCAAAAGGGGTTAGGTCCACAACATTTTCTTTTAAAGAATATTCAAAGAAATATAAAGACAGGTAGATTTCGTTTATACCCAATTTTATACTCATATGGTAGGGTTTTTGAGAATTTAGTTTCGCATAAGAATATTGCAATATGGGAGAAAAAAAAGTGATTTTCTTCGAGTGGACCTAACCCCTTTTGCAACCAAACACTTCTGAAGAGTTTGTCAGAAGGGGTTTGGCCAATTTTTCATAAATGTCATTGTTTTTGTCTCAAAACCTATAGATTTTTAGTTTCTCTGATGATACCAGAGAATATTTGAAATTCTCATGAAAACATGAATAAAAGTGGCAAGAAAAATCACTCTTTTAATCAAAAGAGATTGGATTCATTTTTAGTGTGCTTGCAAAAGGGGTTAGGCCCACAATGATAATTTTTGAAAAAATAAATAAAAATGTATATAAAACTTGAAGACAGGTAGATTTCTTTTATACCCAATTTTATGTTCACATGGTAGGGTAGTACATCATGACAATTTAGTTTCTCATAAGAATATTGCAATAAGTGAGAATAAAAAACATGATTTTCTCGGAATGTTCCAAAATGGACCTAACCCCTTTTGCCACCAAACTCTTCATATGAGGCCATACTTACGCGTAAATTACTCCACGTATGCACACCCACAAGCAATAGAAAAAAGTGTGGAACTTTGTGCGCACTTGACCATTTCCGGCTCGGGGGGGGGGGGCGCTTCCATTCACGAGTGGATACCATGCGCGACCATGGGGTCTCGAAAAGCACCCTAAACACGTAATTTCCATATTCTGAAAATGCACCCCTTAACAAGTATTGGCGTGTGAAACCCTAATATTGGAAACAAAACGATACTCTTGGCAAATGTTCCCGAAATGAACCCCTAAACAAGTACAAGCATGTTTTATTGTTACAGGTCCTTCGGTTGTCGGCTTTACCTTATTTGGTTCAGTACGACCCCACCTTCTACACCTCGCGCAAATCGGACTCTAAACACAAAGTGTTGGGGCAAAAAGGACATCCTTTATAAAACATTTTAATTTTGTTTTATCATCCCCGCAACTTCGACCCTAAACACGAAATTTTCCTAGCAAAATAGATACCTTTTTTTCATTATTTTTGTGTTTTTGACACCCTTATCACGTTACGTACGTAACGTGCCCTATCGTGAAACAGACATCCTTTTTACGTGTTTTTTGGTTCGCTCATGGTATCCACTCGTCAATTTAAGTGCCCCCCCCCCCCCGGGTTCCGGCTCAAAAAAGCGCATTGCAGCTCTATCCACATATTGATATTTATTCAGTGAACATATGAGAAATGGGAATTTGCCCTTAATTTAAACCCAGATTTTAACCGGAGTTCAATATCCAGGCCAGCATCCAGTGAGACGAAAGAGGGCATTAGTCCATCTGGGTTTGGGCATGAGAGGCATTTGCTAGAGGAATTATTTATAGATCTCACAAGCCAGAGAGAACATACCACAGACCCCAAAACACAGACACACCTCCCATTCTTTTAATAGCTATAAACCTAGTTCTGCATGCAGTGAAAAGGTGACAGGGAAGTGTTACAGGGCCGCTTTGCACTTCTTCGAAGTCCCCGAAGGGGGGGTTCATGACCAAAAAGTAGTATGTATGTGCCGCGGGCGAGACAAAAAACGGGCGCCTTGGAGCGGTCTTATTGTAAAAAAAGAGGGTCCTCGGAACGGGCTACAGAACTACAAATGTTTGTGAAAACAGGGGTCCTTGGAACAGGTCGCCTGCGTGTGCATCCCAATAGAACGGGCATACGTGCATGCAGCTAGCCCGGCGGCACAGCTGCCAGATGCACTAGCGCAGAGGCGATGGTCGGACAGTGCTCTGCGGCTGCTTTTCACCAAAATTGCGGCTCATCATAGCAGATCAATGTAACCGGAACGGCGTAAATATGCAAGAATATGTGAAGCATTGGAAAGGATATCTTTCCTCTTTTTTCTCCATAAGCAGAAAATGCTATGCTTTGGAGTAGCTCTCTGTTATTTTTCTCAATAAGACAAAAATGCTATGCCTTGGAACGAAAATTTTAGCGTTATACCCCTTTCGTAAACCCAATTATGCGGCTAATAGCAGCATAATTTGGTCGTAAAATTGGAGGAGGACCAGAGTTATCCGCATTATTTTGATGCTGCTATTATCCGCATAATAGCAGCATCGGGACAAGATTTTGAGTTTATGAACGCATTTCCAAATAATGCAGATAATTGCCATGGTGCGGTCACAAGGTCACCCTTTTCCAACACAACCGCATCGGAGGGGGCGTGTCCAGTTGTCATGACGATTATCCGCCTTTTTCAGGACGGGCGCTCGTAAAAATAATGCGGCTTATTTTCAGAGTTTGTGAACGCAATTTTTATTGAATTATCCGCATTACTCTTAGGCGGCTAATTGGAGGATAGGTTTATGAAAAGGGTATCAATTGCATGGCATATGCTTGATTTCGGGACTTTGAATTGATTGAAAGTTCCGTGCAACGCTCCATAAGAACGCATTTCGGAATGCAGTAGGAATGTACCTGTTCCATATTCTTTCCACCCTAACAAAAAGTTAATTTTAAGGAATACAGAAAAATGAAACAAGTGTATAATGCTTAAATTTTATTTAAAAATCTGTTGTGGAATTCTTTGAAGAACGGTATTTCAAAGTTTTGCAAATCTTCACAAACAATGTAGGTAGGTGATATGCCAATAAGAGAGTCAAGCAATTTTGGCAGATTTTACCATCAGGAAGCAAATGATAATTGATAATTTTGATGATAACAAGTATGATGATACACCAATCTGGTGGACTGTACTTTCACAGATGATGATGGTGACGATGGTGATGATGATGATGGTGATGATGATGATGATGATGGTGGTGGTGGTGATGATGGTGATGATGAGGATGATGAGGATGATGATGATGGTGGTGGTGATGATGATGATAGTGATGATGATCGTGATGATTATGATGATGATGATGATAACCTATTTATCGGTTGCACTAATATCCATAGCACATAAAATAAATAAATACAAAGGAAATAGTAGCTGAAATCATCAGTTACTTCATTTGCAATTTACCAGCCAGGATGTGCAAATGAAGTAAATTTCAAAAAAATTCCCATCATGCTTGTTCAGTTTTTCTCTGTTTATTCAAATTTTACTTTTTACTGAAGAGTTGGCTTTCACCTTGAAAGAAAAGGAAATTAATATTCCTTAGATTCGCAGACTTGCAGGAGCACCTTGTTAAGGGTTGCATGTCGCACAATCAGCCTTTTTTAACTGTGAATATCCTTGATCGTTTTTTTTCTTTAAGAGATTGATTGATAGTCAACAGAAATTAAAATATTGTGCCGCTGTCCTCGTGTCAAGCGCTAAAAAATGCTGATCCGCTGTCCTCTTTGGTCTTGAACTTCACAAATATTTACACGTTTAAGGAACCCTAAACCAGTTCATCTTTCAAAAGAATCCAACATCGTCTTTGGCCATGTACCAAATGGCAGACAAATCAGGCCACACTATCCCTCCTGGTGGCATTCCATAGGGTCTCGTAAGGAGTGGGTTTATGGTGTCACTGTGTGTTTTTATTTTTGTTTTGGTTGCTAGGTTCAGTCATAAGAAATCAGTGTTCAACTTTTTCATAACCTTCAGATAAAAGTTGGACAGTATGAGACCATCTTTATAAAGCATTTTACAGTAATTACATGATCATGGTGGAACGTTGTAGCCCAGTGGACTAGTCTCGGGACTTTGAAACAGAGGGTCATGGGTTTGAATCACACATTGTACAGCACTCAACTGAGATGTGGTGAATGGGTGACGTGGTATGATTTTATTCTTGAAATGATTGTGCTTTAGAAGGTTTGCTAGGCTAAGGTCTAGCTGGGTAGTGGCATTGGAAGTCCCTTTGTCATCATCGGTATTATCATCGTCATTATCGTAATGATCATCATAATCATTTTCGTCATTATCATTGTTATCATGATTATCAACGTTGTCATCATCATCATCACCACATTCACCATTGTCCTCAGCAGCACCATCACCATTGTCACCATCATCATCACCATCATCATCAATACCGTCACCATCAACATCTTTATCTTCATCACCATCAGTTTCATCATTAGCATCATCATCACCATTATCATCATGATCATTAACATCATCATCATCACCATTATCATTATCACCATTATCATCATTATCATCATCATCACCTTTATCATCATCATCATTATCATCATCATCACCATTATTTATCAGCATCATTATCATCATCACCATTATCATCATCATCACCATTATCATCAATATCATCGTTATCATCACCATCATCATCAATACTGTCACCATCAACATCTTTATCATCATCACCATTATCACCATTATCATCATCATCATCACCTTTATCATCATCATCATTATCATCATCATCACCATTATTTATCAGCATCATCATCATTATTAGCATCATCACCATTATCATCATCATCACCACTATCATCATCATCCCCATCACCATTATCATCATCATCACCATTAGCATCATCGTCATTAGCATCATCGTCATCTTTAGCATCATCTTCACCATTATCATCATCATCTTTACTATCATCATCCCCATCACCATTATCATCATCATCACCATTATCATCACCATTAGCATCATCGTCATTAGCATCATCGTCATCATTAGCATCATCGTCATCATTAGCATCATCATCACCATCATCATCACCATTATCATCACCATTATCACCATTATCATCACCATCAATAATACCATCACCATCAATATCTTTATCATCGTCACCATCATCATGGTCATCAATACCATCAACATCTTTATCATCAACATCATCATCTTCTTCATCCTTTATATCCTGATCATTATCTATTACAATCTAATGAATTCCCTTTAAAACAAGCTGCTCCCCACATCAAATGTGTACACATATTCACATGAATAATCCCATTGGTTCTCCATTCAAGTGGTTAAGTCAAGGGTGTGAGAGTTCTGATTTTTAGCTGATTTCAGATTTTTTTTTTATTCTCAGCTTAATTTCAGCTTATTTTTGGCTTTCCTCTGTACAAAATGTATGTGAGCTCTTTCTACTCATACTTTTTCAACACTCTTCAACTTTTTTATGATCTTTTTATTTGTGATCACTCACACCCCTGTTAAGTGTACAAGACTCATACCCCTTTCATAAACCCATCATCCAATTATCCGCCTAAGAGTAATGCGGATAATTCAATAAAAATTGCGTTCACAAACTCCGAAAATAATCCGCACTATTTTTTTTACGAGCGCCAGACCTGAAAAAGGCGGATAATTGTCATGGCAACTGCACACGCCCCCTCCGATGGAGTTGCGTTGGAAAAAGGGTGACCTTGTGACCGCACCATGGCAATTATCCGCATTACTTTGGAAATGCGTTCCTAAAGTCCAAATCTGGTCCCGATGCTGCTATTATGATGATAATTGTAGCATCAAAATAGTGCGGATAACTCTTGTCCTCCTCTGATTTTACGACCAAATTATGCTGCTATTATCCGCATAATTGGCTTTATGAAAGGGGTATCAATGTCAACATTTTGTAGAGGTGTTAATTGGGGCTGAGTTGGATAAGTCTCCGGACTTTGAACCACAAGATCCGGGATTCAAATCCTACCGCAGCACTCACGTCCTTTGGCAAGGTGTTTATCTACATTTGTCACTCTCCAACCAGGTGGTATAAATGGGTACCCAGTAGCAAAATTCCTTCAATTCTCAAGCGCCCTCATAAGAGTAGCCATGCTAAAGGCTAAAGCCAGGGTAATAATATGCAGTGCTTAGAAACATTGCATTAAGCGCTATATGAATGTTGCATATTATTATTATTATATTACATATTTTATCCACATCTGAACCAATTTCCAAAAAAAATCCCACCTGTGTTTGAAACATAATATCTAACATCCACTATGAATTTCTAGCAGAATAGCTTAAATATACCAATTCAAGTTCAATTATTGTATTGTCATAACAGAAAAGTGCCTAGGAAAAAGTATATATATATATATATATATTTATATTTATATATCACTTAAATTGGCAACTTTCCAAGTATTTGTATTAAACAAAAACTAAATGATTTTTCTGATACAATCTTATGTCAATAATACAATGTTTTAAAAGACTGAAAATAAATGACCCAGTGAACCGATACTTGTATGTGTTGAGAATTTAGATATTGTAACTCAGGACTTCTATGCTATCCTTGATAATTGTGTCACCTGACTCTTTTTCTCACATTTAGTTTTAAAATTCTTTTTAATCTTATCTTATTCTCATGCCAACTTTGTTGAAAGGTGCCAAGCTTACTACACCCCGGAGCAATATTAGTCCAGTTGTAGCCTGCAGAAGTTGGTAGTTGTGAAATATTATACCATGATAATTGGGGCAACAGGTGGAATGAAAGTGTCCCAAATATTTCTCCAGTTTCTACTGAAAGTTTGTTGTCCCCTGCATCCGAAACTTTGTTGTGTTAAAAGTAGAAGGAAAAAAACCTACTATTGATAAAAGTCATAACATACACATAAACTTGATTCAAATTCAATGATAAAACATATTACAGAATTTATAAGCCTTTAGGGAATGAGAAAGAAGTTGGGAAAATGAAAAGAAGGGTTTACAAACTCGTTAGGCATTTATCCTCATTACCAGGTCCCTAGTGGAGGACCTTAAGCCGTTGGTCCCCTGGTTGCTTGCTCACAGGCATTTCGTGCTTTCTTAGCAGCAGGGTAAAAAAAAACCTTGGTAAACCTCATTAAAAGTAAATGTAATGGGTGAAGAAAATGAGAATCAAAATAGCAGCCATTCACCTTGTGGACCCTATGTAATATTTTTGTGTGTCTGAGGGTGTGGGGTTGAGTGTGTGACATGTGTGGGTTTGAGTGTAAAACAAAAATGTATTTTTCTGGTCGACCAGTGACCACACAACTTTACAACATTTGACTGGTAAACCTTCCATCTATTTTCTCATCCGTAGGGCGATATGCAGCACCGGTTGGATGATGGATCCTGGCCTCTTGCCCAGAGGATGACCTTGAGAAAAGAAGAGTAATTGACCCTGATCATCACCCCAAGGCCCTCCACCCCCCCCCCCTCTCTTTCTTTCCTCTGACTTAAACGCTTATCCCATCCCACTCCGAACCTCAATTCCTCTTTTATCTTAATCACAACCCTCCCCCCCCCCTGCATTCGTGGATATCTATTACCCACCATTCCTCATCTCCCCTCAACTCTAATTTCACCTTCATCACCCATCCTTCCCTGATCCTTGGTCATTGACTCATCCCCCCTCCCCAACACTCATTCCATCACACCCCCCCCCCTTCATCTTTGGATATCTATTACCCACCACTCCTCGTCTCCCCCTCCCCAACACTCATTCCACCACACCCCTACACCTCAACTCCAATTTTATGTTCATCAACCCCCATCCCCCCCTGCATTCTTGGATATATATTATCCACCACTCATCATCCCCCTACCTAACACTCATTCCATCTCACCCCTGTACCTCAACTCCAATTTTATGTTCATCTCCCACCCCCCCCCCTGCATCCTTGGTTATCTATTACCCCCCCACCCCCCACTCCCCCCCCCCCCCTCCCCAACACTCATTCCATCACACCCCTATACCTTAACTTTGATTTCATCTTCATCAACCCCCCCCCCCCTGCATCCTTGGTCATCTGTTTCCCCATCCTCCCCCCTCCCTCTGGCATCCAACAACCCCAACCCTCATGCCATCTTCCCCTTACTCCATTTCCACCACCTAAAGAAGGGAAAATTTTCTGTCAAACTTTTGTCTCTGGGCCAGGGTAGGAGAAGACCCCGATCATCCTCCGAAGAATTCCTTTCCGGTACATCTGAACAAAAACTGCTGGATTACACGTCAAAATTGATGCATCCTCTTTCTTGGAAAGTGGCTTTTGAAGCATGGCCAGGAATGTAATGGATTCTCCTGAAATGAAAACAAAGTCTCTCAAACAACATGTTTTCTTTCTTTTTTCTATGGATAGATGTATTTATTTATATGGAACGTGAGAATTTCATTGGTAGACGTGATTCTTTCAAATGTGTTTGTTTTTTTAAGACAAATCCCAGGAATTTTGGCATCAAATATCAGGTCTGTCGTCCCATGATAAAGGGAAGCAGCTCTGTGGAATGAGTTTCCTATTAAAAAAATTGTGGAAAATATGTCATTATTTTTTGTGGGAATATAAAGAGTTACTTGCTTTTGCAATGTCTATATTTTAGAAATTGGGGGCTGTGTGGCTCCAATTACCTTAGCATCATGGAGGGCACACAGAAAATTTCCCAAATCATGGAAAAAATCAAGTTCAAAAAAAAAATGGAGTTACTTCCTTTTGTCATGCAATGGCAGGAGTGTACAAAACTGTTGATATCAGAATTTTCAACTGAAGTCATATAGTCAATATAAAAGACTTAGTGGCAGTTTCATCTTTAAAATATTGATTTAGGGAGTACACTTTTACAATAAAATGATAATTATAACCTATATGGATTATGGATATAGAGACAAATAAAAAAGGCCACAACTATATTTTCTTCTCTTTTTTTCTTTTGTATTGAACCTTCCACCCCTCATTTCCATTTGCACTATTTTATGTTGATTTTTTTTTAAATGTCAATGCATTCATTTGTATCTGATTTATGTTAATTTGTTTTTGTTTGAATGAAAATGAGGAGGAATTTAATTCAATTGAATTAAAAACAAGCCTGCATTTATTGTTTGGGATGTGACATCTGTTTTAGGATAATTACGTATTTTATATGTTTGAAATATAAATGGCACCTGAAAGTGAGACTAGTGAGCACAGATAAGTTCAAAGCATACATGCATTTTTGCTTTAACAAATATGAATAAAAGTTATATTCCTTTTTAGCCCCAATACAGGATATGCATTTTATTTAGCAGGCTAATTCAAGGTCAAGTTTACAAAAAGACAATTCCTAGTAATGAAGTTCATTTGGCTTTAACAAATATGAATAAAAAATTGTACACTTTATCCCCTATACAGGATATACAATATCTCTTAGTTAGTAGGCTAATTCAAGGACAAGTTTACAATTCTTGTAACATTTGTGGTTTTGGGGAATTTTAAGAAAACTGTACTCTGTGTGTAGCTGTGTTCTCACAGCTGCATGTCTTATTTATTCATGTCCAAAAGGCAAGTTTATTTATGTTAGTATTATTGTAATATTTGTTAGAATAGTATTGTAAGGTTTTGTTTTTTTATGTTAAAAATGTTACTGAAAAACGTTTGCTTTAAATGAGCTACTGAAGTCAACATTTAGTATATATTTTCCTGAGTTTATACTACTTGCACATCAAATATGATTAAGTGCATTCTACTTGGTGTGTTGATGTATTATAAACTATCAGACACTTGTATCTTTTTTATGATATAGGCTTTTTGATCAAATCTTTAAAAAGAAGAATACACTCTTCAGTTATCTTTGTGGGTTTTCAGTTTATATTCCTATGATAATATATCACATCGTTATGACTAAACGATATCCCATGTCTCTGTATTTAATTTATGATGTTCTATGATCTCAAAGGGCGCAGTTCGAGATTTCTTCATGTTGGGGGAGGGGTGTTGTAAAACTAGTGTACTGTAAGTCTGTAACAATACTTCAAAAAGTGACATCAGAGCATTTTCTTTGCCAATTCTGCCTGTTAAGAATTCTGATCTATATTTATTGATTTTCGTTTCAGGGTGGGGTCATTTCAAAAAAATTTTTTTTTTACTTTGATAGAATGCTACCGGGTGTATTCCATTTTTTGTCTTTTTATGTTTTGAAAAACAATGAATAGAAACTTTATTGCATAAATTGACACACTGCTAAATATACTTTCTTTTTTATTTTGGAATATATTTTCTGTTTTATTTTGGAATGTATTTCATTCTCAAATAATAGTTTTATACTTTTATTTATATGAATGTAACAAGGGTCTTTAAGACCTTATTTTAGTTATGCATTATATTACTTTCGTTTGCCTGAATAATATATTTATTTTAATTGTTATCATTATGAAATTAATGAGGGAGAGAAATATTCATAAAAACTTGTTTATGACTTTTTAATGTTTTGTATGGATCAATTAAATTGAAATGATATTTTGGGTTAAACTTGTCTCCATGGAATTTTGTTCTTTTGTTGATTTTTCTTTTGGTCTTTGAAATTGTTTGTTTGTTGTTTGTATTTATTTCCATATAAAATAATTAAATATATACATGTTGAAATTAGACAAATCATATATAATCATATACAATATGGAGGATGGCCCATTTCAGCAGTACTTACATAATACCACTATTCTTCCATGTGGTCCTTTGAATTGAATTGAAGTGAATTTGGTAAATATCGAAGTGGAGGATTCTGAACATCATTAATTAATTTACTACATGAATTGCTTCTCTAAACCTCTTATCATGTTACACCTGAAAATATGTAAACGTATTGTGGCAAGCCATTTATTTATTTGTTCATTTATTGATTGATATTGGCGAGCAGTAGAGCTAGAATCTCATTACAATGTAAAATTATATGATATTTACAATAGAATTACCGGACTTAATGATTGGATGGCATTAGTTATGGAAATCAATTAGGTTTTTAAAAAAAAGAAATCCTCGGGGTAAACTCCCTTTTAAAATGTTTGTAACCTTTTTTTAATTCCTGTCCGATTTTTTATGAAATTTTAAGTTGTTTTGTTTGTCTAAATATACTTATCTGTTGGAAACATCCCTTTTAGCCAGGAGTACTATACCCCTTGACCCCTTCAAAAGCGGGAAAGAAATGCGACGATTATTTGGAATATAATGGTGAAGATGAAAAAAATAAGGTTGGTCTGAGCGAGGAAGATGCTTAAGATAGAAAAATGTGGAAGGTAGGATTGTTTTCTTGGCGTGACAGTCAGTAACCCTTTGTAAAAAAAAAAAAAATGCGGACTGAATAAATGACGATGCAGGGGCGGATCTTTGAGGCGAGGCCCACGACTTTTAATCGGAGGACACCCCCCCCCCCCTCTCTCTCTCTTATAGACAGAGTGGATCGTCCTTTGATGGCGATGATACAGTGAGTGACAGATAACAAGATCATTGGTGTCTTTAATATATCAAAGGGTACACACTTTAACTTATCATGTTACCGCCCACCAAAGTACTTTTCACACCCTCTCTTCAAACTGCTTTATTCATTCATCAGTGCACTTAAAAAGGTGGGTATACCCAGAGCTGATTTTTTTTTTATATTCAGGCCTTTAAAAGAGACATTTTACTAAGCACTTTTTTTAATCAAATAGAATGTAAATGAAGTTCGATATTCGAGCTAAAGTGACTTCAAAACTGCCTGGATATTTTATGCTCCATTTACACCTCTTGAGCAAGATATATATCTCATCAACATTGGCGGCGGAAGCCAAAAAAATTAGGGGAGGTCCACCTGAAATTTTTGGATGGACACTGATACAAATTTGACAAGCCCCCCCCCCCCCAAACAAAAAAAAAAGTTATCAACCTGAATTTTTGGAGTGGATCAAAATAATGTAAAGATGACAGGGGACCTGGAGGCGGGGGGGGCTGGCTCCGCAACCCCCCCCCCTTCCCACACACACACATTTTTTTTCAAAGACCGTGTACAAAAACGTAAAAATTACCATCTGCTTATGATTTTTTGCATGGCCAGCCCCCCCCTACACACACACACTTTCGGCTCAGCCCCCAACTTCCAAAACCGTTCCACGGCCCCTAGATGCTGATTGTAATATAATTGAATTTAAGTCAAAAATTGGGGTTTATTTCGCTTTTGAGGTTCGGTTTTATAATTGGCTTGACGTGCAGATTTGACATCGGAGCAATATTGTCGCGGAGCTAATGTCATGGAACCATTTCTTGCAAACAGATGAGATACTGATATTAACAGTAATCTTAAAAGTTAAAATTCAAATCCTTTAGGTGTAAATCTTAATACAGTATTCGAATTGGTCACTGATCATATTTGATTATTTTTATTATATATTCGGCAACGAAAATGACAAAAACAATACAGTTCATTATAAACAATTCAAGATAAGAATTGTTAACCATTAAAACGCCAGGGACAGAAAAGGTTAACTAAATTACTGTGACATAAAAATTCCTGTCCCCTTTCCTCCCATCTAGAGTCATTTTAAATCCACGAAATTTGGAGTGCAGAACAATTCTGTTACTAGACACGGATTATTTAAAGTACTAAAAGAATATTTTCAATCTATTTTAGTTTGGATGTAAAATCATTATAACTACCATAAATGACCCTTTTGACATTTTGTAAAGATAAAATAATCTATCAAATTCTTTTCCTGCAATATTTAAAACAGGCAAACCCGTGGCGTAAGGAGCAAAACAAAATTGAGGGGACAAGATAATCATAATGGATGGGGCAAAAGTTCTAAAAAGATGCAAGCAGGCGAAACGAGCAAGCATAAACTGTGACCTTTTTAATACAAAAGTCTAAATTTGGACGTGTTTTGACATATTATATTCTAAAATAGTATATTTCACTCTTTTTTCTATCTTTTCCCAATTTTTTCTCTCCACCCCCCCCCCCCCCCCCCCCCCCCTCTCTCTCTCTCCCTCTCCGCTAGTACAAAGTGACAATTTATGCTGCGGGTTCTTTGATGGAACATTGGTTATTTTTTGTCCTTGCGAAATGCAAACTTTGGTCGCTTGAAGCTGAGAAAAAATGAATTATTTCATTTTTTTAAATAAGATTAATAATATGAATTGTAATTGAGTATACTTGAAGCAATATCGTATAGGCCTAATGACAAAGCCGGTTCTCTGTATATATAGCCACTTCAAATTTATTCTGTCTTCGTTTATTTTTGTTATGAATTATTACGACTGGCATGCTCTGTGATTATGACTTTATACTGTTTGTTTGTTTTATGAGAACGGGAAATCAAAAATACGATTTATACAAATACAAATGAGCCAAAAAATTTGAGGGGGTAAGACATGCATTATACGTCAAAAGTTGTAAAAAGTTGCGAGCGATGAACTTTTGACCTAATTTCATTTAAAAGAAAATCGTAATTTTTGTGACAGATTTGGACATAGTTTTTAGAAAATGATACCATATTTCTCACCCCCTTTTTAATTATTTTTCTGGATCTCCTATTCTCTTGATAGCGATTTTTCTTCTTCTTTTTTTTGGGGGGGGCGTGGGTCAATGCCCAGCCCCCACCCCCTCTGTACGCCAGTGGCTTGAAGACTGGTCGATAGTATTGACTTAATCTCAGCATCAGTCTGCAACCTTCGATCAAACACCTCCGGAATTTCTCCCACGCTTCGTCTCTGAGTCTATCAATTTCATTTCAAACTGACGTTTGCCATATTTGAGAATAGCACAGTAACCTCACATATTGCAAGATGTAACCAAAACGAATTTTAATTGTCACCATTATACTCCATATTTGACGTCACTATTACGTCATTTATTTCCCTTTCAAGTAGATCGATTGACTGTGGACATGGCTGGAAGAGCGATGGTTATTTTAGGATAATCGGAATTGATCACTAAAGGCAAACTGACCGATTTAAGCGCTCGGGTCTTCGACGAGATAAAATTAATCAAAAGGGAAATCGAAACTTTATTAAAATGTGGGGGAGAGTAGCAACTATATCGATTTGTAAAGAGCCCTTTCGGCTATATATGGACCACTGAAGGCTACACTGAACTTGTAGAGTTCAGAAGTATGGACTGGCAAAGTTAGTGACGTCATAGTTTCAGGCAGTCAAACTAAATTAAGAAAGGAAAACTAACTAAGACCTTCGGGGAGTTCCTGAATCATATTGCTTTAGAGTAGTTAAGAAAAAACTATAAAAAAAATCTTATCAAGGCCCTTGGAAGCGGGAATATGCTGGTGTGAATTACCCCCAACACGAATTTCCGAAAATGCTGCGCAATAAACCATGCACAGTAAGAACGTCCCAAGGAAACTAGGTTAATTGGTATGCCAAAAAATCAAGTTGTGATTTGACTAAAATCTTCTTCATTTGGGATCAAAAACCTTTTTTTTAATTTTTTTTGTTCTTTTTTCTGATCAAAATTTCCTTCATTTTAGAGTGATAACTTTTTTTTTTTGGGGGGGGTTGGTGTCTTATGTTAAACCAGGACCCCTCTTTTAACACCGTTCCCAGGCCCCTCCATCCGCTAAAAGTGGAAATACTAACACTGTGAAGGCCGCCTGTCCAAATGTAGCCCCAGACAGATATTATAGGGGTAAAATCAAACTTGAATGTTTATTTCATTTGAAATGTAATCAGCGAAATTTAGATTTAATTCACTCCTCAATCCTAAATCAATACAATCTCCCTATATTCATTTTACTTAACAGGTCCCAGGCGCGGATCCAGGAGGGGGCCGAGCCGGCCCCGCCCCCCCCCCCCATATATTTTGACAACCTGCAGACAAAAGTGTACTCTTTACCTTGATAGAAACTACGAAAATCAGAAAGAAAAGTAAGAAAGAGGTATCATACCAATGATGTGTAATTTACAGCCTCGTATTGACCGGCCCGTCCCCGAAAGGAAACAAGAAAAAGGTTACACTTCGTAATTCCGAAGCTTCGTAATTCCGAAGGTTCTTTATTCCGAAGGTTCGTAATTCCGAAACACGTAAATTGCCTATACCTCGATGTTCGTTAATCCGAAAACGAAAAAGGGTTCGTTAATCCGAACATTTGTGGCGTAATTCCGACGATTCGTTATTCCGAAGGTTCGATAATCCGAAAACGAAATAAGGTTCGTTGTTCCGAAGGTTTGTTAATCCGAAAACGAAATAAGGTTCGTTGTTCCGAAGGTTCGTTAATCCGAAAACGAAAAAAGGTTCGTTGTTCCGAAGGTTCGTTGATCCGAAAACGAAATAAGGTTCGTTTTTCCGAAGGTTCGTTAATCCGAAAACGAAATAAGGTTTGTTTTTCCGAAGGTTCGTTAATCCGAAAACTAAATAAGGTTCGTTAATCCGAAAACAAAATAAGGTTCGTTAATCCGAAAAATGAAAACCGGGAAAGCAGATCGAGGCAAGGGGAGGGGGGCGGGGGACACTTTTGCCGTTCAATTATTATGAGGATGGGAAGGCAAGGGCGGCCGAACGAATTTTCGTTGGGGGTAAAGCCAAAAAATGACACTCATACGTCAAAATGGGCACTTTGGTGATATTTTCACCTTAAGATTATCATCTGCTTGAAGTCATTGTGTGTTTAATAGTGATTAAGTAGAGAAAAACTTTTTTTGAAGTGACTTCTTATTATGGCAAAATGTATAGACCAATTTCACAACGTGAGAGGGCAGCAGACTGGTCGCCATGCTGCGGTGGGCGAACCAACTTTTATAGTACACAAGTCAATAGGGTATTTGGTACATTCGTTCGATTTTTTTTTTTTTTTGGACCAATTATGAGCAGATTTCTTGTAAGATTCACAATGAGCATTAATCGGAGAAGTTCAGGTCGCAGCTGTGCTGTGTTCAATTGCCACAACAATTGGAGAAAGCTTCAGGATTGGAAGCAAAGTGAATGTGAAATTCACTCGCCTTGGACTCATGAAGCCTGTTTGTGTGTGAAGCCGTACTCCCTGCATAGGCTTCCAGGCCGTGACGAAGGCCCTGTTTCATAAAGAGTTGCTATGATAGCAACTCCTGCTGGAATGGTAACTACCATGGCAAAAGTGAGAATTCTGCTTCCTGATTGGCTTTTATAATAAAAGTTGCCATTCCAGCAAGAGTTGCTATCATAACTTTTTTTATGAAATGGGCATTCTCACTGTTACCATGGTAGTTAACATTCCAGCAGGAGTTGCTATCATAACAACTTTTTATGAAACAGGGCCCTGGCCCTCTCTTCCCCTTCCTCCTTTCTCCTTCCTCTCTGTTTTATTCTCTTGCCTTGCCCCCTCCTTTTGGATACTTATAGGCCTGCATAAAATGTGGTGGTGGTGGTTTTTTTGTGGGGGGAGGGAGGGGGGATTTATTTGATCATGCTTAGATGGAAATATCAGTCCCTCTCTCTCTCTCTCTCTCTCCCTCTCTCACTCTCACTATCCCCTTCTCTGTATTACACTATCCCTCTCTCACACACTCTCTCGCTAGCCCCCCCCCCCCCCCTCTCTCTCTCTTTCACTACCCCCCCCCCTTTTCTCACTATTCCCCTCTCACTATCCCCCTCCTCTCACGCATACTCTCTCCCCCTCTCCCATCCTCTCTCTCTCTCCCTCTATGTCTCGTTCACTCTCCCGCTACTCTTACTAGCAACAAGAAGTGAGCTCCCTGTTGAAAACCAACAGCGATTCTTGGTCATCATCAACTCACTTTTACTGACAAAACTAAGGGAAAAAATAACCAAAGTGCAAAAATTCATCATATCTTCATCGGTCAGATATGGCCATTGTCTTACATCGTCTACCCAGGTGTCCATGCTTTATTTTATTGATTTATGATGAAGTTAATGACACAATATCAGAGCTTATCTGTAATCTTTCATTGAATTTGTACACAGAGCCAATCGCGGTCAGCGCACTTGCCCACCGCAGCAATGGCGTCGCCGATAGAGGGCCAAATACATAAACCGGCCGTGAAATTGGTCTATACATGTATTTAGGCTTTATTTTTCGGGAGAGAGTATAATGAGCGAGCGGCTTGGTAAAACAAATTCAAGGGTGAAGTTGTATAACGTTTTTTGTGGTCAATTATTCTTAAAATGGCATTATTGCGAGGTGTTGCGAGCGTGAATCACAAGCTAAAACTTAAGGTTATTTTAATAAAAAATGAAAATTAGTTTTTAAAAATCCGAGCAGATTTCTGCTGTCATTAAAAAGATGTGCATCTAACTAAAAAAATACCACGAGCGCAAAACGCGAGCTTAAACATACTGACCAGAAAAGGAACCTGTTAAAGAAAGCATTTAGTGACCTTTTTAGGATGCATATTTCACCGATCGAATGAGAGTGCGAAGCGCAAGCTGAAAATTTTCAATATTCCAGCCTGAAAACTTAATTTAACTTGTATACTTTAAAAAGAGTATTTTATTTCGAAAAAAATATGAAAAACGGCATATTTATTTTTGAAAAAGGAACTTTCCCATTTTGGAAAATATTAATTCCCCTGTTTTTTATTTCATTTTTGATGCCTCCTGCCTCCCTCCCGGCGGATCCAACTTTCGTCAAATAGAGGGGGGGGGGGCATTTTTTTAGCCATAGTTTCCTTGATCGGCAGTTTAAAGTTGATTTTTGTTTGTTTCTTTGAAAGGGTAGTCCTAACAGTCAATAATTAGCTTGATCCTTATGAAATAAAGTAAATATGTAATAACATGATAAACCCTTTTTAAATAATGCGAGCGCGAGCTACATATTTTTGTTAATATGATGGGCAATATGTTTGTGATCTTCAAAGCGAGATGCCTATGTAACTGAATTTAGACAATAACTGCTATAGCAAGAAGCGCGAACAGAATTTTTAAATATATAAGCTCTGACCTGATCTAAAGGGGACATTTTAAGAACTTTTTGCAGTTAGCCATGAAGACGATGCGTGTTTTAACCAATGGCGGCGGAACGTATTTTTTTTTGGGGGGGGCAAAGCAAAAAAAAGGGGCCAATAGGGGCAATTTGGTGCAAACGGATATTTTCACCATTAGATTATCATCTGTGTAAAGAGGTTGTGTGTTTTGTAGTAACTAAATTGAGCACAATTTTTTAAGTGATCACTAAAGTTATATATTTACATTTCATTTCTGCGAGCGTAGAGAGCAAGCGGTTTGGGGAAAGTCAAATCTGAAGATGTAAAATTCACCTTTTTGGTCAATTACTGTTAAAAGGGCATCCTTGTGAGATGTTGCGAGCGAATCACGTGCTCAAACTTTTGGAAATTTCATGTGGGCCTAGAATGATATTGATATAGATATTATTTACCCAGGGAAGCCACTTCAGTTCTGAAAACTATTCTCCCAGCTATTATTTTTTTTACAAGAATGCTTAGTATTTCCAGTTTTCAGGTTGGAAAATCAGAAAAATTTGGCTCACGTTTCTCGCTCGCATCAAGTATTGTTTATTGAGGAACTCATTCTATTCCTGGTTACAAAAAAGAAGTATGAAATGTCCAGTTTTCAGGTTGGAATATCACAAATTTTAAGCCTGCGGTTCGTGCTCTCAGTATTTAGTTCGTGAGATATATATTCTATTCATGAGTCACTAAATGCAGTCCTTAAAAGATTACTTTCTGAAGCCTGTTGCATAAAACTTTTTACCTGAGAAAACTCTGGTAAAAAATGAAAACTAAGGTTAGTCTGATTTTCGCCATTGACTTTAGCACAGGGCAAAAACTCCTGTAAAAACAACCTGAGTTTTCTCAGGTAAAAAGTTTCATGCAACGGGCCCCAGGTCAGTATATAAACAAATTACAGCTCGCCCTCGCATTAATTCTTTAGAAAGATACACATCTTTCTCGGGATTACAAAAAATGCTCCGAATGCTCACTTCACGTCTTGTTACATGAAATGTCTACTAGTTTGAGCTTGCGATTCGCTTTCAACATCTCACAAGGATCATTATTAGTATTATTTTTATTTTTATTACCAGCAGAAGCTGTTATTAAAAATGACATCCCCTCCAATACAAATCCTATTATCTAGAGGTTGCTCGCACGCTTCCAACACACTTGATCCCCTGCATCTTTAATTAAACCATTTGCTTATAGGCAGCAATTGCTCAGATAAAATCGAAATTAGCCTATGCTTGATCAGGGGCCCCGTTGCAGAAAGAGTTGCGTTTAAACGCAAGTCAAAAAATCAATTGCAAGTCAGAAATGCGCGCTGTTAATTGGTTGAAAATCAAGTTGCGCGTGATTTTTAGAGTTGCGTTTGATTGCAACTCTTTCTGCAACAGGCCCCAGGGCGTCTATATTCTTAATGAAATACATGCTTTGGCCCCAACACACGCATGTAGTCATCGATCATTATTACTATCATTGCATAATATCGTGTAATCTTGTAATGACAACATCGTTTTTGTTATCAAAATAAATTATTTTCATTTTCGGAAATACGAACCTTATTTAATTTTCGGATTAACGAACCTTATTTCGTTTTCGGATTAACGAACCTTATTTCGTTTTCGGATTAACGAACCTTCGGATTAACGAACCTTATTTCGTTTTCGGATTAACGAACCTTATTTCGTTTTCGGATTAACGAACCTTCGGAATTACGAACCTTATTTCGTTTTCGGATTAACGAACCTTCGGAATTACGAACCTATTTCGTTTTCGGATTGACGAACCTTCGGAATTACGAACCTTCGGAATTACGTACCTTCGGAAATACGAACCTTCGGAATAACCGAACCTTCGGAATTACGAATGTATGCGAACAAGAAAAAGGTGAAGGGAAGAATTGGAAAATAGACTTTATTTAAAAATTTTAGCTCGCGCTTCGCGCTCCCATTGCCTGTGTAATGAATTCCATTCAAGAGGGTTAAATGACACAATATATCCAGTTCGGATATCAATTTGCACACAATGTTTACAGCTCGCACATCAAGCTTTCATTATTTTGTTTGATTTACATAAATTGTTAATGTATATCAAAATGTTCAGCTCGCGCTGTGCGCAGCGGCTTGCATTGTTTGATATGTGAGATACCTATCCTCTTTGGAAATTCTTACCAAAATTTGTCAAAATGCTCCTTTATCATGTCAGTATATAAAAAAAATAAGCTCATGCTTCGCTCTCGCATTTAATTGTTTGAGACACATGTTTATTTGAATAAAAATGCGCGGACTATCCATTTTTCAGGTAGGAAGATCAGAAATTTTGAGCTCGCGCTTTGCACTCTCATTATTTATTTGGTGATACTTGTATCCGGCTTGTATCTTCTTCATTAATCACTAAAAACAGTCCTAATTGAGTCACTTTTCACGTTACTGTGATATTGTGATAAATTTCGGCTCGCGCGCTTCGCGCTCGCATTCTTTAGTTGGATACTTATCTTTGTTCATGATTATAAAAACTGCTCTGAATCTTAAGTTCTAAGGACATAAAATTCGCGCTCGCATTATATATTTAGACCACATGAGATTTACCTTATATTGTTTATAGCAATAAAAACTAACATATACTTAAAACTTCAGTCTTTAGTTAGGACTACCCCCTGAAAAACCAACCCCCAAAAAGCCAGATTGTAGCGGCCAATCGAGAAAATGTTGATCAAAATATTTTTCGGCCCTCCTATTGGCGAAAGCTGGGTCCGTTATATAAAGAAAAATTAAAGAAAGGGTCATTACAGTATTCTATTTTTCTCACATAGCCTACCATAGTACCAGCTAGATGAATATGGCTTTTCATAAATTCTGTAAAAATAAATAATTTAATTTTCGAGTTTGGACGCCGATATTTGTGAAAAAGGAATCAAATTACTCAAGCTAATTTACGATTCGTACACCATGGTTTCTCGAGAGTTTGTGGAGAATATAGCTTCGTCTCTTGTTCGAGAGTATTTAAGCCGGAAGGTGAGTTTTATGTAATTAAAAAATTACCAGAGAAAAGGAGAAATTATCGTTTGCATTCCCGTTGCGCGAGCGCTGGTTGCTAGCCGAGCGTTAGGCCGGGCGAGCGAGCGGCGACCGCTGCGCTGGCGCTGGCTGTATGATGGGTAGACCATCGACCCAAAGTTTCAGTGAGTCCAGGTGGTTTCAAACCGCCTCGATCACAAGAATCCCCGTTAAATTACGAGAACTTTTTAAGGCTAAAAAATACTCGTTAATTATTCCTGCATTCACACCGCCCCGAAACACATCCTTCGGGCACTCATTCAATGAACAAGGTTATAATATAATATAACCTTGTTCTCACTTATATCTCCATGTGTGGCAAAATAAGTAGCTATATTACATGATTTTTTTATTTTTTTTAAATACAGACAAATTATACATCACTTGAAAGGTTTTTTCAAGACAAATTCAATGGTGAAGACCAAATTACAATTGGAGCACCATAACTGAAGATATGGCCTCTTAAAGGGACGCTATACGCAGAACTTTTCTGCCACCCAAGACAAGTACCCATTGGGTGGCAGATCTACAGGTACTTGTAGATCTAAGAAACTTCCATACTTTTTTTCATGTAGGTTACTAAGTTAATTTGACTAAAATGCAACACAAGAGGTGATCTTGTAGAGCATGGCTGTGTTACCTTCATATTTTTCTTATTCAAACAGCTTCTATTTGTGAAAATATAGTAAGATAACAAATTAGAATAAGACAAGAGAATTGCATGGAACGCTTTGCGTTGTTAAAAAAAATTAATCAACTCTTGGGGGTCTCATTCCTCAACAGACTTTAATCAGAAAATAAAAATGAATGTCCCACTATACTTCCCAGTATCTGTAAGATTTATATCATTCAAAAGTAGAAAATTAAGTTTTGCAAGTAAATTTTTTTTTCTTTCTGTTTTCCATGTTCACTCTGTATTCTGTATAATTACCATGATGTCTCTTTTTGTTTGCAGATCTGAGAATGCGAGATCAGACAGCTGGAGCTGCAACAGTAGCTAGAAATGTACTCCACTGCTTAGAATTATAGAATATATTAACATTAAATATATTGGAATATATAAAGTTAAAAAGCAAGTCTCTGACATTATCTGAATTTCTACTACATTTAAAATCACATTTACAAAATAATCTCCCTCCTAGTAAACATAATAAAACAGGGACCCATTATTGTGTACATCATGTGAATTGATGAGACAGCTTATTGATATGATGACACAAAACAACAGAATATAGATATAGTCATGTATCTATTCATTTTAATACCAGTACCAGGCAGCAGTCAATGCATGGTCTGCGCCTGTACACCATGAAAAAAAATGAGACTGGAATTAAAAGTGCTTTAATTCCCACCTTTTCTTTTTTCTTGAAATATTAAGTTGAAATTATCATTAATTTATCATCAATACACATAATTCATGCAGAAATCAAATGCACAACTTATCACCTACAACTAATTTCAATGGGTTTAACAATAACATACATGCATCAAGTACCACACCCACGGCCACCACGCCCACTCACTCCTTTCGGTCAGCCATGGCACCAAAATCACACTCTAGGCGGCACAACATGGGCTTGCATTCGCCTCTTGCGCAGCTATGCGACACATTCTTATATATCAAAATTAGATTTTCTGATACAAATACACTTCAAAGAATTAATTTATATCTGATATTTGACTGTTCCCTGGGAAATTTTCTGTTTATACGGCTTTGAAGTAAGAAAATAGAAACACGATTTACCTTAAGTGTCCAAAAAACTCCTTTTTGTAACGAAAAACATTGCCGACATTGAAATGAAATCGTCACTAACTTGTAGAAGAAAGTCTGCCGATTTTAATGATACATAACACATGGTTATTTGATGCCCCTAGAGGGTGTCAACAAGTAAAAGTAACTTGCAAGATTAACCCGGTTCTGGAGTCATATTTTCCAAAATGGCGACTTCCATCGTGCGACGACGGACAGGTGGTGCTCTCGAAAACGGCCTTAAAAACAACATTTTGGCGATGCAAATGTGAGTAAATTGACTAGAAATAAGAAGTTTAGATATAATAGAAAAAGATCGTAACATTTTATGAAAAAAGGATTTGAAATGTTGATACACTGGCTCAATGAATTTTGCCCATTTTGTGTGTTGGCAGAATAGGAAATGTGTTAAACGCGAACCCGTTGCGATCGCTATAATAAGGGTGGCAATGTTTGGCTTATTTTCTCTTTTTCTTTGGGGCAAATGCTTGATTTTTTTACACTGACAGTTTCCATTACACCTATTATTCATACAACTTGACTCTTATTTAAATTTGATTCTTTAAATTATTTTTTTCTTAATTAAAAACAATTTTCTTGCCATATTACTTTCCACCAATAGAGGGCGTACAAAAAAATATGCCCAAAATTCAAGTTTTTGAGTGCTCTGGTGAATACAAAAATTATTTCCAAGTTACTAATGAAAAATAAATTGCAACTGTATAGAAATTAGTAATTTTGGTCACATAAGTGATATTTTAATGATTTTTTAAAGTGTGTACTCAGTATGGCAGTGAGTCCAAACTTCGCGCGTGTCCAAACTTCGCGGACGGTCATTATCTCCAAAACTAGCCAATATCCTTAAAATCTGACATCATCAATGTGAAAAGCGACCTAAAATTACCCTTCGCTGAAAGTTTCTTTAGGATTAGTCCAGTATTCATGAAAATATTGGCAAAAGATCGGCAAATTTGTCACCGTTAGCACCTGTTTTGAAGAAAGCAACAAGCATCACGATATCGAATTTTGCAAGCAGAAATCATAAAAAAATGTGAGTTAAATGTGGTACTAACCGATTCAATAGCATTTTGCCATCAATCTGATATAAATATTTCACTTTTTGAGCTTGAGTCTTTGTTTAAATCTCCACAAAAGCTTTGGTGCGCGAAGTTAGGTCACACTTTTTCTGAACGGTTTTCCAGCACAGCCCGCATTCGCCGATCGGAATAGAATTTTGAGATCGCGATACCGGCGAAACCCCGTGACCTACTTTACATTTTCGTCCATGATTTTATAGTTTACGATCTTGCCGTCAATGTGGTTACTATTTCTTGAATTGGTTTTGTATAAATTATGAATAATTTGTGGACAAAATTAAGCCTGATGAATATCTTTGAAAAGTGCGCGAAGTTTGGACACCCCATCATACAACATTGGCATTCCATAGTCCTACCTGTAGATTCCCCACAGCTCACAGGCAGGGTGGTAGCAGTGAACAAGTGCCTTCGGGATTATCCCGAAGTTACGAGTATGCGCAGTGTGGTCTGATAAGCAGGCAAGGCGGGAGATTCAAAATCACTAGCCCAGCAGCCACCCACGCCGCCGCGCCCAACGACACGCTGGGATAAAAGTTCCCGTAATTTGCTTTCACATCGCCAAAATACCTGCGACCTTGGAAAAATCCCCACGAAAGTTCTCGTAATTTCGCCAAGTACCTACTATTTAGCGGGTATTTTCTTTCGGGGAAATTACGCGTAGTTCGCTTTCACATTACCAAAATACCTGGTATTTTCTGATCGGGGTAAATTTCCCGATCAGAGAATACCTGGAACTGGCGAACTTCGAGGCGGTCTAAAACCGCCTTCTAATATATTTTGGTTGTTCCGCTGAACTGCGTTGGCTCCGCTGAACTGCGTTGGCTCCGCTGAACTGCGTTGGTTCCACTCACCCATACATAGACTGAAGAGTTGTTGGCTCGTACGTACGGTACAGTACGATTAGCAGTACCGTATAGTTAGATCTAGTAACATTCGGTGGAATTGGAAACCAGGGGCCCGTTTCATAAAGGACTTGCAACTGTTGTAACTTTGCCATAATGGCAACTACCATGGCAACAGGTCTCAGCAGCCAATCAAAACCAAGGTTACCATGGTAGTTGCCATAATGGCAAAGTTACAACAGTTGCAAGTCCTTTATGAAACGGGCCCCTGATTTTCTAATCTTTTTTTTTGTAGGCCTAGGCCTACATAAAAATTTTATTAAAATGTCACATTATCAAAGAGAAAGTACCGGTACATTCAAACTGACGAAATATATGTAAAATTCAGAAATATCGTACCTTAAACCGCAGTTACCGCTAATTCCTTTCAAATGATGATTGAAACATAGTCTTCTTCGCACTCACAGTCACACAAGCATGCGAGGTTAGTTACCTCGCACAACGCATTGTCATTTCATAATGAATTTTGATGTTTTCATTCATCACACGAATATGAGAGAATGAAACACGCCAAAATCTTCAAAATATGCTAAATTTATTAATGTAAATCTTATCATCTAACGTAATTTTAAAGGTCAAGTCCACCTCAGAAATATTTTGATTTGAATCAATAGAGAAAAATCAGACAAGCACAATGCTGAAAATTTCATCTTTCAAAATCGGAGTTATGACATTCCAAAGTTTCGCTTATTTTCAACAAAATAGTTTTATGAACGAGCCAGTTACATCCAAATGAGAGAGTCGATGATGTCACTCACTATTTCTTTTGTTTTTTATTGTTTGAATTATACAATATTTCAATTTTCACGAATTTGACGATTTAGACCTCCTTGACTGAAACATAAAACATTAAACAATGGTAATTCCACATGTTCAGGGTGAAATAAAACTTTGTTTCACAGGACAATGAGGAGAAAATTAGAATATCTCATATTTCATATAATAAAATACAAAAGAAATAGTGAGTGAGTGATGTCATCAACTCTCCCATTAGGATGTAACTGGCTCGTTCATATAACTATTTTGTTAAAAATAAGCGAAACTTTGAAATGTCATAACTTTCTTATTTTACATCCGATTTTGATGAAATTTTCAGTGTTATGCTTGTTGAATTTTTCTCTTTTTATTCAAATCAAGATTTTGTTGGGGTGGACTTGTCCTTTAAAAAATGTGCTCGAACTTATTTATTAAGAGATATTTTAAATGCTTACACCCAAATCTTAGCCAAGATACTCCGTCCGATCCTTAATACTGCAGTGGAAATTATGCAAACAACAATCGAAATGCAAATTTTTCCTTTCGAACAGTCTAGATTCAAGTCGTCGGGGCATAATAGGAAATTGTACCAAATAAATGGCGCTATATCATAAAATAACGCTGAACAGCGAAAAAAAACAGAGGAAAAAAAATGCGGAGCGCCTAGAACGCAACCAGCAGTACAGCTGATCTGACGTAAATGACGTAAACAAGCAAGTTTATTAAATAATATTGCGCTCCCTCTCTGTGCGTATAGAGAAAACTAGCAAATAAGGTCCATGTCTTCTTCGACATCAAGAAAAATCATCGATATAAATTACCAGAAAGACAGAGGAAATGAAATTGGCTTCATATCGTTTGGTAAGTTTCATATCCAAAGCTTATCTGATATCAATCTATTTCTAATTTTAACAAAATAGGCATAAACTTATTGCAAGTGCCATGCCAGTGGTTATCCTGTGCACAGCGGCGGTAATGTACCCATGGGTATCATCATCGATCCTTTCGTTGGTCAACGTAAGTTGCCATCTTGGATGACGTCATCATCCTTACAGACGTATGCACCAGTTGCCAGATATCGCGATTTGTGCCGCTCCTTTGCGCTTGTAGATGTGCGTGCGTTCAGAATTTGTCACTCGCATTGGTTTTCCAGTCCAAAAGCCTTAGTAAAAGCACATCACGTTGAGTGCAACACACGGCTGCCATTTTTTCCTCTCAGGCAGAAAAGTAAAAAAAGAAAAAAAGGAATAATAAGGAATAAATCATCGGTAATGTATACTTTTGTTATTTTCTTAGAACTTATAAAGTATCAAAAGAAAGATTAGAGTCTAACAAAAATAGTGGGCCTTCGTTCAAGATAATATAATGTCATTTAGAATTAAAAAAAAAAAATCTGGACAAAACCCGTCCTCCGAATGGGTGACCTGATTCCACATGCAGGCTCGTACTAACACACATAATGGGGATTATAGTAAAATGTCAGAAATTGTTGAATAAATCCCCAGAAACGACGGTTATTTCTGTCTATATGAAGGGGTGACCATAATTTGCGCACATTTTTAAAATTAACATTAAGTTTATTTTCAATAAAAAATTTCTCACAGCCCACACAAATTAATCAAAATCATCAAGATCCTAAAGTCAAATTCACTTGACGGAATTATAAAGTCATGAAAGTAGGTCAAGGGTTTCGCGATCTAAAAATTCCATGGCGATCGACTAGTGCTCGCTCGGCTGAAAAAGTGTCATAAAAAAGTGTGACCTTTGTGCACAATCGTTTTGCAAGGATTTAAAAAAAAAATTAAAGCAGACAAAGGTAAGATAATTATCAGATGGAGGATAAAATGCCATAAATTCGGTTGGTACCATTTACTTACTTATACCCTTTTTACACAGGATTTTCTTAACCCCGGACTATCGCTAACCCCGTACTATCCTTAACCCCGTACTATTTTTTTTCCTTTTCACACATGCCAAATTGTTATTGCTAACCCCGGATAAGGAATGCTTGCTTTTTACACACGAAACTCTCAAACCCCGGACTAGTGGTTTTTGTCGATCATTCGTAGTACAAGTACTTCACTCGTACACTTTTTACACACGCTAACATTTCCTTAACCCCGTACTATAGGTGGGGCTAAATTACTATTTAGCCCCACCTATAGTACAGGGTTAAGCTTAGCCCACTTTCGTTTTACACTAGCGATCTAAACCCTGTACTATCGCTCTTAGCACCGCAATTGCTGGGATAACCCTGCTTTTTTGCAGGGCCAAATAATCCCGTACTATAGGTGGGGTTAGCCCACTTTGCAAAAATGCTGTGTAAAAAGAAAGTGGGCTAAGCTTAACCCCGTACTATAGGTGGGGCTAAATGGCAATTTAGCCCCACCTATAGTACGGGGTTAAGGAAATTTTAGCCTATGTAAAAAGGGTATTATTTGGAGACCTCTGCGTGTAAACTGGCTATTTCTTGATGCTTGTCGAGAAGATCATGTTTTTTTGGAGCGGACACAGAATGTAACAAAATGTGCCGATGTTTTGCCAATATTTTCACAAATGGAGACCTTACCTTCAAGAAAGGAGTCGTCCGTGTAATACAAGTGTAAAAAATGAGAGGGGTTCAATTGCTGTATACCTGTAACTGTATGGGACACACTTCAATTTTGTACCAGTAAATTCTGAGCTCACTGCAGCTTCCTTTTGTGGTGTGACGTAATTGAATATCCGCGCACTCCTTGAATCTGGGGCCCTGTTTCATAAACTTGTTACAATAACAAATTTGCAATAGCAGTTAAAAGCTACTGACATCCTTCAATCTGATTGGTTGATGGTAAATTTTTTATTTTAACTAGTCTTTATGAAACAGGTCCATGGTGTCTCCAAAATTCAAGAGAACAATTTTGCATGGTTCAAGTTGGTTTACGGTTTCATCAAAATATCCGCATATTACAGCCAATTAGGCTAAATTGCATTGAATATACAAAATATAACAATACGATGATAAAATGATACATTATAAATTATGTACTTTTTACAAATTTAACGACAAACGCATTTGGTAACCTGGCAGATGAAGGAAAAGAGGACAAGAGTGTAGAGAAAAGGGGAAAAGAAGTTTCAAATCAACAGAGTAGGGGATGATGTAGGTAAGAGGGGTTGATGAAGATAAGGGGCCTGTTGCATAAAACTTTATACCTGAGAAAACTCAGGTAAAAACTGAAAACTAAAGTTAGTCTGATTTCTACCATTGACTTTTAACACAGCACAAAAACTCCAGTAAAAACAACTCGAGTTTTCTCAGGTAAAAAGTCTTATGCAACGGGCCCCCAGGAGGACATGATAGAGGGGAAGAAGAACAGTATATACATGGTGGAAATAATTCTGATTTGATTTTAAACCAAGGGAAAAGAATGAAGACTGAAAAAAAAATGTAAAAAGTTTCTGAAAACTAATTTTCTTCTACTTGTACCGTATCTTCTCTGCCGTGTACAGGACTGCAAGAGCACTTTGAAAGTCATGGACTCTGAGATGCCAAGGACGGAGCAGAGTATCAGTAACAGATCACAGCTCGCCAGGGAGGTACACATTGAAAAAATCATGAGGAAAAACAAGGTAGGTTCTTTCGAGTGTTGAGTGCTGCTTCGAGGTGCTGAATGTAACTGCACTGGTGTGGACAAAGTGCTCTTAAAAATTATGCGTAAGCTTATGCACAACTGGAATATGTTTTTAGGTGCTACGTCGGCTCCCATTTGATATATCATTTAGCACAAGAAAAGGTCACCAGTCGTGCATAAAGTCGATCGTAACTGACAGATCTGGGGGGTGTTTCACAAAGATTTAAGCATGACTTAAGTCGCACTTAAATGCCGACGCGTACATGATATGCAACGCGCGATCTTATTGATAGATACGCAGTAGTGCGCGTCCCCATGGCACGATCTGACCAATGCGGTCAAGCCTTTCATACCGTACGCAACTCGGTATTTAAGTGCGACTCTAGGTCATACTTAAATCTTGAAACACCCCCCTGCTTTATGAAAAACCCACACGGAGGAGGTTTTACAAAGACATAGGTGTGATTCATTTTTTAACCCAACTGGACATTTAAGTGTATTATAAGTCATACTTAACTCTTTGTGAAATACCCCCCACCCCTGTTTGCATCATGTGGGGATTCCCTTTTAAATCTGTATCTATTTATTTTGTGCTTGTAGTTTAGGGGCTTGTTCCATAAAGACTTTAAGATATTATTATTTATCATTATTATAATTTTGTCATTATTGTTACCACCGTATATTAGTTGTATCATAATACACGTCATGTGAGTTAAAATTTATTTTTAGTTATAGTGCAAGCTATTTCTGTACATTTCCTTTGGTTATTGGGCATAGTTGACTGCTGTTCTAACAAAATATATTCAATATTCATTTTATTTGAACCGTGATTTTTCTTTCTCCTGTTGAATGCTAATTGAGCTGTATGATCTGTGATTGAAGTTAGTGTCCTGGCCATTATCTACGAGAGGGTAATAATTGGAGGGGGGGGGTAGTTGCCAAGGGGATGGTTGCCCATTTTCATAGTCAAACTGCCTTCAATAATTGTTTTCTGTTATCCACAATATTTCTTGTTTTTAGGGTACCACCAAGCCCTATCGATCTTTAATTGAGGTCATTATTGGGGGAGGGGGGAATTGTCCTGGGGGGTATTTTCCCAGGGGGTAATTGTCCTAGAGCATAATTCCATTAATAATTATTTTCTGTGAACCACAATTTTTTTTTTTTTTAGGACGCCACTGAGCCCTATCGATCTATGATCGAAGTCATCGTCAAGTTCCTGATTGAGAAAGGGGGTAGCAGCAAGGACAATGATGGCATCCCTGAGCAACGATCCTCCACAGATCTTAGGTCATCAGAAAGGAAGACTTCACACTCAGCCCGGGGAAAGCACAAGGAGAAGTCGGATCAGAAACAACATGGTGCGAAGTCTCCTAGAACTAGTAACAGTAGTCCTACTGGTAAGTGAAGGTATTTTGTGCAGACCTGTTGTATGAGTCTTACAGTAGTTAAACAATATGAAAGTAAGAGTGCATCTCAAAATATATTCTCTATATTATAATGTCTTTTTGTATCCAATATTTTTTATAAATAATTAATACTAAGAAACAGAGATGCCAAGTTCAAAGACCAGCTATGCTTGAGATTTTCTGTGAATCTGAGTGAGATCACAGACATTGTGTACAATGTATATGGGGATAGGCTGTGATAGTTGCGTGAGACAGAGATTTGAGATGAACAAGAGTCCAAAATGCTTGAGTCTCACGCATAATGCATGAGACTTGGTAGCTCTGAAGAAAGCATGAATGTTCCTAAATTAGCAGCCGAAGTGAGCAATCAAAAAAGTATATTGTTGAGTTAAGAAATAAGTGGCAATCTTCTTTTGTCAAGAGAGAGTTCTCTTCATGAACTAAGAGACTCGGACAATGTGAGGCTGTGACTGTTGCTATAAAAGGATACATTTTTTTTGTAAGATGTCCTCAAAATGTTGAGGTATGTTTTTTTTAAGGGCCAACTAAAATGTATATGTAACTTTCATTCTTTTTGCACTGTGATTGATATTGATGTTCCAAATTTTGCAGAATTGACCGGTCTACCTCAGTCAGACGTCAGCACAGGATCGTTAGGTCGGGAACCCACCATGGTCATCACCATGAAAGACCGGCCGAATGTGAAACCAGATGACCTACAGCTTGCCAAAGATCTTCAGTCACAGAAATCCATTGGTTCGGATGAAAGTAAAAACAGATTGCCCTCTTCTTCATCATCAACGTCGACGAGTAACATGAATAAATCCGGAAAGAAGTCCATTCGGCCGGGCAGCGCTTCAAAAAATAGGGGATTATCAGGACCCATCACCAGCAGCTTGGATGTGAGTTAACTTCTCTCTGATTTCATTTTGATAAAATGGAATAATCTAATCTTAACTAACATAATTGTTATGTTGCCCTCATTCATACAAATGACCATAAAATGTGGAAAAACAGGGTTGACATTGTTTTTTTTTAGCAGATCCCAAATTTTACAAATGCTAGGTATTGTGAGAAGATGTCACATTTGCGTGAAGACTTTGCAGAAATTTATATTCAATGGCTTCAATATATGCATTTTGCCTTCATGAATAGATAATTTCATGCATGCTTTTCATTGTGCAGCAAATAATCAATGGTAATTATTTAAAAAAAATGACTTACTCACCCAACTTTCCGAGTCAGTACCCTGCAAAAATCCTGAAATTTATTTGCCCCAAAAATGTAGCTTGTAATTTTGAATTGAATATTACATTCAATTTCATTTTTTTTATTGCACAATATATGTAAATTTGATTCTTTCTAGTGATTTAAAAAATTGAATATGAATAAACGAAGATTATCATAGCAGTGTAATTTTAATCATGTTTCAAGAGCAATTAAGATATGCATATTTTATTGATTTTAGGCTGGAGATAGAAGAAGAAGCCAAAAGAGTTCAAAGTCCTCAGCGCACTCCCTGATATCAGCAAGTAAGTCTGCAACCTTTGAACCCGACATATCTACCTCAGGCTTTGACCTTTCCCCTTCCAAGAAGACGACGTCGTCGTCAAGCCGTGGGCTGCTGAAGAACTTTGGCTTTGATCTCTCTCCGGAAAATACCCTAGAGACAACAGAGTCCGCCGGTAAGGATGCATCACAAGAGCTGGATGAAAAGACCAATGGACACGCCAACTTGTCGTCTACAAAAGCTGACAGGTCCTCAAGACATAGAAGATCCTTCGATGATAACACGGATGTGGGTAGACCAGGAAGTAGATCAGGAGTTAGCAGCTCTAGGTAATAATGATGATGATGGTGTTGATGATGGTGATGAGGATGATGATCGTGAGGATGATGATGGTGGTGATGGTGGTGATGATGGTGATGATGGTGGTGATGGTGATGATGATGGTGAGGATGATGATGGTGATGATGGTAGTGATGGTGATGATGATGGTGAGGATGATGATGGTGGTGATGGTGGTGATGATGGTGATGCAGAGCTACCAAATAGTACTGATTTTCCGTATTTAGTACTGAAAATAGAGAAGAATACTGATGGTTTCATGCAAAATACTGATTTCCAAAGTTTCAGTTTATGAGTTGTCCTATGGTATTCCTGTGAAAATACTAATTTTCCTCACCAAAATACTGATTTTCAGCCTTGAAAATACTGAAATGTTCTTGTTCAGGTTGGCAGCTCTGGTGATGGTGATAATGGTGATGATAATAATAATTATACTTGCTTGTATAGCGCTTAATACTTACTTTGTCAGAAGTCTCTAAGCGCTCTACAGTATGCAGCACTCGATGATGGTGATGATGGTGATGATGATGATGACATGGTGATGATGATGGTGATGGCAATGATGATGGTGATGATGATGATGACGATAATGATGTTGATGATGATGGATGATAATGATCCTTTGTTGATTCCACGGATGTTGGTTAAAAGAAAAAATGATAAAAGTAATATAAAGTTCCAGTCTTGTATATCTTATTATCATCTAACACTGTTTTTCCAGTGGGAATTCGAATACTGATTATATCATGTGTTTAATCACGCAAACCTTTAAATAACAGATGCATTTCAAGGAGAGTAGATCAATGTCTTGTTAAAGGCCATAACTGCTGCTACAGGGATCCTTGTAGATCTAAATCTCGAGACTTATGACGTCATGTAACATAAAAAAAAATGATGAATTCTAAAAACTTTTTTATGATGGATTGATGGATTTTCCTCAAACATTTAACAATATTTTTAATTAATCTTTTCTTCTATTTTGATAATAAACTTTACATCATGATGAACTTTCCCTTTAACAAAGTCAATGTGATATCAAATGACTCCTTTCTAATAAGTAAATAACTATAACAGCAAAAAAATCTAGTGCTCTGAATATGCACCAACAAAATTCCTTTGATTTTGCTGGCAGGAAAGGACCATCTTTGGACATGCCATCAGTTAGCACTCAGAAGAAAGAAGTCTCAACCCTAGGTGACCTTGAGATGGGGGATATAGACGACCTTGATGATGACTTTCAAGGAATCCAGCTTGGTTCATACACACCCAGTGGCAAGAAACCCATCGATACCAGACCAATCACACAACAGCTTGCAATGGTAAGTTGTTGAAGATCAGTGTTCCTGCTAGAGAATTATTAGTGTTGGTCACAATTTCATAGTGATTTTAGGCCAATTTAGTTGTCTTAAAGCTGAAAGTGAATGAAACATCATGTGATAACTATCTGACTTTGCAAATCTTTGAAAATAAAGTATTATTGCAAATGAAACAAAATTACGGACAGAAATTAATCAATTACAATTCTTCTTTGCAAGCAGTTGTGCTTAAAAAAAAATTCATTTGAAATTAGTGGTGGTCAGAAGAAATGTTTATCAACATGAGTGGTGGTCGGAAATCTTCTGTGCCAGTGAGACCAGGGCCCAGTCTTACAAAGAGTTACAATTGATCCAATCAATCACAAATATCGAAAGCCAGCAACATCAACATCTAAAATGCATGTTCAAAATATTTTCTCGATATGCTGTATCTTCATGCGCTCATCCTTTTCTTGAAAATTCAGTGTGCTTCATTTTAGTACAGAGAACATTGTACAAATTTCCTGAAGAAAAAATTATGACGTTGATGGATTTCCATATACTTGAGATTGCTTGGATCAATCATATCTACAGGAACTTTGCATAATGTCCTTTGTAAACAAAGAGAAGCACACTAAATGTTCAAGAAAACAATGAATGTATGAATATTCAGCATATCTAGAAAATATTCTGAACACAATATGCAGTTAAGATGTTGACTTTGCTGGCATTCCATAGTTGTATTTGATCAGATCAATCATAACTCTTTGTAAGACGGGGCCCTGGTGGGTGTTTCATGAAAGTTGTCAGCACTGACTAAATTGTCAGTGCTGAAAATTTCAGTGAAATCCTTGGTTTTGATTGGCTGAAAGGCACTGGCCTCTGACAGTTACTATGGTAACTGTCGGAGAAAGACAACTTGTCAGTGCTGACAACTTTCATGAAACGGTCCCCAGATCTTGATCCACCATGGTATGGTGACAATAAACCTTGAGATCAAAGACTTACTTATGAAATCAATGTTTGCTACAACCACTGTGGTTTAATTTTAAGCTGTCCCTCAAAGCAGACTGTTTCATTATCATCTTTTGAATATACAGCAATTAAAGACCCTCCTGTTCGGTCAAGGAACTGGGTGTTTCAATGATGAATGGAGGTTGCAGGGCCTCGGCTTCAATGAGCTATCAGACATTTCGTATGGGATCGTCCAACACAAGGTATGAGTCGGAATGTGATATTGCTGTGAATATGTATTCATGCATTGATGTGATTTAAATTCTGTTACTGCTTACGTATTGCTGTCTTTATGTCCTGTTATACCAGCATTAGTTCCCACAGTTGCGATTTGCGTCACGATTTAAATGGCGTACTTAATCGTGGAGTAATCGTAGTGATCTTATCAGATCAGTCGTGACATCCAAGAAGGTGACCAAGGAGGCGGTAGCCAAGAAGCCAAAGGCCTCGAACCCCAAGACAATCGTATTGATCGTATAAAATTTTTGAAGGGTTCAAAATTTCTGTAATATGTTACGATAGGCCAATCGTGGCTTTTATACAGGATCACACGGCAGTGGGGACGGGGTATTAACAATCAGTATTCATCGAAGTGGTATGAATGTTAATTCTATGTTTTGATGAGAAAAACAATATTTTATTTACAACGATTGTCACTGAAAAAAATTTACTTGTCTAAAATTTTTCAATATTTAAGTGAGGTATTTGGTGATTTGCTGCTATTGAGGAATGGTATGATATACTGAATTTGAACCATATATGAAAACTTCATAAGTGTTATTTTATTCTTCCCATAATGCATCATCGGCAGCATTAGGCATTGAAAGAAATTGTCACCAAAGAGACTGTAGCCTCTGTTGTGATATTTTATGTAATTTGTTTTACTTTCTTTTACTTTCTTTGAAGGGTGGCCCATGCGGTCTGCTAGCTTCAGTTCAGGCCTGCATGCTTCAGAGGCTGTTATTCAGTGAAGGTAGCACACCGATGACTGCTGCCAATTTGAAGCTACTGTCAGAAAAGAGGAGAGTCAAATGTTTGGTTCAGGCCATCTGTGATATAGTGTGGAGGGCAGGCCAGAAAAGGAATGCAGTCATTGCTCTGTAAGTAAATTAATTTTGATTATTTGCTTGTCAAAGTTACATAGAGTATTGAAAACTTATTTCAGTTTCATGTTGGGTTGCCATGGCCAAGTGGTCTTAGGCGCCTGACTCGACATATGAAAGTCCTGTGTTCGATCCCCGGCCACGCATTACGACAAAACCCTTGTTGGGGAGATGACAGCAGTTCAGTGCCCTGAACAGCTGTTGTATACCTCCTTAACAAAAACCTTGTTAGAGGATCCAAGATATTTCGTTTGCGCTAGCAACCCTGTATTGCCCAAATATTTCTCCTCCGCAGGTAAGCCTGAGGTTTAGACCATAAACAACAGGTGTGATATTATGTAAGGGAAGCTCTGCCTGTAGTAGGCCTTTTGGAATCAAATTATTTTATTGGATTTTTAATCAAGTTTTCAAAGCCATTGTATTTTGAAATCCAATCTTAATTTGTTTTCAATTTCGAACAAAGAAAATCGGCCCCAAAATAAGGAAACTATCAAAGAGAATAAAAATGGTTGCATCCAGTGGCAAGCGAGTTTGCTCTAATCTTGGTAATTGCGGTTTGGTTTTTTCGGACCCATAAATTGAAATGCTGTCACACATTCTTGGTAAATATTTGTGCACTTTTTTTATATTACAATTTTATTTATTAATGTTATTGTTTGTTATGAATTCCATGATTATATACATTTTAAAGCTATTTTACCATTGTCACCAGTGATTACCTTTGCCAAGGGAGGAGGGAGGCATATCATCAACATCAACTTGAGAGCGGTGTTGGCTCAGTCAGTAATGCGTCTGCCCGTCGAACCAAAGATCGTGGGTTCGAGTCCACCCCAGGCGGATGACTAAAGCCAGTGCGTTGTGTGTAAACGTCTCTCCCATGTTTCATAGATGCAGGCTATGTTACAATGGAAAACACTCCGTCCCTCGGATAGGACGTTAAATGGAGGCCCCGTGTAGAGGAGAGTCACCACCTTTGCACGTTAAGAACCCATTGCACTATTCGTATAAGAGTAGGGGGAAGCCCCGGTGTAGTGGTCCACCTGCATTCCCCCCAATCAGTTATATCGGGAGGAGAGACCTGCGGGTCACAGTGATTCAGTTCGCTTTTCGCCTCCCAGGCACAGGTGACGCCAAACAAAAATAATAAATAATAATAATAATTCGATGTCTGACAAGTTCTTTGGTTTTGATTTGATGGGAAGCAAAAGTGTGTCAAGATTTACCGTAATGACAAATCAGACTGTCCGAATAAAGTCATATCATGAAATTTTTCCCATGGATCATTAATGAAATTTTCACAGATTTTTCTTGTAGGGAATCATAAACTAAGCAACACTTGATGCAGTAATTTTTACTGCATACAATTAATAATCAATTCTTCTAATTTTCTTTTTTTTTTCTTTCATTAATTGAATTGCACCTTTTTAAGGATGGGGTCCAGAAAAATTTCATATAAAAAGCTGATCGATTTTAACACTTTTTTATTCTGTATTTGTAGGCCAGCTACCAAACCCCATTTCTCAGGAGGAGGGCGTTACAAGAACGATGGGCTTACGGAAACGGTTAGTCACTGGAACTCATCTATGTAACTCTTTTATCATGGCCTTAAAATGTGTTATTCTAGCACTATACATGATATAGTCAGAGTCTGCCAGAGTTCACCTTCTTTAAGTTGAATAATCAGCTGTAAAATGAAAATGATTTTTTAAATTCAAATTTTACTTAAATCAAGTACATTTCTGTGCTTTTAAAGAGATTAGATTACTTATATTAGATTTTACAATTTCATAAGATAACATTAACTGTAATGATTTGATAAATAATATATTTTTTGAAGAGTAGACATGATTTTTAGAAATTTAGAAGAAAAGAAAATGAATCTTACAAAACAGAATGTAATTCTGAAGAATTTGTAAAACATTTTTATTTATGTATATAAATTTATGTATAAGAAATAAAGAATACAGGTTTGGGTTATAAAAAAACACACAAAAAGAATAAGACTGAAAATGAATTCCATTTCATAACCAATTATTTTAGCATGTACTACAATCCATTTTTATATGTTCATTACAAAGTGAAGTAACAATGTATGTATGTATGTTTATTTATTTAAATACGGGATTAAAAAACCTGCTTTCAGCTGCAAGGCTGTTTTTCAGCAAGTCCGTACATAAAACTTGAAAACATAAAACAATAAATTATTAATCATGAACAAAATAATAAATACAAACATTTGAACAGACATAAATTACATGAGGAAAATAAAAATTTGAGATAAGAGAATAAGAACTAATAAAGCAACAAAAAACAAATCAATGTATAAACATAAACAAAAGTACAATATACATGATAAAAAATGAAAGCAATACAATGGTCAGAATCTCAGTCAGCAACATTTACGGACAACTAATTGGATAGATATTTTGGATGCATTGATAGATTTTATTTAGCATAGCTCTAATCTTGAATTATATTTACATAGCTTGCAAACAATATTAGATCTGTTCCCATTTCGGTTATCCTTTATTTCAGAAAGAAAGTATGATCTATATTGGATGTGTTCACATTTAATCTATGTGTTTTAGAAAGTGTGTGTACTCTTCATTGGACATGTTCACACTGTAAATTCAGCTTACTTATACCAATGTATTGTTTTAGATTAACTTGAACCTGTTCAAGTCTAGAGATGAACTTGCTGATTACGTCCAGGGAAACATCGGTGTATTCACTGAGAGCAAGGGAAGAGGTTGTATTCTTCTCCTCTATTCCACTCTTTTCTCAAGAACTATCGACATGTAAGTAATGATAACAATCTTTTCCATTCTTGTAAAGTGCATGTCATGGCCAACAGCTAATTCGGCTGTAGTAAATATGTTTATCAAACAAATATCAATCTTTCTGTCTTTTATCCTCCATGTTATACCGGACATGGTGGCTCCGTGGTAGAGTGTCCGCCTCATGAACGGGAGGTCGCGGGTTGGATCCTCGGCCGAGTCATACCAAAGACCATAAAAATGGTACTTTCTGCCTTCTTGCAAGGCTCTCCAAATTTACATTGGAGAAGGATAATAATAACATTAGTATGCTACACAGGGCCCACTGGTATAGCAGTTTCCTAACTGAAGTGGTTACCCTGGGTAAATAAAACATTATAAGTATTATTATTATTATATTCTTTGTATTTTAGTCTGTATGCTGTTTTACATTGTACTTTGTTTAATGAAATGTGTTTGCTATTAGTTATATGCTCTTATTTGCACTGCCCTGCAATCTGTTGCAAATGAAATGAAACTTCAGGCAGTTGTGATTAGTCAAATTCTTTATATAAACTTGCTGAAAATTCACCTTTCACCTACTTGCAACCGTAAAATGCTGGTCATTTGTCCAAAGTTTCCCAAAATATTTTGATTTGATACTAAATATGCAAGAAAAAACCTGTTTTTTTATTTTAATTTACTTGAGTTTGCTTGTGAAAATAAAAACAATATTTGAAATTTCTTTAACCTCATTTTGTTGTTGTTGTTATATTCACCTTATAGAATTATGACTATTTTCATCACCTTCAGTAAATAAAAAACATCTTTTAGACATGTGAACTGAACAGGTTTTGTAAAAGAAAAAATATAATGGATATTGACGAGGTGTTGTGATGTAGTGGTTCAGTCACTTGACTCTGAAACCAAGGGTTGAGGGTTCAAATCCCACTTAGTGCCAATGTCCTTTGGCACAGCATTTATCCAATTTTGTCACTCTCCACCCAGGTGTTAAATGGGTACCCCATAGTATGTGAAAGTCATTGTGATTAGAGTGGCATGTGTGCACCGATAAACGGTTGCCTGGCCAGGATACTCCCCAGGGAGTGGAGATGGTGCACTTTATGTGTGGAATAGTGATGGATCCTATGACTGGGGTAATAATAATTGCAATATAAAGTGCTTAGAAATCAAAGTATGAAGCGCTTTACAAATGTACCTACATTATTATTATTATCATCAATATAACATAAAACAATGCTTTTGATTTTTATAGGGTAATGGAGGATATGGACAATATGGAGAACACATTGATTGGAGCTCATGGCTACTGTACACAGGTGAGTAGGTCATTCCAGAGAGGTTTGGTGAAATTAGAACTGAACTATGGAAAGCCAGCAGCACCATAAATATTTGTATACAATACAGTCAGCGAGAAGGCCTAGTAAAGGTCGTAACTGCACTCTCTGTGACAAAACTGCTATTCATGCGTTTCGTAATACAAACAAGTTGCAGCAGTATTGTGACCTCACTCATTTGCTTTGATCCTAAAAGCCCTGTCACATTGTTCCATGCAAGCCTTGCGTGTGACTTGCGGATAACTATTTTTGCTACCTGTAGGTTGGCCCATTGAAAGTATCTCGCAATTCACATGCAGAAGGGCACACAAGTCTGATTTGCACGTAGAAAAGTTTTGAACATTTTTGCGGGTGAGTTGCGGATGATTGAACGATGTGACAGAGCCTTAGAAGATTGGTCGACAAAAGTACTCTACAGTGCATAGAGATTATGAATATAGTGCACTATATAAATACCCCATTATTATTGTTGTTATTATTATTATATTATTATTATACTCAACACCATGCATTCATCCCATTTTGTTTCTCGTTCAAAGTGATAAAAAACCTACTTTACGCACTGCTCTTTTCCTAGGATCTCACCCGTAGTCCGACTCATTGATCCTTACCCTTTCCTGCGCATGTCTTCATATTTTGTACGTCTTAAGACAAAATTGGTCAAATCACAAGCTTCTCATGATAATGAATGTAGGTGATACATTTATTATTTATTGCATAAATGCAGTATTGTCATTGATAATAATAATAATTCTTATTCACCCAGTGGAAGCGCCGTGGTGTAGCTGTTCTGTTTCTTTCCTTGTAATCAGACGGTCATGTGTTCGAATCCCACCATGGCCTAGCGCCCTTTGGCAAGGCGTCAATCCACACTTTGCCACTCTCACCCAGGTGCTAATTGGGTACCGGTAGAAAACAATCGTCGTCGTGGTTGGTTTAGCAAGTGTGCGCCTAACAGGCTGCTTGAAATGCTATGAATCCAGTGACCGGGTAATAATAATTGTGAAGCGCTTTGAACAGTCGTAGATTGATAAAGCGCTATATAAATGCCAATTATTATTATTATCCAGCTGTAAACTGTTTATCCAACGGGCCCTGCGTATAACAGGTCCCACTTTTAAAGTCTGATTCGGCCAGGGATTGAACTCACGACCTCCCATTCATGAGGCGGGCGCTCTACCACTGAGCCACCATGTCTGGTTATTTGATTATTTCTTCCTTGTATCGGTCATCTTTGCAGGAGATGGTCAACCTGATAGTGACCGGTAAAGCGATATCCAACGTCTTCAACGATACGGTAGAGCTTGGTTCGGGGAAGGATGTCACCAGATTGAAAGGGTTGAGTGGACGTTCGGACATTGGCTTCCTCTCACTCTTTGAACACTACAAGTCGTGTCAGGTAAGAGCTCTTCCTTTGAGGGAATCTTATCTTCTTGGAAAAAACTTGGTCATGTAACTTGACTTGCTTAGTGGATCATGGAACCTGTTATTTCTCATCCGAATGGGGTTGAAAGAAATAAAGTTGAAGTTATGCAGGGATTCAAGTTTATTTAGGGATGTTCTTAAACTAATATGGAAATTGGAAATGCCTTTGCCGACTTAGTTGTCCCGGTAGCAAAGGACTTTGAGAACTCTGTGTGACAAGGTGGGAATAGGTGTAGCAGGATTATTTTGCGTGAACCATTTCTTCAGGATTTCGGGTTTCTGCATCCCTGGATGTTGAGTTTCCCTTCAGTGGTGGCATTAGGCCTAGTTACAGTGGGTTATCCTGTTTGTGCATTTGGAATGCCCCTGCCGTACTAAATCACTCACAACTTCAGCTTGATCACTTCTATAGAAAGGCATGCTTTTTGAAGCAGGGGGTCCAAGAAAGTTGCAGTTTGTAAGAGATCAATCACATATCTTTTCATATGCATCTAACAGCGTTTGGCTCATGCTACTTTTGTCATGGCAATCACAGGTGTGTTTTCTTCACATTCTTTGCATAGATTTTCTAATTGGTACATACAAGGGAAATACAAGAAATTGTAGTTTGGTACTTAGGTACTGCGAAAGAAGTCAGACATGTCATGAATAGGTTTTAAGTAGTTCAGTTCGATCTTTGTAAGGTCTGCCATAGTGGGCATCATCTTAGTGTTCTATATCTCAATAAGCATACTACAGTGTACAGATTCAAATTTTATTGAGGGAGAGTGGAAATACTCTCATATTTCTTTCAATAATATGTACATGTGAAAACATACAAATATCATACATTATTTTGAACATAAATATACAAATATAATTATGAAACATTAAGATGAGATTAAAAAAAATAATGAAAGAAAAAGATATCCAAAAAAGCCTCAATGGCTTGAAAAAAAGGGAAACCAAGAATAAAACATAAGAATGATTATAGAAAATGATTTACAAATAGAACAGAGTACTGGAATGCGTCGCCACAACAGTACATTAGAGTTTGATTTCGATGATCGGTGGGCACGTCGTCAGTACTTTCTTTCAAACAAAAACACTGACGACATGCCAGCAAATCCTGTTGGTGTTTGATGATTCACGTCAACATTTTCATATGTGCTGTTCCATCTGGTGCGAACAGCTTGCTGCCACTTGTAGATTGGAAGGTTAAGTTGCTTTTTGTTTGTCCGAGAGCAGAAAGGCGGCGTTGAAGCCTCTGTGTGTGAACTCTGCCAGTGTAATGCATCCAGCCAGAGGCGTGCACATGAGCCTGCGATTCAGGTGACACGACATTTGCTCTAACGACATTTGCTCCGGTCTCCATATCTCAGATGGCATAGGGTTAGAGTTTAATTGTAAGAGTTTTTGATTCAGAATAATGAAAAGATCAGGATTAGGGTGTATTCAGTTTTGGAGGTTGGTTTTTTTATGCTTGGTTCAACGTGCAGATTTTCCACCAGAGCAATTGTCGCCAGAGTAAATGTCATGGAAAATCCAGTTCACTCCTGCTCTGGCAATCAAGTTCAGTTCGTCTCCAAAGTATGGAACATGTGCCCTACCATTGTCTCTGACAGCTTCTGTGGTATTTGCAACGCTTTTTGTCTCACCTGCGAAGCAGAGTGAGACTATAGGCGCCGCTTTTCCGACGGCGGCGTCAACATCAAATCTTAACCCGAGGTTAAGTTTTTGAAATGACATCATAACTTAGAAAGTATATGGACCTAGTTCATGAAACTTGGCCATAAGGTTAATCAAGTATTACTGAACATCCTGTCAGAGTTTCATGTCACATGACCAAGGTCAAAGGTCATTTAGGGTCAATGAACTTAGACCATGTTGGAGGAATCAACATCGAAATCTTAACCTGAGGTTAAGTTTTTGAAATGTCATCATAACTTAGAAAATATATAGACCTAGTTCATGAAACTTGGACATAAGGTTAATCAGGTATCACTGAACATCCTGCATGAGTTTCACGTCACATGACCAAGGTCAAAGGTCATTTAGGGTCAATGAACTTTGGCCGAATTGGGGATATCTGTTGAATTCCCATCATAACTTTGAAAGTTTATGGATCTGATTCATGAAACTTGGACATAATAGTAATCAAGCATCACTGAATATTTTATGCAAGTTTCAGGTCTAATGATTAAGGTCAAAGGTCATTTAGGGTCAATGAACTTTGGCCGAATCGGGGGTATCTGTTGAATTACCATCATAACTTTGAAAGTTTATTAGTCTAGTTCATTAAACTTGAACATATGAGTAATCAAATATCACTGAACATCCTGTGCGCTTTTCAGGTCACATGACCAAGGTCAAAGGTCAATGAACTTTGGCCGAATTGGGTGTATCTGTTGAATTACCATCATAACTTTTAAAGTTTATGGATCTGATTCATGAAACTTGTACATAAGAGTAATCAAGTATCACTGAACATCCTGTGCGAGTTTCAGGTCACATGATCAAGGTCAAAGGTCATGTAAGGTCAATGAACTTTGGCTATGTTGGGGTTTTTTGTTGAATAACCATCATATCTGTAAGTTTATTGGTCTCGTTCATAAAAAGTGGACATAAGAGTAACCATGTATCACTGAACATCTTGTGTGAGTTAGAGTAGTATTCAAAGTCAGCACTGCTGCTATATTGAACCGCGTGATGCAGGTGAGACGGCCAGAGGCATTCCACTTGTTGTAACTTTTGCTGCCAAGCGGGAAGCATCCATTACCCGGTCACCTGGCATGGATGAAAGAGATGCTGAGATGCATTCTGCATCATGTGGTGGAAGGGCCACAATGTTGTCCAAAGTGCGAAGTACCCACTCCACGATGACTGTATGAATTGTTACTCCCCAAGTACTGCGTCATGTTCTTGGCAGTCCTGGGGCCAGTTGCAGAAAGAGCTGCGATCAATCGCAACTCTAAAAATCATGCGCAACTTCATTTTCAACCAATCAGCAGGGCGCATTTGGGACTTGCGATTGATTTTTTTTACTTGTGTGTAAACACAACTCTTTCTGCAATGGTCCCCAGGGATCTGAAGTAAGGGAAAAGTTTTCTCTTCCATCAGCAAATAGATGGACTACATCATTGTGTAATTTCTCATACAACTCCTGGACGACTGTAGAAACTGCCTTTCTTGAAGGAAGAGTTTATCTTGGGTTGAATGCCTTCAGCATCTTCACAAATCCCTGTTCCTCTACTGTATAGATTGGTTGCATATCTTGGGCAACGTGGTTTGCACCAGCTCTTGTCATTTCTTGGGCACGGCCACTGGTTGGATTGCATGCCATCAATGTTTGGAACATGTCCTGTGAAATTGAAAAGAAAGGCAGAAAGAAACTTGTTCATTTGTTCTCTTGGACTCTCATGTTCTCATGCAGCTCTTGAACTCTTAAAAAAAAATCATCTAGTCATTTTATGTTTTTATTGAAAAGAAAAGTCCCTGCTGTGGTGTTATATACATTTGTCCTTCCTTGCAATTGTTCTTACTTCTGGACAATCCTTTTCTTTTTATGGTTTATCTGTTGAAATGCATATTAGGTGGGAACTTAATATTACAAGAGTCTTATTTATTGACAGTAGTCATTTTATTCATCATTTATTAATCTTTATGTTGGAATTCATGATATTAGGTGGGAACTTATTACAAGACTCCAAGGTTCCCGATCTGGGTAGTCTGCAGTGAGAGCCACTTCAGCGTGTTATTCTCTCTCAAGAAGGAACTGCTCGGGGATTGGAGGATGGAGAGACATTTTGATCTTTATTACTATGACGGACTCGCCAAGCAACAGGAGGAGATTAGACTCACGATTGGTACGAAAATAAGATAATTGTGATGGGAATGATGATGGCGGTGATGATGATGATGATGCTGTTGATGATGATGATGATGATGATGATGATGACGATGGTGATGGTGGTAGTGGTGATGATGATGCTGGTGATGATGTTGATGCTGGTGGTGATGATGGTGGTGATGATGATGATGATGGTGATGATAGTGATGATGGGGGTGGTGGTGATGATGGGACTGATGAGATTATAATGACCGTGATAATGATTTTGATGATTGGTGGTGAATGATGATGGTGATGTTGATGATGATAGTGGTGATAATGGTGATGATGATGATGGTACTGATGATGATGATGACATTGAGACTATAATGATGATGGCGATGCTGATGGTAGCGACAGATATGATGATGATGGTGTAGGTGATGTTGGTAATGATTGTGATGGTAATGACGATGATGGATAATGGTAAATAATATTATGGGATTATAGATGGCATATATGTGAAAAGCAAGGTGATATATCAGGCTTTAGGACAGATTGCATACAGGACTTTGGCTTTAAAGAGCTTATATTGATATGTATGTGTTTGTTGCTATAAAAAGCACATTTGATATGTTTATTTACTGTTGATATCTTCTTTAGACACTACTCAGACATGTCCTGCCTCTGATGATGATGATCTTATACCACCCCTAGAACACTGCATCAGGACAAAGTAAGTTAATCATATTTTGTGAAATGTTAGGGTGTCTTTCTTTCTGTCCATTTATTTGTTAGAAAATCTATGATTTAAACCATGGTTTGAAAAAAAAATAACAGAGGGATAAAATAACAATAATAGGTTGATAGATTCCCTCAGCATGGGTCAATACCTATTTTAAAAATCTTTTCAATCAATTACATTATGATTGTTTAATAAATATGTTTTAGAATCGATTCTCAAGTTAATTTCATTGAAAAGGGACTTGCATATATGTTTACTACCTCATGTAGGATTATGACATCATTGGCATCTTGATTCATTTACTGCAAAGAATAGCTACTGATCATCCATCTTTTGCAAAGAATACCTACTGATCATCCAAGCGTTAACACATACCACATAAATATGGTATCAAATTATTTGGGAGAAGATATTTTTCAAGCCATATATAATGATTATGCGTTCATGACATATTTTTTCCTTAAAATTTGTGAGGTGTGAAGTTTTTTTTTCCTCATACGGTATATTCTTAACTCACTAACATCACTAAGTTGTTAATATTTTTATTGGTATGTATGATAGTAATTTTCACGGTTATGAGAGTTGGGCTTTTGGGGGCTTTCATTTTCAACTGAATTTCAGCTTATTTGAGCTTTCCTTTGTACAAAAGTGTTGGAGCTCTGTCAAATTTAGTTTTTTTTAAGCATTCTTCAGCATTTTTCAGCTTTTATTTGTCATCAGTCACTTCCCTGCACTTTCTTGGTCATTATTTGTTGATAAAATGTTATTTCATAGAGAAATTAATTATATATCAAATCACTTCATTCTTGTAGATGGCCAGAAGCGGTGGTCAATTGGAACGGATCAGAACCCATCTTATGATCAACTGTTGGTCTTTGGAGTGTCGCTCTAGTCTTGATTTGGTTTGATTCAGAACTCACCTGGTGGAACACATATGGACACCAAGATAGATGCCTGACGATCCCTTCATCACCCAAAGACTGAATTGACGATCTCTCTGCGTGCATTATCAAGAGCCCCTATATGTAGAGAGCAGCGACACGAGAGGTCTGCAGTTTTGACCCTCAAAATGGCATTCAGATTCTTGCCATTCAAGAGATACAGGTTCTTGTTGAGCTTGGATTGAAAGCTAAGTAACGGGAAGAATTTCTTGGCCCTAAATTGGCGTTACTCGAGAATAATAATAATATTCCACTTTTATATAGCGCTTAATATATCGGAACGACGTGTCTAAGCACTTTACAGAAATACCTGATGCACAGCCCCAACTCATGGTCGACTTGCGTCCAATGTATAGCCCGTTGCCTAATTTTCACTTTATATACAAGTTTTACAGAAGGGGTTGAAAGCAAAGTGTAATGCTGGGCCCAAAGGAAGTTCTAGAGCAGATTCAGGGATGATCCTTCAACTAGGATTGTTTCCGACGTATCCTGTTAAAGAAAAGGAACAACAAAATATTATTTAACCCTAAATAGACTGGGCTATTTCGATGCCTAAGAAGACGGGGGGGCTGATTCAGCCCCCCCTTATGATCTCGGCCGTCGATTGCGCAATCGCGACGAAAATTGGCACATGCGTTACCCATGGCATTCTCTACAAAACTATAACATCAAATTCTGCAAAAAATCTCATGTCTCATTAATTATGCTAATTTATGGGTAAAATCATAAGTTTGCTCTAATTAATAAAATAATGCCCCTGAAATGCTAATTTTTGTTTCACATACTCCAGATAGGCATCTGATCAAATTTATTTATAAAAAATTTCAACATCATCAACATTGTCAATGGAAATTGTCAGGGACTTTATTTTGACCATAAAAAAGATAAAATTAATCGATTTTAAGCAGTAAAAGGAAAAATAATGATACATTTATGAATTTTGGCTAAAAACACTATTTGCATTGGATTTGTACACAAATTCATGTTTTTTAGTAATTTGGGGTCTGCATGCACTTACAAAATGTTGCGTAATTTCGAAACCGCGTACCCGGGGGTCACAATTTTTATCTCAAAAGTTGCGCGAGACTTGAAAATAAAAAGTCAGCGAGCGACGCGGTCAAAAAAATTTCGCACGGCAGATTTATCGCTAAAAATGTCGAGGGGGGGGCTGAATCAGCCCCCCCCCCCTATCTTTTTAGGGTTAAGCAAAGATGATTTCTGTTTTTGGCACAAAGAGGCCCATATTCACAAAGGTTGTTTTAATTGTTCAATGTAACCAAACCATGGACTATGTTGATTTCTTGTATCACATATCCCCCCCCCTCCCCTCTTAATAGCAACTGAATTAGCTTGTGAAGATAAACCTTATCTTTGTATTCTTCCATGTTTGATCAGTTTTATATATACTTGTGTTTTGGAAGCAGTACCTCTTTCATGTTATTGAGTACAGGTAGTACTTCATGCAAATGAGATGTTTATGTATTAAAGAAAGATTTACTTGATATCAATGTAATTGAATGAATTAGTTTGCTGTTTATTGTGGAGATTCATATTTTCACTTTCCATGAAATCTATTAAATTCGATGGATGATAAGATATAATTTGTAGATCTTTTATATGAATAGTGTAAATGTAGGGGTGTTGTGGTATAGTAATTGTGACTCTTGTCTGTCAATCTGAGGGACATGGGTTCAAAACCCAGCCATGGCGTGTTTTCCTTCAGCAAGAAATTCACCCACATTGTGCTGCACCCAACCCAGGTGAGGTGAATGGGTACCAGGCAGGATTAATTCCTTGAAATCCACCGAGTGCTGGAAGGCTGCTCAGTTGAGCTACAGCTGGGGTGATAATAAAAATAACATCGTGCCTCGGAATAGGCTATTTCTAGATAGATGGCACAATATAAATGCCTATTATTATATTTTATGATTTTATGGTAAATATTGTAAAATAACCCATTAGTAGAATTTGTTTGGTTGCAGGCAGCCAGACAATAGTTATACGCTTTACTACATGTATTAGAAGAGACAAACAATTCATGATTGAGATGATGCTGTTGATCTTCTCGTTTTCTTTGTTTTGCCATATATTTATAAATGTTCATATTTTCTACAGTACAGTATATATGAATTGTCTTTTAGTGAGAAGTGGCATAGTCAACACATCACTAGTCTGCAGGCACAGACCCTTTCGCGGTTCGCATAGTGCATAATGCTGAGTCTGAAGTAGTGAGACTATATCCACTATATATTGTGACTGGCTCTATGCTATTTGACACAGAGGCCCGAATTCACAAAGGTGGTTTTGAAAACCCATGGTTGAGTCCGTGGTTTATGCAGATTTCCTGTATAAATTACGCTTAATTTAGAGTGGACTCATGAATAAAATAGCGTACCTAACCATGGTAACAGGCGTCAATTTGGCGCACTGTGACAAAAGCGCGTATCAGAATTGGTCATTTTTTGTACACCCGCCAGATACGCACTAAATTAAGCGTAATTTATACATGAAATCTGCATAAACCAATTACTCAACCGTGGGTTTTCAAAACCACCTTTGTGAATTCGGGCCAGAGAGGTTGGAGTCTAGTCTTGACTTTAGACATGGTTTTGGTGAATGTGTCAAATTTGAGTCTGTGCTTGGAGACTATAACATCAGAGCAATAAATTGGTGTTTAGGAGACATGATCAGATCGGACCGGTAGACCATTGTATGTTAATTGTTCATCCAATCATATCTTTGATTGGGGTAGGGCTAATTTTCACAAAGATGTAACTCTGACTTCATTGATTTTACTCTCCCATTGAATATGTCAGTTATCCAAATCATATTTCTGCAAAATACTGTGTGTGTTACATATATTACCATTGACTATGGTATAATTGATAAATTATTTATTGAATTCAATTGAATTCAGATGTCAGAATTTGCCAGAAATGTTTTTATTTATGCAGCATCAAATTGATTATTTTGATTGGATGATATTGAATGTTTGTTCTGCTTGTTCGTGACTATTACAAGTGTTTGCTTTTCTAAATAATAATACAAGAAAGAAACAATCATTATGTTGTATACAGACTGATATTTATTGTAATGTTTTGGCTTATCTCATTAAGCCTGTTGCTAGCTAGGCTTGGATACTTTTTGTGCCCTTTTTAATTAATATTTCCCTATTATGTACTGTTATATAAAAGTAGGTCCTTTTGAAAAGCGGCCTGGGGAGTGTTTCACAAAGATTTAAGTATGACTTAGAGTCACACTTAAATGCCTGGTGGGTGTTTCATAAAGCTGTTCGTAAGTTAAGAGTGACTTTAAGAACGACTGGTGATCCCTTCTTTTGTGGTAAATGATATATTCATTGGCGATGGTTTAGCATGTAAGAAAGGATCATCAGTCGTTCTTAAAGTCACTCTTAACTTACGAACAGCTTTATGAAACAGCCACCTGGTTAGGTGCAGTATAAAAGGCATGACCACATTGGTCATATTACGCCAATAGGATGTGTACTTCTGTGCAAGATTGTGCGTTGCATATCATGTACGCGTAAACGTTTAAATCTTTGTGGAACACCCCCCCCCCAGCCCTAAAAGTATTCAAACTTGAGGCTTGCTTGATCCACAGATAGACTGCTGATCTGTATGAAGGTCATTGAAATAGACTTACTGATAGAAGAGACAATTTAAAGGGGAATCCAGCCTTGGCCATAAAATGTTATGTTGGGAAGGAGAAAAATAAATTAAACAGAATGGTGAAAGTTTGAAAGAAATCAGACAAGCAATGAGAAAGTTATAGCTGCTTTAAAATTGAGATCACTAATACTATGTAGATTTCAAATTGGCAACTATGTAAGTAAATTATGACAAGGGGCAAGGACAACTTTCCCATAGGCCATGTACTTTATCATCAGGGATTTGTGGTTTTCTCCTAAGTACCCATTCCCCTGGGGCAGTAATCTAAATATAACCCAGGTAGTATATTGTAGTATGTCCTCATGAAAGAAAAATATAATTTGAAATAAAACTTTTGGGAAAAATGACATTTTAGCCATAATATGTATTGGAGTACATGGAAGAGTAGTCCTTGCCTTACATCACTATGACATCCCATATGCGGCCAATTTGAAGTCTCCATGGGTATAGTGATTACCAATATTTACAACTTTTAAAAATTCATAACTTTCTTGTTGTTTGTCCAGTATTGTTCAAACTTTCACCTATCAACTTGTCTGATTTTTCTTTTCCTTATAAAAACAAGTTTTTATTTGGGTTGGATTCTCCTTTAAATGAAACATGACAGGAAAGTTATTTATGCATGATATCACAAATCTTGGTTAAATTGCCATAATTTCGACATTGGAGTAAAATGCTACCCATTTTTCTAAAATCTTTCATTATCACTAAATTCTGAAAACCCATTTAAAACTTTTTAAAAATTTGATATTACTGCTTCATGAAAGTCAAATGCCACTCATTTTTCTAAAACCTTTATTATCACAAAATAATGAAAACCCAATAAAAACCTAATAAAGAAAAAAAAATCATTCTATTTATGTGATATTCCTGATTCAGAAATTAAACTTGTTTCAAAGGTTTTGTTCTATATTAATTGTAAGTGCTTGAGACCGGAATGATAGCTTTTTTTTTTGAGGGGGGGGGTGGTATTTGAGTTTGAGTTTATTTATTTACTTAACAACAATATCAATAACGATAACAATGTGTTAACATCACAGCACAAACGTAACTATTCTAGTATACAGATGCAATTGCTAACATTATAAAGTATAAAATGAGAATACAAACGATAAATCTGAATACATAAAATGTGACATGCATTTATAAACCTAAAACAAATGTTTTAACAATTTTTAAGATCCTAGTCACAGTTTCCAATATTGATGATTGAACAAAAAGATACGTATATGGTTGAATGTTGTTAAGAAGGAACCAGAAGGTAGCACAAGTCGAGACTGATTCCTTCAAATCTTTGATATTTTACATAAAAGAAATACGTGTGAACAGTGAATAATGCTATAAATGTTGTTTGAAAAATCACCATGTTATATAAAACATATAATTAGAATTAGAGATTTATATAGAATACTCTTTATTCTATTGAAATATTTCCTATTCTCTTGTCAGAATTAAATTAGAGGGTTGGTTGTATTTATGTAATATTAGCTGATCTTGATTTTGTATTGAGATGGGCATTCATTCAAGCCATTGTTAACCATCCTTCGATTTTTAGATTTAAAATGATTTCTTAACATAAACATTCAAGTTGTTTAAGATCATGGATATGAAAGTCATTTCAATGTCATAATTGTAGGAAATAGAGTAGAAAAAAGGTCAATGTTCATTTAAATGAGTCCAGTCTTGTTTTACAAATTAATGAATTTCACTTTGCTTAGCTGAAAAAAAAGTATGCCAATCTAAGCTAGGCTTCTGCCGGATCGAGACAGGAGATATGGGACACCATTTCTTTAATGGGAAAGAATCCTTGAAACTTTTTGAATAGTTTGTCAAGATAGCGAAGGCATAAGTATTTGGTGATACTCTATCATTGTGCTATTTTGGGTAATTAAATTTGAGGTTACATGGCCAGGGGGCCAGGACACCCATTATAGAAACTAAATGGAAAAGCATGGGGAGAAATTAATGTGTCCCATTCTGAACTTTTCCCATTTGCACTGGCCAATAAAAAAATAAATAAAACTAAAAATGGCCACTACGGCTAACCTAGCTGTGACTTGAATGTGCTCAGGAATGAAAAAAAGGAAAGCTTTTGGGAACTTTGCTTGTGACTCTAATCCGGCTCTAATGCTAAATTTAATAACAAAGTCATACCCCCCCTCCCTCGCTCCTCGCAGCAATAAAACTAGAGCCAGCGAACTGAGCCACGTACGTACAGGCACCTCATCCTCATCGGTAACCGCGGAGGCCGTGCCCGGCCGGGTGCCACGGGCACCGGCGGGGCGGCCGGCACGATCACGCAGCGCAGCGCCCGGTGGATTGCACCCGAAACAGCACGTTGGTACCTGTTCAGCGACGACGTCCTCGCTCACGGATTCCGGGTCGGGTTAGTTAACTCAATTCCGGATGATTTCATTATTATGGCGCCCATCAAAGGGAACACTGGGGGATTCATAAGGAATTTCTGTTTCGGATTATTCTTTGGATGCTGTATAACTTACGCCACAGTGAAATATTCACGCTCAAACGTGCTTCGAACTTCGACTATTATTGCTTCGGATCCCCTCCGTAAAGACTCGCTGCTGCAGCCCGACGGGCACGTCGTCGTGGACGAAGGCAACAGAGTTCTGGAAAGCGAACTGAAACATTTTGAAGACTCTCATCACCATGAATTTGTGGGTAAGATATGCATGTTCATGGTGGGAAATATGCAACATTTTATTCCTTAAGTTCTGGTTAGGTGATCATCTCGAAGTCGAATGCAGCTTCGCTGCTTTAGCTTTGCAGCCAGAGAAATTAAAACTTTTAATTTAAAATTTAAGTAAAATTCTGTTAACTTTTTTTTAGTTTGGATGAGCTTTAATATTTTTAGATCAAAACATTTTCTGTCTTTCTGAATCCGATTTTTCTTAGATAGCTGGCAGCAGTCTGTTTCGAGGAGTTTTTAAACATTTTTATTTGTTTTTCTTATTTCTTCTCGTACACAGACGGCTCGCTATTGTGCAGCCACCATCAGGGGGGTTAACAATGCAAAATCCCCCGACGCGGGGCGACGGGGCTCAGCTCATCGATATTTGTCTGACTTTATGTAATAAAAACATATGAAAAGATCTACCAAAATAAAGATTATCATTCTGTTTTAGCCTGAAATGCACCAAAACAGGGAAAAATAAACTTCAAAGGGGGAAAAACAGTGACTTAATTACTTCGGCTGTCGCGCAACTTAACTTGCCCTGTTTAGCTGTTTTATTCCAACAAAGCCATTGAGTCCCCTGTACAGATCATGCTAGCAAGTAGAAGTAGAACTTCGGAGTTCGGTCTCTGTATTTGGTGAGTGGAGCCATCGGAGTTCAGCGGAACAACCAACAGAACAGAGACCGAAGCTTTTGGTCTAATTTTTCTCAGTGAGCACTCAATTTGCTTTAAGTTTCATCAACTGAAAGCTGCACTGGCATCTTGGGATTGGAGTTTCAGTTGAGAGTAAACTGATTGATTGCACAGTTATCGCTCAAATGTTGTTTTGATCATACTCTGCTCGACCTTCATAATGAAATATCATTATTCTGAATAAGAAATCAGAAATGGAGAGATAAGAGAGTCTAGATCCTAAGATCTACATGTAGCTCTAGAGCTAGCCTGTATAGGGATCTTGATCTATCTATTTTGGCATTGGTTTTTTTACATCATCAACATTGTTTGAAAAGTTCTATAGATCTGGTCATACACTGTATTTTTTTTTCGCTTCAAAAATATTAAGTTTGAACTGAAGTTAAGAGATTTATGTTCATGCCAACATGCAGTTGTGCAAATTCATGTTCAGATTTTGATATTATGATGGGGGGACCTAAAGCTATGCACTTTGTTTTCAAACGATTAAAGCTATGCCAATTTTAACATTTGAACAAATTATCTTTCACTAAATTGTGGTAAATATGGTAAAGATCATTAACCAGGAAGAAAAACATCACAAAACTCACAAATACGAAAATCCTGCCGTGTTTTCCGAGCAACTCTTAATTTCGCCGTCGGGCGTATAAGGGGTCCTTAGAGCCACATGTACGCACTCAAATTTATCATGCAAAAATATATTGTTTCCTGTGCCTCAATTTCTAAAATATGTTCATATTATTGTAGGAAAATTTGAAATTAAATTGAATGTAACTCCAAAATTTCAAACAGTTTCCAGTTTTCTCTGCATTTAGAGATTCACTGCAGCCTCTGTATAAAAAATTGAATAGGAATCTTTCGTCACTCTGCAGTCACAGTTCCACACAGAGAGTGCGCATTTCCATTGAAAACTGCATGCATGATGAGGGGTGCGTAGCTACAGGACCCCATACCATGATACAAATAGAATTATTACGGTAATTGAGTAGAAAATTGCTGTCAATTTTGTCTTCTTACGCAAATAACAATGGTATTGTGCTTAACCATTCTTATCCGCAGGTCAGGATGCCATTGCACAAGTCCTTTATGAGAAGGTTCGTATTCTTTGCTGGGTCATGACAGGACCTCAAAACATTGATACAAAGGCTGTTCATATCCATGCCACTTGGGGAAAGCGGTGCAATAAGGTCATTTTCATCTCCTCCGAACCATCGGACAAAGTCCCCATCGTGAAGGTAGCGACTCAAGAAGGGCGGGATTTCCTGTGGCAGAAAACTAGAGGAGCTTTCCAGTACCTCTACGACAATCTGCTTAACGATTATGAGTGGTTCCTGAAGGCAGATGACGACACATTTGTCATCGTTGAGAACCTGCGCTACTTCTTGTTGAAGTACAGCCCAGATACGTCCATTTACTTCGGTCACAAGTTCAAGCCCTATGTGAGGCAGGGTTACATGAGTGGAGGTGGTGGATACGTGACCAGTAGACAAGGTGTGAAGAATCTGGTAGAGATTGCCTTTAAGGATCCTAAGAAATGTTGGAGTATGGACCACAGGGGTGGAGCGGAAGACGTTGAGATTGGCAAGTGTCTTGAAAACGCTGGTGTGGTTGCTGGGGATTCTAGAGATGCCTTGCAAAGAAATCGTTTCCATCCGTTCCAACCGGAAGCACATCTCAATCCCAATGGCCTTCCTGAGAACTTCTGGTACTGGAATTACATCTATTATCCACGAAATGAGGTAGGTGACTTTCACCAGTTGTAATTGGAGAATACAAACCTCTTTCTTATAAATTGTCATGTCGTACATTGTGATCTATCCAAAGCATTTTCTCATGTTTTCTTAGACCATGCACTATCTCTAATACCCTGTATTTTCTGTTGTTCCCTTTCTCATGTCATGGGGCTGTGGGCCAAATTTTTCTGCCTAACCCCGGCTATCAAATTCTTGCTTGTCTTGCAAAAAATTTAATTCAAGACTAGTAGTCAATGAGCCTTATCTCAGAAAGGCCAATAGAAGTAGAACTGCTATTTTGCAGGGCCAAATATTCCCTCTACTATAGGTTTGGGTTAGCCCACTTTACATAAAAGCTTTGAGAAAAAAAGGGGGCGAAGGACAAGTGATTTTATTTATGACCAGTTCAAAATACCGATATGTTTTTGTGCATTTCAAGTTTGTTTACACCCCTTGAATAATTGTGCTCTTTCATTTTGAGACCAAGTAACATTGCATGAAAAACATATCCAGTGGGCATTTTATAAAGTTACATGTATCATGGACCCATTACAACTGGACATTCAATGAATCGCCTCCTTTGGACCGAAGACCGTCACCGTTAATCCTTTTATAAACAGTGCGCTGGCAACCGACTCTCATCAAGCCGGTCGTAAATCATGCTGTCACTGATGGACAGTGGAAATCAATTGTGCGCTGCTCCTACACATTGCGATGTTGTCTGTTCACTTGATCAAAAGCAACAGACAGCAGCGAACGTTAGCACTATGAAAATGATCGCAGAAACAAGAAAACAGGCATGCATAAACATATTTTTTATGTACATTGCTAACAACCGCTCACAAAAAGTTTGTCAGTTGTCACCATGCAAAAGATTTTGAGAATCAATGCAAATTGCACGAAAGATTCACAACTAAAAAAATGGGAAACCATTGTGCTAGTACATGTCAGCGTACTTCAGATTTTCTCTCATAGATTTACTAGTGTTATTTGGGGTTGCTGTTTCAAATAGTTTCAAAGTTCTGCTGCTTGATTTGGATAGGAAGAGGTGACTGTATTTCTACATTTTGTAATTTGTTTTTATAGATTGTTTCATTGCGTTTTCTTCTCTGCAGGGATATGAAGGATGCTGCTCAGATTACTCGGTAACATTCCACTACATCCCACCCGCTGCGTTGTACAACCTGGAATATCTTGTGTACCATCTGCGCCCCTTTGGTGTGGGAACGTTCCCGTGTCCAGTAGATGTACCGAAGGAGATCCTCCAAGAGGCACGTTCAAGGCAACTATCGCAGCATCAAGGAGAGCAATTGCAGCATCAAGAACAACCACCTGAGGATCAGGAAGAGAAGAATGTGGAGCAAGGAAAACAGTTGGGTCAAGAGAAGCAGGAGGAAGCGGGACAGGAGGAGAGAGAGACTCAGCTGAAACAAGGAAAGGAATCAAATGAGCAAATGGTTCCCGAAAAACCTAAAGAAACGGAAGCGAAAGAATCAGAACCAAAGAAAGTAGAAACAGAACAGAATCCTGATGAGACAGGCCAAAATAAAGAAGACACCATTCAAAACCAAGTGAACAAAAATGGAACTGATGATAAAAAGGTTCCTGTTAGATGATCAAGGGCTGTTGAATTAGAGTGTGTATTATGAATTATAAATTCTAAGCAAGTCTTAATCAAAGAATATTTATTTTATTGCAATATTTTCCTCAAAACATATGATCTTTTTGAGAGAGTTTATCATGCTAGAAGATGAAGCGCAATAATTAAGGTCAACAAAATATTTGTTTAATTGGATAAAGCCTATTAGAATGTAGTTTTTTTTTGCATGAAAATGCCTATTTTCTTGCAAAATTTGTAGCATGGTGTTTACCAACGATGGTAAAGTTATTGTTGATGTTTTAAATGTTATACTTGTTGGCATTCATTCGAACGGTTGTATCAGTCAATTTTGATTTTAAAAAATAATTGATTTTAAGATATTAAGTCCTATTTTATTCCTATATGAATTTTAGGCAGCAATGTATTTTTGTTTCTGAAATATGACTGGATTTTCATAGTAATGTCATACAAATTGTTGATAAAATGCGCAAATCCCATTGAAAACCTGTACTGTAGCAAAGCAAACAACAGCTGCGCGCTCTTAATATGCAAATGCGCAGTCAGCCAAATGTGTGATACAATGGTTCAGATGACCGCTGACAATGTATGCAACAAAATATGTTTTGGGGCTTGATTTTTACAGGTGAGTGATGCACTAATAATTCTTCATAATGTGTCCTTTGGTTTAAAAGATACACTGGGTGATTTTGTGTTGGTGTTGGAATTTGGATTGCTTCCCCTAGCCCCAAAAGCTATTCTATTCAGATCACATTATTGACATCTCAAAATATGGTGAGTGGCTTTTCGGGACCATCTTCCCTTTTGATAATATTTGGTGTTATACTCGTGTAAAAATTGACCTAACACCAACACCAATTGGTCAGCACTGAACTTGAAATCACCCATTGTCATATGAAAGGAGTATGCCACTTTGAAGATGATTATATCTGAAATAGGGTAAAATTCAACCAGCAAAAGTTGAAATCTAATCAAAATTTGATAAAAAATTAAAGTTAAATCTTTAAAGTTTAGTGATACAGTATTTTGAGGAAATAATAATTATATGTCCATTTATATGGTGCAGTTACTATTTGCATATACTCAACTGCGCTTTGATACTGTTAAATGCATGGCGTCCTGAATTCGCAGTACCGTAAAGTGAGCTGATGATGTTAATGCCAGATTCCTTTTCCTTATTGAATTACGTAAAAGTATCTAATATTTCATACGTGCGTAGGTGTGTGAAACATGTCTCCAATATACAGTTCCAGCAGTGGTAATCTAACTCATTACTGCGATTATGCATCAAATCAGTTGTCATTCCCGTTTTTACATTTTATGGAGAAAAAAGGGCATGAATGTAATATCTTATAATAAGAATAAGGAAAAGACATCATCAGCTCGCCCTTTGCATTTTTATAGCGACGTACATAAAACGAAAATGATGCAAAACTTTGAAATTTTCATAATTTTGTTGTTTTGATGGTATTTTCAGTGTTTTATTTGTCAGGTTTTATATAACACTCACAGCAGATTTCACACTTTTTTTTCATCTGGGGTATATCTAGTTTAGAGAACCCCGTTTTGCCTTTAATTTCATATCCTCCATGATGAAAAATGATTTTACTACATCTTGGTTCTTCCCTTGTCTTGCTAATGACTGATTCAAAACTAAAAAGTTTGAACGATATATTTTCAATTGGTCTAATGCCAATTCGTCCAATTACCAACTTGTCTACTATCATTTGGTCTACAATCAGTTTGTCCACTCTCCACATGGTCTCATTGTCATTTCGTCCACTCACCAATTTGTCTAATAACCAGTTCGTCCATTAGCCATTTGGTCTAATTGGACTTAGTGTTAATAGGGCAAAATGAATGCAAATAAAGTGGATATAAGACCAACTAGATATAAGACGAAATGGTCATAGACGAACCGGTGATTAGACGAAGTGAGGATTGGACTAGATGGTTATTGGACCAAATGCTTGTTAGACGAAATGTTGATGAACGGAATAGAATTAGACTAAATGGAGGTAGACCACGTGATCAGTGGACAAGTTGGCAATAGACAAATTGGCAATTTATCATTTGTTTGGGCGTGTTGAGGTTTTACCCCTACCAAATCTGCAATTCAGCTTTAAAATGTGTACGAACCAGCAGCCTCATTAGCCCAATCCTCCAGTCCTCATCTTCTCAAATCTGACCATGTTTATTACCTATTTCAAGGCAACATTCTGTTAAAGATAACTGTCAGTTGTAGTAACAATCTCAAAATGACATTTTACAGAATCCAATATGACCATGACCACCCAAGTGTCTATTTGTATAAATAAAAAATAGGTGCCAAAGGATTCTGGAAGAAACTGTAATTGCTGAGAAATAAGCAAATTAAGCGTGGATTAGCGCACTTCCGGCAGGTTTTTATTCCAGAATAATAATATACACTGTCCCATGTGTGCCTATCTGTGTTGGTGATCTTCAGTTTGATCGTTTTTAGCTTAGATTTTATGATTTCACAAAGTTCAATTTATGAATTAAACTGCACCATATCTAGATCCATGATGATATAGTAATACTTAACCTTGATGTTAGAGACTTTCTCATGAAATCAATGTTATACTGCAACTACTTTCATTTAGCTTGAAGTGTAGTCTTGTCCAATTGAATGATAACATACTAATTCTATACTACCATATTCTGATCGCAATGATATATTACAAGTAGCAGAACAGGCACTTTTCCTCTTAAACCCATACCAGTCCTTAAACAATTAAAATATGGCCTATTAATTCAACCTCTGTATTTCTGATAATTATCTCAAAAATTCTTGATTGGTACATTTTGGCCCGAATTCACAAAGGTGGTTTTTAAAACCATCGGTTGAACCCATGGTTTATGCAGATTTCCTGTATAAATTACGCTTATTTACCGCATGTAGTTAAAAAAAATGTCCAATGCTGATGCGCGCTTTTGTCACAGTGCGCCAAATTTTATTCATGAGTCCACTGTTTGAAGAATGGTCTCATTAATTCAAAATAGCGTACTTAACCATGGCAAAATGCGATAATTTGGCCACTGTGACAAAATTCTGCATCAGCATTGGACATTTTTTTATCTATATGCGGTAAATAAGCGTAATTTATACAGAAAATCTGCATAAACCATGGGTTGAACTGATGGTTTAAAAAAAAACCACCTTTGTGAATTTGGGCCTATAAGACTAGCTATTTTTTACACATAGTCAATTAGAGACAACACACGGTGTTTGCTATTTGTCTTCCCCTTTAAATAAATCGTTTTTGCATTCATTGTAGGAAACAAGGAGTGGGGAACATCTGGCATTGTTTTTTGCCTCAGTGCTTTTTAAATATTGATTCCCAACTCAGTCAATAGTCATGTTTGAGCAAGTATCTGAATTAGAGTAAGGTACGTACTGAACACGTTTAAGTCACCAGACTATATACACATGTATGTGTACCCAGGGGGGAAGCCAGGATTTTCCAAAAGAGGAGCACATTTTCCCTGATGAAAATTTGACAAGCAAAAAAAAAGGTTTTCACTTAATATCAAAGGTCATTTCAGAAAATTTGACAAGCAAAAAAAAAAGGTTTTCACTTAATATCAAAGGTCATTTCAGAAAATTTGACAAGCAAAAAAAAAATGTTATCAGGTTCTCACTTTCAAAGTGGGGGGGGGGGGGCAAACTTGGGTAAAATCTGTGTTTTTACATAATAAATTTTGATTATGGCTCTCAAAATGGAGGGCATGGGCCGGCTGTGCCCCCTGGATCAGCCACCGTTGCTCCATCTTTAAAGATATGTAACTCAAGTTCTTTTTATCCTCGAGCAACAAAACTTTCTAGATTATTAGCCAATTAATTCAGCTTTAATATGATACCAAACTTGTTGACATAGCTACTGTACTTTGATTTTGAAAATATTAAGGAATAACCCAACAAAAATATGTAACAGCACCACCCTTTTTGGTGGGCGGCCTCATGACACATGGCCATATACACATGTAACGGTGCCTGCTGTGATAAAGGTAGAAATTTGTTGTTTTGTAAATAAATTCATTGTGATCGTCTCTGCCAATGCCATTGTCAGAGCTGCCAAGTAGTACTGATTTTCAGTATTTAGTACTGAAAATAGAGAAGAATAGTGATGGTTTCATGCAAAATACTGATTTCTTAAGTTTCAGCTTTACATGTGGTCCTATGGTATTCTTTGAAAATACTGATTTTCTCACCAAAATACTGATTTTCAGCTTTAAAAATAATGAAATATTCTTTTTTTGGTTGGCAGCTCTGCATTGTAAATCACATTCCATAGAGTTTATTTACATGTAGTATCACACAATGTCTGCCGCCAGTGAAAGTTGTACTTAATTGACAAATCTATGAAAGAATAGTTTAGTATAGTGAGTGATTGTATTACCAACTGGCCTTGTATTACAGAACGCGCGCATCGTACGCGTCAGAAAATAATTTCATATGCTCAAAACTTTGCAACATCCTTCCAAAGGGATCTTGAAAAGAGAGATGATGAAAAATGGTCAAAACACACTTTTATAGTCTTAATATTCAAAAAATAATCAAATATGGTCAAAATAGCTCATCAGTGATTTTGCTGTTTTCTCAACTTGTCCCATAGAAAACACACGTTCGGTAATATGTTACCTTTTTCAAGTGACCAAAATATTTCACATGCGAAGAGGGGTCCAATTCGAGGCTATATCGTAAAAAAGGAAAACGACTTTGGCAAAATTTTTACATACATGTATCTATATTTTGCAGGTAATATTGTGAAAGTTTGGTGAATTTCATGAGAATGTGTTTGATATGAATTTTATGATTGAATTCATGAAAAGTGTTCGGTAATACGATCCACTACTATACATTGTAGGTATCATGGTTCACCGTGAAACCGTCATAAGTTACACTATGAGAAGAATTGAGCACATTTTTGATTTGGAACTTGCTTGGCTTGGGTTCTATACAAGAATGATCATGCTATATAGTGCCATAATTTTTTGCCCTATCCTTCAAAGTTTGTGCAATGCGAAATCAACTAAGGAGCTTATTGTATGGAAAATAATTTAATGTACAAGCAACACTACTTGTGGCAGTCTTCAATGTAGGGGGTGTTTCGCAAAGATTTATAACCTAGAGTTCCACTTAAATGCCGACACGTACATGATGTGCAGCGCACAATCTTATTGATGGAAACATGTAGATACATTAGTGTATAATTTTTGCATGATCTGACCAGTGTGGTCATGCCTTTTATACTGTATGCAACTAGGCATTAAGTACAACTTATGTCTTTAGGTGGTTTCAGACCGCCTCGAAGTTCGGGAAATGTACCCCGATCAGAAAATACCAGGTATTTTGGTAATGTGAAAGCAAACTACGCGTTATTTCCCCGAAAGAAAATACCCACTAAATAGTAGGTACTTGGCGAAATTACGAGAACTTTCGCGGGGATTTTTCCAAGGTCGCAGGTATTTTGGCAATGTGAAAGCAATTTACAGGAACTTTTGTCCCAGGAGTGTTGTTGGGCTAGTGATTTTTTTAATCTTGCGCCTTGCCTGCTTATCAGACCATACTGCGCATGCTCGTAACTTCAGGAAATTATCCCGGAAGGTACGTTTCGGGGCAGTGTGAATGCAGGAATAATTAATGGGTATTTTTTTAAGCCGAAAAAAGTTCTCGTAATTTAACGGGGATTTTTATGATCGAGGCGGCTTGAAGCAACCTATTGTGCAACACCCCCAAGTCTGGGGCGTGTTACATAATCAACGCCAGTATGTCTCAGAGAAAAAAAGTGAGGGAAATTGGTATAAAGTGAAGAACCAGGGCCCAATCTTACAAAGAGTTGGGATTTTATCAACCACAACTATGGAAAGCCAGCAACGCCACAATCTAAAATACGTTTTGAAAAATTTTTCTAGGTAGGATTTATTCATTCATATTTTTCTTGAAAATTCAATATATGCTTCTCTTGGGTTTTCCAAAGTACATTGTGCAAATTTCTTTAGGAAAAATTATGTCTTTGATGGATTTCCATGTAGGCCTTCTTGAGATTGATTTGATCGATTACTCTTTGTAAGATGGGGCCCTGAAGTTACTAGTACTTTGAAATATAAATTCATTTTAACTGTCGGTATAAGAATCATGAGACCTGATACAAGTTTATGACTTTGGATTGTTAAAAACTTAAAAAACTGGAGTAATCAATCATCCTTATTTTGGAGGAATTCGTACAGTCCAAATTTTTATCCCACTAGTCTGACAGGCTTGATTGATGGGCATATCATATCTTCAATTTGTGCAGTATTGTCCCTTACACTTAGAATACTGTATCTCTGATGACAAATGCATATGTGTATAAATGTATGTTTCAGGCAAAGTTGGCAGGCAACATAATGAACATGTCATTGATGTCTGTCCAATTTTTCCATTGTAAATACATGAATTTATTAGTAGTCGAGAAGAGAATAGAATTTTATGTAGTAATATAGCCAGTACATTTCAAAGTTCCAGATCAAGACTCTACATGTAGGTCAAAATAGTGGCCAGAGAATCAAGATAAAATGTAGCAGTGCCAAGTGTGACAAGTTGGCATTGCAAACACTTTAATGAATCCCGGAGCCTCTCACCTGAACAGATAGAATCAATATTCATATAACATGTACATTTGTATGTAACTTATTGGGGGTTTTTTTACGATGTTTGCTGTAGATTTATTGGCATGTGTTGTTATACCATTATTAATTGTCTTCAGTGTATGTTACATTTAAACCGCATACATTCGTAATTCCAAAGCTTTGTTATTCCGAAGGTTCAGTAGTCCGAAAACAAAATGAGGTTCGTAATTCCGAAGGTTCATTAATCCGAAAACGAAATGATTAACGTACCTTATTTCGTTTTCGGATAAATGAAACTTCGGAACATCGAACCTTATTTCCTTTTCAGATTATCGAACCTTCGGAATAACGAACCTTCGGAATAATGCCACAAATGTTCAGATTAACGAACCCTTTTACGTTTTTAGATTAACAAACATCAAGGTATAGGTAATTTACATGTTTCAAAATTACGAACTTTCGGAATAAAGAACCTTCAGAATTATGAAGTGTAACCGATTAAACTTCCTGATATACATGTAGAAATATACAGCTTTTAATATTGGATAATGACTGGAGAAATTTCTTCTCAGCTGATAATATCTACAGTACATGAATATTGATCGTTTGATTTGGAATGAATTGAATTTTTGTACATCAAGTGCCAAATGGTATTCCTCAAAAAAAATAATTAAAATGTTGTCTTCTAATATCTAGCCTATATATATGTAAAACAAAAGACAATCCAAACAGACATTGCAATTTTTTATTTATTTGGATTTACTGAGTAAAGAATACAAGATAGTTAGTAATACTGACTTATATTGTTTTTAACTGTCCATTATTCTTTATAACAAATTTATTTTTATAAGCCGAGGCTGGATATCAATGATGGCCCAGGGCCATTGCAAATTTTCTTCAGGTCTCCATTTAGTATTGAAACATGTATGTTTCTTGTTTTAACCCAGGCAACCAGAAATTTCTCAAAGTGGGCATTTGTTTGTTTATTTTTGTATGTATTTTACCAACTTTTTGCAATTCAAAATTGCAAGCTAGTATGTTAGCACTTTTTTTAACTTGATCTACAGTAAGGACAAATACAAGTACATTTACTTTGGAAGTTGAGAGTCAATAGTTTACTACTTGTCTATCTGTGCAAATTCTATAAAAAGTGTCCTTTTATCGAAGTTGTTCAATCTTACACATCTTCAAAAATATTTGACCGGTCACAACAAATTTGGTATAAAACAATTTAAGGGATTGTCATGTTCTCTCAGTGTGGTCTTATCACAATTTACTTATGACTCCAACTGTATAACAAATGAGAGCCAATACTTTTACTTTTTGACCGAATGACCGCAAAAAATATTCCAACTCCGACATATTTCTATAATGTTGGAAAGTAGAATTGATATACTTGTTCTCTGTTTATATACCATTTTTTCATTATTTTAGTGTTTTTTACACTCTTATTACGTTACGTATGTAATGTGCCCTATCTTGAAAAAGACATTCTTTTTACGTGTTTTTTCAGTCACACATGGTATCCACTCCTCAATGTGAGTGGCCCTGGCACCCCCCCCCCCCCCCCCGACGGGTGTGGTGCTACTCATTGGCTGCCAGACTCACGATTAATTGGGCAAAATGACTCCAGGTCCCTGTTGTACAAAGAGTTATGATTGATCGGATCAATAGTAACTCTATGGAAATCATTGTCAGTGTCAGTAACTCTATGAAAATCAGTGTCATAATTTTTTCTACGAAAAATTTGCAAAATGTTCTTTGTAAACAAAGGAGATTACACCAAATTGTCAAGAAAACAATGAATGCATGAATATACATCACAGCTAGAAAATATTTTGAACAAACATGTATAATAGATGTTGACATTGCTGGCTGTCCATAGTTGCGATTGATCGGATCAATCGCAAATTTTTGTACAACAGGGCCCTGATATTGTATTGATCTCTGATTTCTATTTTGAACAATATAGAATTTTTTTCCTTTTTATTTCTGTTACAAATTCAGTGTAAATACACCATCTTTTTTTACTATTATGCTTGATATCCATTTTACATTATAAAGCATGTAGGTTAAACTGTACTTAAAGTCTTTCATTTAATTAGACCTTTTATATATTTTGTCTCTGTCATACTTTTGATAATTAATTTGTTCTGTTATTTGTACCTATTTCAGTGTTTATTCCTTTGGCCAAGTTGAATTATATCCAACTTTCTGAGAAAAATTCATTTTTTTAATTGAAATTACTTGGCATGTACATATATATGTGACATCACAAAATACAAGCTTGAAGTCAGCTGGGCGTCGGCTTTCATTGGGAGTTGATCATTGCTTGCAGACCCCAGATTTGGTGAAAAGCATTTGAAATGGCTGTAACAGAGATATCTTTTGGGGAGAGCAACCTGATGTGTCCCCTCCCTCCCCCGACAAATTCTTGGCCAAGCTGCAATAGCCTTTGGCAACAACTGTCAGGTTGGGGAAAAGTGGGATACAAGACAGGCAATTTTTAGGGGCATTACATAATATCTGTGGTCATAAATCCCAGAAAATGTTAAATTTAAATCAATAGAGAAAAATCAAGTGAGCATAATGCTGAAAATTTCATCCAAATCTGATGTAAAATAAGTTATCACATTTCAAAGTTTAATTTATTTTTAACCAAAATGTTATATACACAACTCAGTGATATGCAAATGAGGGAGTCAATGACATCCTTTAGTCACTATTTCTTTTGTTTTTTTATTGTTTGAATTATATCAATTTTTATAGATTTGATAATGACAAACTTGACTGAACCACAAAATGTTATTACAGTGGTAATTCCAGATGTTCAGGGAGGAATATAACTTTGTTTCACATGACAATGAGGAGAAAATTAAAATATTTTATAGAATGAAATACAAAAGAAATAGTGAGTAGGTGGTGTCATCAGTCCCCTCATTTGCAAACCCACCAGGATGTGCATATGACTAATTTGTAAAATTAAGGAAAACTGCAAAATGTTATAACTTATTTTACATCCAATTTTGATGAATTTTTCAGTGTTATGCTTGTTGTATTTTTCTCTTTTTATTAAAATCAGCTAGTTTTGGGGGTGGACTTGTCCATTAACAAATCCACAGCTCTATTTTCTTTGATAGATTTTGCCAAACCATGAATAGGCCTACAGTGTTAACATTATTTTTTGCTTTAATATAGTGATATTCAGGTTCATACATTTTTAATCTATTTCAGGCATTTTGTTTTTTCTTTCCTGTCAAGAATCGATGATTACTTCAAATATTTATTTGAATTTTACTTGTTATCACCTTTAATTTTTGCGTTCATCGGACAAGCACTTGCCATTTTCTTCATGGAATAATTTTGATTTGTATTCAAGATTTTTTAATGACAAAGAAAGGGTGATAGTTGTACTATTAATCATTATTGTATTGTAATGACCATTATTATTTTTGTTATTGTCATCATTGTCAACAATATATCTTTTTGAAATCTTTTATTACAATCAGTTGTTATCATTGATATTGATACCGACAACCTGCTAATTTTCACGATAGAAAGAAAAAAGACATTAAATATTATTAATTCTCATTAAAAATTATATAAAATAATACTGTTCATGTAGTGATAGAAGGTGTCTTTGTGAGTCTGTCCATAAAGGGGTGTGTCCACCCAAACAGAAAGTTGAATGGGATGAAAAGGGAAAAAATAAAACAAGCAATGCACTGACAATTTCATCCAATCGCATGTAAAATATGAAAGTCATGAAAGATTTGCTTAATTTCACAAAACTATTATATGCACCTTTCTTGGTCGGTGTGCAAATGAGGGAACTGATGACATCACTCACTAATTCTTTAGTATTTCATTATGTGAAATATGAATTATCTCAGTTTGTTCCTAAATGTGAACTTTGAATCCTCACTGTAAAAACTGTAGTGTTAAAACTGATACCAGTTGGTGTTATTAGAGGACCACACCCTGAGGTGTTAAAATAACAACCTAGAGATTGAACATGACAACAAAGAGTGTAAATGTAACAACCATAGGTGTTGTAATAACACCTATAGGTGTAAAACTAACACCCCCAATTTATCACCAGTGTAAAATAACTGATGTTGTTCTCTATGTGCACCGGTTAACACCACAGTTTTTGCTGTGCTTGAATATAAGGGATCACCATTAAAATATACAGTATAATTCAAACAAAATAGTGAGGGACATCATAGTTGCTCTCATTTGCATATGTACTTATAACTGTTTTGTGAAAAAAGCAAAAGCTGAAAAAATCTTAACTTTCTTATCTGACATCTGATTTTAATGAAATGTCCAGTGCTATGGTTGTTGGATTGTTCTCTTTTTACTAAAATCCACTCTTTAATGGGCTGGATTTTGGGACTTGCACTTGATATTTTGACTTGCATTCATTTCAAATGCAACTTTTTCTGCAACAGCTAGCTCCTGATCATACGAAATATTGCAAATACACGTTGATTGTTGAGAGTCGATGGTCGACACTGCTGGTTTGATTTTCGACAAAGACTGCTTTTTTCATCAGTTGCTTTTGACAATAGATTCCCTACGTTCCAGAAAGCATCTCCGTTGTGGTTTCAAAAACTTCCTTTTCCCTAAAGGCCTGGTCACAACGCCCGAGCGTTGTTGTAGAGGTCGTGGAGCGGTAGGGAGAGAGGGTCGAATTTCGCTCACAAAATTGGGGAAAAAATCGAAAACAAAATAAAAACAATCGAAATCGAAAATGGTGAACGGTAGCGATCGGTGATGATTTTTTCTCTCCGCTCCACGACCGCTCCAACAACGCTCGGGCGGTGTGACCAAGCCTTTACATTACTCTGGGCAGATAAGCCGATATCACCCTAGTCTACAAATGTAGACCCACATCTGCAGTGTGTACCTCAGCTGATTCAACGAGTCTGCATAGCAGACTAGGTCTACTGAGGCTGCAGAAGGGCTCGCTACGCTCGCCCTTTCAGGCTGGTTTGCTTCGCAAACCAGTAGCAGATCTCACCTCACGAGCCATTCAGAGTCTGCATAGCATAATATCACCCTAATATCTCTCCCTCTTTCCCCAAAGATAGTCCTTACCTTAGGTTCGAACAAGCAGTTCGTGAATATCTTTTCTTACAAAAGCATTTTTAATACTAATTTAGTAGTAGGTGAAATGGAGATTACAACATCATAACTTGAAATATGATGCAATTCACCGTATAACATAGTATACCGGGCATGGTGGCTGAGTGGTCGAGCGTCCGCCTCATGAACAGGAGGTCGTGGGTTCGATCTCCGGCCGAGTCATACCAAAGACTTATAAAAAATGGGACCTTCTGCTTGGCGCTCAGCATTTAGATTGGAGAAGGGTTATAATAACATTATGTTATGCAGGGCCCGCTGGAAGAGCAGTCTTATGATTGAAGTGGCTACTGGGTAAATAAAACATTATTATTATTATTTATTATTATCATTAATATTAATGTTATTATTATTATCATTATTATTACTATTATTATTATCATTATTATTATCATTATTATTATCATTATTATTATTATTCTTATTACTCTAAACTAAACAGGAGGTGCCGTACGTGGCCAAGTTGTCTCAGGGGTCTGATTAAACACATAATTATTGTAAGAATCATAAAAATAGATTAGTAAATGAAAGAGGAATAGCAATGTTTGAGAAACTTAGTACAGTTGATTGGGAGACAGTTTATAGTAACGATGATGTGAATATATGTTACAACTTTTTCATTTCCAAATGTTGTATGTTATATGATGAATGTTTTCCTGTCTGTACTGCAAAACCACGCAGTTGTAAAACACATTTTAAGAAACCTTGGATTACAAATGGTATATTGGGGTCAATATAACATAAACAAAGAACGTATAAAGGTACGATGAATACATTGAATACAAGGAAAAAAAGGAAATATTATGATTATAAGAATAGATTAACTTCCATAATTAGAGCGTCAAAGACAAAATATTATTCTATGATATTCTTATCAGTCAAGGGGGACATGGTTAAAACGTGGCGAGAAATTAATAATTTACTTGGAAAAATAAACAAAATTCGCTACCACAAAAAATGTTTTATGGAAATTCATCGTTCCATTCATCTAAATTAAGATAAAGCACAAGCTTTCAACTCTCTTTTTATCAATATGGCTGAAAATATTTCAGCATCAATTCCTAATTCAACTAAGTCATTTAAAGACTTTTTGACTACACCCTCCATGTCCTCTTTGTTTCTGAATCCGACCTCTCCATTTGAAATTATTAATCTTTGCCATGAACTTAAATCATCTAAAGCAACAGGCCCAGATGATGTATTAACTTCTGTTTTGAAAAATGTATACATTTTTTTAACCTTTGTGTTGTATTTATAATAACTCTCTTGTATCAGGAGTATTCCCCAAAAAACTTAAAATTGCCAAAGTTATTCCTTTATATAAGAAAGGTCCAGTTAACTGTATAAAAAATTACAGACCCATTGCACTTTTATCTACTTTTTTTCAAAATTACTCGAAAAAAATCATGTATAAAAGAATTTATAAATTTTTATCCAAAAATAATCTCCTAGTTTCAGAACAATTTGGCTTCCGGAAAAAACATTCTACTTCTTTAAGCATATTAAATATTACAGATTATATATTACGTATATTTGATGAAGGTAAATTTTGCTGTGGGCTTTTTATGGATCTTTCCAAAGCATTTGACACCATCGACCATCACATACTGCTTGAAAAATTGTATTATTATGGTATAAGAGGTGTATCTCTTGAATGGTTTAGTAGTTATTTTGAAGGAAACAGTATGTGATGGTCGATGGTGTAGCATCCGATTTTTCATATATAAATACTGGTGTTCCACAGGGATCTGTGCTTGGGCCACTGTTATTTTTGTTGTATATAAATGACATTACACATACTTAAGATATTCTCAAATTTTCATTATTTGCTGATGATACTGCCGTCATTTCATCTCACAAAGATATAAATATTCTGATTTGTAATATTAATGTTGAATTAGAGAAACTAACTGAATGGTATATATTTGTAACAAACTCTTTTTAAATGCTGATAAAACACATTACATAATATTTCATTCCACACAGAAAAAAAGTTTCTTGTTAGGTTTCCCCTGTGTATATTAAAAATGATATTCTTAAGAAATGTAATATTGTAGAATTTTTAGGCATCAAACTTCATGAATCGCTTGATTGGTCTCACCACATTTTTCATGTTTGTTCTAAAATCTCAAGGGGGGTTGGTATTATAACACACTTTAGAAACACCCTACCAAAAAACTATTTTATTAACTATTTACAACAGTATTATATTACCACATATCAATTATTGTAATATGATATGGGGCAACTCTTACAAGACACACCTATACAAAATTCATATTCTTAAAAAACGTTCTATCCGTATAATTACTCATTCTATACATGACACCAAGTACTCCTCTGTTTTGTGACCTAATTTTTTTTCCTGTTTTTGATCATGTAACAGTAAACAATTTAATATTTATGTTCAATTTTCATAAAAAAGAGCTTCCATCAATATTCAATGATATGTTCAAATTCTTTTTATCATTCTTATGAGACCAGAAACAAATGAAAATTTCTTATTCCTTTTGCACGTACCTCATTATCCCAACATACAATAAGATTTCAGGGTGTTCATGATTGGAATTTGTTAATTATGTTGTGAAAAATTCTTCAACTTTAACGAGATTCAAATACTTATGTAAACAATTATTGTTTAAACGTTTAATGTGCACTGAGTAGAGGGTATTCTTTCTCCCTCTCAACTCTATCTTCCCTCTTTCTTTCTCCCTATCTCTCCTTTTCTTTTTCGATCGCTTCCTTCTCTTTCTTACTCTTGCATATGGGTGTGTGTTGGTATGTTGATGCGATTGTGTGTGTGTATATGAGACAGTTTTTTTATCTGCTTTATACGCTTTAACATTGTAAGATCTGTTTTGTTTTGTAAATGACTGTTCAGGGCCCCGTCCTCGCAAGCTATGCTTTTCTTGGGGTCCTTCCGATTTTTAGTTATTAATTTTGTATTTATTTTGATTGAGTTTTTAATGGAAAATAAATGAACTGAACTGAATAAAAGTCAGGGGTTCGATCTCCGGCAACGGCACTTATGTCCACTATCTCTAATCGGCATGCTCTTAATGAATATTCAAATAAATGGAAATGTTGTACGCACAATGCTAACTGTGTGTGCATTTGTTTAAAAAAAAGATTGATGAATAGAAAAAAAAATTTGGCTCACAAGGTTTCCTTTAAAACATAATAAACTTAAGATTCACTATTTTATCCTCGTCCTGTTTGCTCTCGCTCGCAAAACCTGTTAAACGTCAGCTGCGTGGCCTGCATGGACTCTGTTCAAGTTATGTTTCCACAACTCCACTGTTGAATTGAAATTTTGCCAAAATATCATGAATGACAATCCGTTGCCGACTTGGCAGATTTTCATGGGATTTTATTAGACCCTATTATGTTCTTAAATGAAGGCTATATATGAGTCAATGGATTGAACCGGGGAGGGGGTCTCACTTACTTCCCATTGCCTTAATTTTCTAAACAAAATGTGGCAGGGCTCTAGATCTGTTGTGATAAATCGTATTGTTAAAACGTGTATTGGCTCCCTACCCTCCCTCTCCGGCATTCGATCCAAGTAATAGTATAAGAGAAATCAAACACACTGAAGAGCAAATTTTGAAACTGTACATTCATCCTACAATCAGTTATAAATATATACAGCTATATACACACACAACATTGGCATATGAACACGGCCCATATATTAATCCTTCGCAGTCCAGTTGCTACCTGCTTTGTCACTCATTGTGAGCACAGCCCATGAATTGATTTTCTGTAGTTCAGCTGTCGCCTGCTTTGTCACTCATGTGAACTCAGCCCATTAATATTGATTAGACAGGAATAACCGTCGTTTCTTGGGATTTATTCAACAATTTCTGACATTAGTACTATCATCCCCATTGGTGAGTGGAACCAACGTAGTTCAGCGGAACAACCAAAATACAGAGAGTGAAGCTTTTTGGTCTACGTGTTAATCTGCTTTGTCACTCATGTGAACACAGCCATTATTGATTGTCTGTAGTGGAGGCGTTACCTGATTTGCCACTCGTCTAAAGACTAGCCACATCTCTGTAGTACAGTCTCAGTCCAGCGGTTACCTCTCTCACCACTCGTGCAAACCATGTACAAATAGGTCCATGTGCAAACACAGTCCTTGGTCAATTAAGTGGTTATTTAAACAAGAGTTTAATATCTGAAACAACAAAGTGTTATTTTTACCCAAGGGCCACTTACATTGACGAGTGGATACCATGCGCGACCCCCCCCCCCCCCCAAAAAAAAAAAAAACACGTAAAAAAGATGTCTTTTTCAAGATAATATATCCCAGGACCAAAATCCAATTGAAACCAGTTGGATTTCCAACTGGTTTCAATTGGTTTCAATTGGTTTCAACTGGTTTCAATTGGTTTTAACTGGAATTTAACAATTTCCAGTTGAAACCAATTGAAACCAGTTGGGCAACTGGAAATCCCAACTGGAACCAGTTGGGTAAATGGATATGACTTCCAACTGGAAATGATTTCTAACTGGAACCAGTTGGGTAACTGGAAATCCTAACTGGAACCAGTTGGGCAACTGGAAATCCTAACTGGAACCAGTTGGGTAACTGGAAATGACTTCCAACTGGAAATGATTTCTAATTGGAACCAGTTGGGTAACTGGAAATCTTAACTGGAACCAGTTGGGCAACTGGAAATCCTAACTGGAAATGATTTCTAACTGGAACCAGTTGGGTAACTGGAGATGACTTCTAACTGGAAAGATGGGTAACTGAATTCTAATTGGAACCAGTTGGGTAACTGGAAATAAAACTGGAACCAGTTGGGTAACTGGAAATCCTAACTGGATCCAGTTGGGTAACTGGAAATGATTTCCAATTGGTTTCCAATTGGAAATTTTCCAGTTACCCAACTGGATCCAATTGAAACCAGTTAATTTGCATATTTTCTGCCAGTGTGCACAGATTAATGTTTTATGAGATTCATCACAATTTACAATGTATCTATTTAATTTTTTTCAATTTGAAGTTCCACACTTTTTTCAGATAAGTGTTTCCAATACTTAGCAGTGAAAACCATGTTCATAAATGTTATAGATTATAATTAAAACAGATTCAAAGATAATTAGTACACCACTAACTGTTACCAAATTACATCAAATAATAATACATATATTTGAAGAACTCCAATATGAATATATACATATGAAAGTCTGTATTTTATCAATGCCCTTTACATTGGTATTAATAGACAAATAACACTGCTTCTGTGTTGGCATGAGCAATAGTTAGTGCAAATGCTAATTAATTTGTAACTAATTAAGTTCATTCCAACAGGAAGTTCCAATTGGATCCAGTTGGAAACCAATTGGTTTCAACTGGTTCCAGTTGAAAACCAGTTGCCTCCAATTGGTTTCAACTGGAACCAATTGAAACCAGTTGCCTCCAATTGGATTCAACTGGTTTTAATAGGGAAATTGGAACAACTGGAACCAATTGAAAACCAATTGAAACCAATAGCCAACTGGTTCCAGTTGCCCAATTGGTTTTAACTGGAACCAGTTGGCAACTGGTTTTCAATTGGAACCAGTTGTTCCAATTTCCCTATTGAAACCAGTTGGCCAACTGGTTTCAATTGGTTTTGCTCTAATTCGTTTCAACTGGATTTTGGTCCTGGGATGGCACGTTAAGGGTGTCAAAAACAAAAAATTAATGAAAAAAGGGTATCTATTTCGCTAGGAAAGCTATACGTGTTTAGGGTCAAATTTTGCGGGGATGATAAAACAAGACTCAAATGTTTCATAAGGGATAAACGTCCTCTTTAATTGCCCCAACACTATACGTGTTTTCGAGTCCTATTAATTTGCGCGAGGTGTTGAAAGGTTAAACCGACGATGGACCCATGACACAACAATAAAATACCGCTGTACTTGTTTGGGGTTCATTTCAGGGAATACTTGTCAAGAGTATCGTTTTGTTTCAGAATATGGAAAAAGTACGTGAAGTTGGGTGCTTTTTGAGACCCCGTAGTCGCGCATGGTATCCAGTTGTCAATTAAGTGCCCCCCCCCCCGGTATTTTTAATATTCAATACTCAATGAATTAAGCACGGCTTTTTTTTTTTACAGAAAGACGTCTGTCAATAATTATTGATAAACAAGTCATTGGTGAATCTAGTCGCAAATTAAGGGTCTATAACCCGGTCGGTCCTAGTCTGCTATGCAGACTCTGAATGGCTCGTGAAGTGGGATCTGCAGCTGGTTTGTGAACCAGCCTGAAAGGGCGAGCGAAGCGAGCCATTTGCAGCTCCAGTAGACCTAGTCTGCTATGCAGACTTCTTGAATCAGCTGTGATACACACACTGCAGATGGCGGGTCTAGAGTAAGTTGTAGACTAGGTCGGTCCATGCAAAAAAGCAACAATATAGTTTTAATGGACTATCTACACTATATGAACCCTGTACATAACTTTTAAATGTGGGAAAATTCTTTTTTTTTAATTTGTGATGTTATTATGCTATAGCAGTCCCGCATCAGATATCTTGATACATGAATTTCATTTTAATTCATTAATGGAACTTTATATGAATAAAAATATCCTCATAGAAAGGGTGTTTAATATATGTTTTATAATATATCCATTTTACAAATAAAATTCTAAACACTAATATCACTCGACATTCACAAATCTGTTATTCTTGACGGATCCAACCATCAATATTTGTCTGTAATTTTGATTTTTTTTCCTTTTATTTAAACAAACTTTTATTGTCAGGGAGAACTTCCCCCTTCAAACTAAACCGGAATCAACAGTTTTTCATGGAGACAACTGCTACCTGTGATAGGTCAATTACCACAAAACCCGTAAAAAACAAGTAAAAACGGCAGGATTCATTAAAATGATATTGCAGGTACTGGAATTAATTTTTTCATGGTGCTATAAATTCAAGTAAAAAAACAAGTAAAAACGGCAGGATTCATTAAAATGATATTGCAGGTATACTGGAATTAATTTTTTCATGGTGCTATAAATTCAAATGATTTTTTTTCAAATGACTCTAACTTTGCTGTTAAAATAATGAAGATGGCAACAATGATTGTTCACCATAATGACGTACGTTTTGCCATAAAACAGGGGATCTCGCCTAGCTGTCGGCGTCACGCGCGTAAAACATTCCCCTTTAGACTTGTGTGTTAAAATTTTTGACAAATTCATAAAAAGTAAACGTGAAACTATATAGAAGGTCGAATGTTTATTACCATTGGATAGGATATATATCTGGTATTCCATATCTGACCAGAGAAGGTTTTAAAATTCCAGCGCATTTTAAAAATGAATCGCAAATTAGGAAGATAAAAAACCTATGATGGGATCAAATTTATCAACTGAAACAGTAAAATAGCCCTAATTCTTCCGCCAGCAAAAGAATAGTTCCAAAGTCATTTTAAATCTTCACAATTTGGGCAAAGGAAGTTCAGTAGTTATATACCATTTCTAGAATCACTTAGATTTTCAACTATATTCATACATTGTCAATCAGCAATATCAAATTGAAAAAAAAAATCGAATGGGTTGGGTCGAACGAATTTATAAACCTCCTGTTGTTATTAGGCTCATGGAACCTGTCATTTATATGCATGTACATGTCCGACATATTGTCTGACAACTTTCCTCGTATTTGATATTGGCTGGAAAACACAGTTCCTATGGTAACTGTCGGATAAAACAAGACTTGTCGGATGAAACTTCCGACAAGTCCTTTCATGAAACGCTCCCAGGGAATATTTTTATTATTTCGTTTTGATCTGATGTTTGACGCTAAAAAGATGCACCCCGACGATGTATTCTTGAATGCACATGACTTGTAGATTGTGAGATGTTTTGATAATAATCTGTAATCTTGGCTCGAGTCCGGAGACTTGAGGGGACTTCAATTTGATCAATTTCCTGCATGAAAGCTGTATATATACAACCCTATAGTAGTTTATGTGTGTATATATACTGTGGTGCCTCAAAATGCACATAAGTTTAGGGGCCGTGGATCCGGAGGAGGGGGAGGCGGGGGGGGGGGGGGGTAGAGAGGCTTCAGGGCCTCCCTATACAAACGTGACAAAATGTAAAACATTGCCATTTATGTCTGTTTGTGTTTTTTTTTTTTTTTTGGCATGACCAGGCCCAGCTCCTCGATATTTAAACCCGTCCCGCGGCCCCTTGTGTTAATTAATTTACATAAAAAAGTCACGCATGCACTCACTTTAATTTTAGTATTTTTAGAATATCGATATTTTGCAGTAAAAACAGTACATTCAGCTCCCACCTGATCCCCTCCCCAAACACATTTTCTTTTAACTTTGTTAAATGTGTCAGGATCGATTTCCTACCCTGGATTCACTGTTTCCATTATTTGGCAAAAAATGTGTTCAATTTGTTTATTATATTTGAAAAAGAGTAACACCATTAAGGAGGATCTGGCAAATTATTTTCTTGGTAAGTCGACAAAATATTTCACTGTCTTTACTTATTGTTCTGAAATTAATCTCAAGACTTAATTAGCAAAGTCGAATACGGAGGTTTGCTCTGGGATTAATGAAAGCTTGGTTTCAATCTTTAAAAATCTATCTTCCTGCATGTAAAAAAAAGTCTTTCCTGTCCCAGCAAGGATTGTGTCTATTCTAGTATGCACACGAGAATGTAGAATCATTATTTGCTGTATATATTTACACAGAAACAGGTACTATTAGCTCTGGTTCGTGGGGGTAAACTCTTACGTACGTTCAGGAGCGGATCCAAGATTTTCCAAAAGGAGGGGGGGGCAAATTTTTCAACCAAAAATTAAGGAAATTTCTTACCGGAAAAAAGAATGACAAGCAAAAAAATAATTGAAAAAATAAAAATGTCTTCAATATCAAAAGAGGGGAAACACCTCTGTTTTATTTTTTTTATGGTACAAATTTTAATTTTGCTTCTCAAAATGGGGGGGGGGGGTTACGTGCCCATGTGCCCCCCGGATCCGCCCCTGGGTACATTATAATGCTAAAAATACAAAGCAATCATAATGGACCAATATAGGCTGATAGGCGCAGGTGGAAGTGATCGGGAGTTGATTGATTTTATTTGGCAAGTCACCATAACATATATACAGTAGCATTAAAACAACAGGCTTGCACAGGATGACCCACGAAAGCTCGAAAGCTTATTTCCAGTGGGGTCCTGAATTAAGATAATAAAATGGTTCAATTATACTATTTACATATTAAAAATGAAGGAAAAAAATCAGAATTTAGTATTACCAATAAATAATATGTATAGACAATAAATTAGATATATACAAGAATATAACGAAGAAGAAGAAGAAAAGAAGGAGAAGGAGAAGGAAGAGGAGCAACAGAAGAATAATGGGGACGAGGAGTAGGAGACGGAAGAAATTGATAACGAAGAAAAATAAATAAGGAGAAGAACAACGGCAGATACGTTGACGACAATAACAACACGAAGAGGAGAATAGGAAGAGATAAAAGAAATAGAAATAGAAGAAAGAACATATCGAAGCTTCAATCACACTATGTAAAATACATAATAATACCTGGTAGAGAAGAGAAAAGACCTAGGTCAGTATTCAGGCTTAATCAACCGTATAACATATCATTTGCATCTTCTTTTTGACTCTCAAGTGAAAGATATTCTTTCAATTTCCTCTTAAAATGCAAAAAGTTTCCTATTTCCTTTATATAATTGGGAAGGGAATTCCAATGTTTTATAGCATTGTAATAAAAGGAGTTACCAATACTCCCTATCCTTTCTGGTAAGCAAAAGTTGAAATGGCTGTTTCTTGTATTATAGTTATGTATTTCGGTAACGAGATTAAAGTTTGATCCAATGTAATGGTTCGATCTATTGTGATAGATTTTATGCACGTGGTGCAAAATAAGCTGCTTTGATCTTTTGTTGACTTCAAGAAAACCTGCTCCAGTGAGTTCGGTATAGCCAACATGGGTTCTGGGACCAGAACAGTTAATGAATCTAACAATTTTATTCTGTATAATTTTCAACTTCTTTTTATCGAGTTCGCTTATGCCACTATACCAAGCAGGGTTAGCATAGTCAAATAAACTCTGAATAAGTGCAAAACAGAGAATACGCCTTGCTTTTTGATCCATACAACTTTGATACCTGTACAAAAATTTCAAACGGGCATTCGCCTTTTTTACGATTGATTCTACTAAAGATGAAAATGAAAGGGAGCTAGTCAACTCAATGCCTAAATACTTTACAGATTCTTTCCTCTGAATTATCTTATTATTGTATGATACTTCAAATTCAAATGAAGTTTTATGATTACTTTTAGAACAAAACAGAATGCTTTCGGTTTTGCCTAAGTGTAACGATAATCTATTATCAGTCATCCAATCGACACATGTAGACAGCTGTTCGCTAAGTTTTTCCTCAACAAATTTTGGGTTGGAATTTGAACAAAGTAGTACGCTATCATCTGCATACAATAATAATTTACAGCCAGCTTTTATACAAATAGACATGTCATTGATATAAGTTGAAAATAGGATTGGGCCTAAAATACTTCCCTGTGGAACTCCACACGTTATAGGCATAATTTTGGAACGAATATCGCGAATAGCCACTACTTGATGTCGATTCGACAAGTAGGATTTGAACCATGCGACAGTAGCCTGGTTAAAACCCAATATTTGTAATTTTTTTAATAAGATGCCGTGATTAACTGTATCAAATGCTTTTTGAAGATCTAGAAGTACCATACCAACGAATTGTCCCTTAGAAATATTTGTTCTCAGATAATCAGGAGCCTAGATAAAGTTGCAAAGCGACATGGTGGGTTACTTTATCCTACCCTGTCGACTAAATAGCCCTGTTATGCCGACATGGCGAATTAATTTATGTTGCCATGTCGACTCAATAGCCTTACATGTCGACATGGCAAGTTATTTCATCTTGCCATGTCCACATGTTGATATACATATATCTTGCCAAGTTTACATGATGAGAGTCTTGCCATGAAGGTCGACTTTGAAAAAAATGCCGCATGTTGACACGACGAGATACATTATTTTGCCGAGTCGACTTATAACTTAAGTCACCTTGGTGTGATATTTTATCTTGCCAAGTCGACTTATCTCGTCATGACGACATATAAGTTTTTATAAGTCGATAATTGGCAAGATAACGTATGTCGCCATGCATGAAGACATAGTACATAACTCTTAATGAGTAGACTTGGCGATGCAACGTACGTCGCCCTGTCGACATTATGTCAAGATGAAGTATTTATATATCATTACCTCATCATTTCATTATTCATGCTATATATTTTTTTGGTAAAAATGAAGGAACAGCATTATTTACAAGTTCTGCTTTCCGTTTGTTTCCTTTTTTCCTCATCAGTGAATTTTACCGAATATGGATTTTTACCCCCAGTTTTTACCTGTATGCAATAATGTAAATATATAAAATCGGGAAAAAATACGGCACGTTGGACTATCAGAAGAAAAAGTTGGGTAAAAGAAACCTAAGCTATTGATGAGTTTATGGTATGAAAAAGATAAATGATTATTACGATAGTTATGTAAATTTAGTTAAAGAATCATTTTAGAGTAGGCCTAATATTGCAGGCGAATATTGCGTTCCTCTTTCCGAGAGAGAAGTTATTTGTTACGGTACTCCATCACAATGAGCGTTCCATAACAATTTATTCAGCGAGTCACGTCGCCATGACTGCCTCACTGAGATCAGTGGACTGCCTAGCCTGCCTGCGCTAGCTAGCGCTTGCATACACGGTACACGAATATCATTCGCTAATAACTCATCGGGATTTCGGAACGATATCACCCGACACTGGCCCGGTACAACAAGAGTATACGTTCCTGCTTCCTACGGGCCGCGCCACGGGACGGCCACTGCACTGAAAGTAGAAAACAAAGTCTGATTCATCATTTGACTTGCTGTAAGTTAATGTAATTTGCATGTAATGCAGCATATTATTAGCTAGAAGTTAGAACAACATAGAATCCAATCAATAAATAAAAAATCCAAAATTCGGATAAAAAATTTTTAATCAGGGTTAATTATTAAAGTTCATTCACAGTCACACAGATCGGGTCACTCACACAACATGCGAGGTTAGTAATACTAACCTCGCACAACGCATGTGGTTTCATAGTGGACTTTGACGTTTTCATTCATCACACGAATGTGAGGGAATTAGAAACGCCAAACGTTTCAGTATTTCTCCACTAATGATTTCTTTTTAATAAATTTAGTTTAAAAAAACAAAATGAAGTGGAAATTATTTATAAAACTGTTTTTATCGCTTACCTCCAAGTCTCAACCAGGATACTCCGTTCGATCCGTCCTTAATACTGCGGTGGAAAGTACGCAAACAACAATCGAAAAGCAATTTTTCGTATCGAACATTCTCAATTCAAGTCGTCAGCGCATAATAGGAAATTGTACCAAAAATCAACAGGTTGCATCTCATGTATATACTTATTGGTAAAGTACGCCATCTTTTGACAAGATGATGATGAAAGTGGATTGAACGAGCAAGAAAATAATGCTGATCGCCTAGAATGCAGCTAGCTTGCAACACCGTAAACAAAGGTACGGTAGGCACTTAAGAACCAAGTTTGAAAGGACACTCGTAAAATTACGTCACTCTCGCGATGAATAATCATTAGATCGTGGTCGTGCGTGTTCAATAAAAACTCTCTGCATGCATGCATTCAGTGTGTATTGAACACGCACGACCACGATCTAATGAATATTCATCGGCGAGAGTGACATAATTTTACTTGGTTCTTAAGTGCCTACCGACTTTGAAATAATATCGCGCGCCCTCTTTAGGCAAAAGTTGATATCAACGCTGATCAAGAGGCATCTACGTGAAGATCACGAAAAATGCTCTTATTTTATTCAAAACAACACCAAACAGAATTCAACAAACGATCCATATGGTTCGGTAAGTGTCATAGAATAAATATAGGCCCGAATTCACAAAGGTGGACTAAAGTTATACCAGGGGTATAAAACGCGTCATTTGACGTCATTTTAATCCATGGACTAAAGTTAGCACCTAGGTACTAACTTTTGCAATTCACAAAGGTGGACTAAAGTTATACCGGGGTATAAAACGCGTCATTTGACGTCACGATTTAGTCAGCTCTTTGGGGTGGACTAAATCGGTGGATTAAAGTTAGTCCACGGTTTTAACCAATCAGACAGCAGCATTGCGGTTGCAGAAAAGTTTGCTGCAAAAAAAGTTTTTTGGACGGAGACGAGATTCGGTGTGATCGGCTTATCTAAAGCTTAAAATTTCACGACTTCGACCGAGATTGTAAGTAAATTACATAATTTATTGGAGCTTAAATCATGACGGAGCCTTCAGTTCCATCTGTAACTATCATTGATAGCTTTAACTTTCCAAAAAGTGTACTCGAAAACTTGAAATGGTATCTTAATCATTGTTATCGTCGCGTCTCTAAGCTGCTCAGTCCCAGCCATGTATTTTTGTGTGCGTTCTTGGTTATCAGATGAGCAGTGCAGTGCGAGACGCAATTAGCAGTCACACTCACAGGCGAGGTAGGCGTGATTGAAAGGCCGATACTAGTTATGCCAGGCAGTGATTTTGAGTGATTTTCGATTTTGTGTGATTTTCATGGAATTTTTGTTGTCTACGATACCCCTGCCAACACAATACTGTGCATCGAATTTTGTCTGAAAAGTGAATCAAGACCAAGGAGAGCAGCGATAAAAATAAATAAGAAAAAATTCTAACGTTACAAATACAAGAGCCGGTCTAACGTTAGACATTCTACCCTGGGCTGGCTTTGCCTTGGCTTGGATAGATGGCCAGGCTTACCTGGTAGCCATGTTAGAGTTAGTCCTACAACATCGTTGGAGTAAAAAAAAAATTTAATAAGGGTCAACTCGAGTCTAAGGCTAAGCCCTGATTTAAATATTTTTGGAAAAAAATGTTTTAAAAAGATTGGGTTCCACTCACCACTGTTTACTCCAACAGCTGTATATGAACTTAATTTTAATATGACTTTGATTTTACTAAAACTAAGTTTTACTTACCTTCGGCATCGCATTTGCGATCACTTCTAGATTTACGGTGTCGTCAAAACAAAAAATGGAAATCCTAGGCCTAATTGAATAATTTGAGTAATTCTAACTGAGGTCTAACTTTGAAAATTCTATCTTTTGGGGGTTATTTTCTCTACCCCACTCTCTTTGTTTCAAGTATTTTTTTTCACAAGGTGTCCTTCCAATGTTAAATCCACACGAGACTGCACATAACTACAAGTGCATTTGATCTTTAGTTCTAAACATTTGTAGTAGACCGATAAATAGGTTTATTTCTGTCAGAGATATGCTCCCCTGAGACTTCATGTGGCTCCGCAGCATCCCCTCTCACAAAAAAATCAGAAAATGTTGAAAGACTCCTTTGAAACAGCGGATTTTATCATTCTACAATTGAACCTGCTTATTATTTTTTTCTTTGATATAGGGCCTAGTACATTGCAGTATGATTGATGAATAAATATTTTTTCATTCTTTTTTTTCTTCCATATCAGAAACAGACCATACTCGGCAGATTGTGAGATTGTGATCAATCAAGACGACAAACATGGCTCACATTTTTGAACTGCTGTGCCTTCTTGCAACAGAGTGAGGTATGTCTTATCAATTCATATTGAAAAAAATTAGATATCATTAAAATGGCATTTTTCATTAAATGTTATTTCTGTGATTTGAATTCATCTTGTGATTGTTAATGTATCATGTATGTTACTTTTTCATTCTTGTCATAGTAATTGACAAAAAGGAAGAGGGGGGGGGGGGGGACCTTGCTTGTATGTTATAAGTATATGTGTACTGGTCACTAGCTTTTTTTTAAAGGCTTGTTGATCTCCAATTAATCCTGACATTTTGTTGAATATTTATTTAAAAGAGAGAAAAAAGCATAGTCAGTCTTATGAATGCCAGGGGGGGGGGTGGATGTAGAAAAAAAAAGTTTAATGAGACTTTGATGAAGATTCATGAAAATATGTTATTCGAAAGTCACTCGCAAGCAATACCCTCTTTTTGTGTAAACAATGTTCCATAAAATTAGTGCCTTGCCTTCACTATTCAAGCCAATTGAAAGTGATTCAGCATCTCTTAGACGCGCATGGTTTGATCAATGATGATGATCAGCAACAATTGGCAGTTTTCTTTCTTCACATTTACAAGTACATGTAGGTAAATAGAAAAGCTACTCATGACAATTAGACATTTTTATCCTATCTTTTTTTAGGGATTTCTGTATAATCTTTGACATTCTGTTCCTCACTTTAAACACTTTTGAATTAAATGAAATTCAAAGAGTAAATTGCCCATTCATGATGACTCTTCAACACAATCTTTCAACTTCCATGCAGATTCAGCAACACATAGGAAGACCACAGCATGGATTAAGAGACAGGAAGAATCCATTTGAATGCTACAAGGATGAACCTTTCAGAGTGGGCTACCAACAGAGAGAAACGACACATTGCCTGACATGTTACATGTTTTGACAGGACTTTGTTTTTATGCCATTGGTGAGTTTGAATATGCGAACTATAAAGCAGAAGGTAATTGGGGGGGGGTCAAATTATGTTCTATGAAATCGATTCTCCAGGCCAAAAATAATGAGATTTTTATAAAGAAAAATTTGGCTCGCAAAAACCATCAATATTGGATGGAGAATTATGAATTGATTCAATTTTAAAGTTTTACATTACTTGGGGGAAACAGTTCTGTGTATCCTCATGAATATGCAATATTCACATCCCCACTTGTTCTCTAGTGATTTGAAATTATAATCGTTCATTTTTTTCCTCCAGGAATGTAAAAATGTGGTTGACTGCTGATTATATATTTAAGATAGTTATTGCGAGTTCAGAATAATGTAAGGATCAAGGGTTGGAAGTATCTAGTCATGAAAATTAAGTTTTCTGTTTTGCATAGCATGCAGATTTTCCATTAAGTAATTGTCGCCAGAGCAAATATCGTGGAACCCTTGTACATTCATGTATGGAAAATGTGTGGATGTGACATCATCAGGCCACTTCTTGCATATTAATGATAACATGCACATGGTTTACAGAAATAATTAATGCAAAACCTAATATAATTCATCATCCAAATTGTATGATTTTTGTTTCTGCTTTCAGTCAGGAGTACAGGGGAGGGGGAGTGTTGGGGTATTTCAGAGAAAGGTTTTTGTGGAAATGAAACATGTAACCCTTTGGGTTGCAAATGGGTGGGGATTTTATTTTTCTCTCATTTTTTACAATGTAGCAAACTAGCAACATTTTTTAATACAAATATGTCATTCAAGTGGGAAATTATCATGAAGGATGGTTTATAATCACCCAAAAAGAAATATTGGTATGTCATTCCAGCTTAAGAGAGATATTCTCCATTTTGCATGGATTGTTATTGCAGTAGATTTTTTTTTGTGAATCTAAGAAAAATCTCTTTAATCAGTTCCAGTGCATCATAAACATCAGCTCATAACAGAAGCACAATGTTTGCAAATGTAAATGGTAAAGTATCAATTGGCTTTCATATCAATAAAGCAATTACACAACATCACTTATCATTCATTAACTAAAGGTACCTTTTAGAAGATGCAAGCAGACAAAGCAACTATATCATAGTCATCCGTGTGCAGAATCATCAAAGATTTTTCTGAGGCAATGGCAAGGAGTAACAGTTAATGAAGTGTCCGATGACGAGAAATTCAAACCACCCAGCGACAATTTGATGATTGCTACAGGTTTCCAAGAGTCGTAGGTGCTATCGATTGGGGCCATGTCTACATCAGGAGTCCTGATGGGGAACAAGACCTGTACTTAGCAGGAAGAACAGGTCTTCTGTAAATGTATAGGTTGGTATACACACTCAGTTTTCAATTTGATATTCTCTGTATTCAACACCTACTAGATGTATGTGATAATGAAGAAAACATATATTGGCCCCTACTGCATACTGTATTTAATCAAATTTCAATCTTGTTGGTCAAATTTTCTTGTAATTTTATACTCTTTATATGTGAAATAAGACAATTTTTAAGATTTCACAGAAGAAAAAAATATATAGATAATCTGCTAACTTTCCTATTGCAGGAGAAATGAAAAATAGTAAAAAAAAAATGCATTTTGCTCTTCAGGTAAAGGGGGTATTAATTGCTTGATCAATGAAGATATATTTCCAGAAAGAATAACGAAGAGCAAATTTTTTAATATTCATTTTGTTTTGATCCTTATTGCAGGTATCCGTTGCTCCTCTCTTTGATGAATTCCTGCCTGCATTCTGTTGTCAATAGAAAAGGACCATGTGCTTCGGGTATTAAGCATTCCATTGGATTATCTGTGTATGAAAGTGGACACTTGTGATCACAAAATGGTAGCTTAGTTGATAGGATGTATTCATGCATTCCGATTTATGATCAAATGACCATCTTGCTTTTAAAAACCCAAATTCACAACATTTTTCTTGTTTGACAAAAGGTTTGGGATGTGAATTCCAGGAAATAAATGACACACACGATGGGAATGTATAAGCAGGGATGTGAGAGGTATAAGCAACATTTTGCTCATGCTTAACTAAGTTTGGCATGAGATGGTCTTGGTCATTCTTATGATTCAAGTCTATTTTTATACCATTTCAATATCAAAACCTCTTTGTTAATTAAATGGTCATATTTCTAAGCATATGCAGCTTCCTAATTTATCAAATTTAAATTATATAATATCATTTTTGCTGAATATCCTTTTTTTTCCCACCTATTTTCATAGGCACTAAGATACATTTCTGTAGTAAGCACTATATATACATTGCAAGCTATTATCATTTGTTTGATATTACTATTTTATGATAGAATCATCCTTTAATTTCTTTCAGAAATATAATTGCCTAATTACCTGTGATATTCATGCTTTAGCTGTAGAGTTTAAAATCTTGACTAAACTTTTTTTAATCCATTGTTTATCTATTTTTATTCAGAGTTTCTGATGCATTGTTAAGAAAATGTAAACAGTCTATTCAATCTTCGTATCATTATGTAAAGAATTTCAATCTACTTTAAAAAAAAATAATGTACGAAATAAACTGCTCTGTCTACTACACATGTACATATAAGTTTTGATTTTAAAGGTCAAGTCCTCCCCAGAAAGAATTCGATTTGAATTAATAGAAAAAAATCAACCTAGCATAATGCCGAAAATTTCATCAAAAATGGATGTAAAATAGGAACGTTATGACATTTATAAGTTTGGGTTATTTTTCACAACACAGTTATATGTGGAGATCAGTGGCATGCAAATGAGACAGTCAATGATGTCCTTCACTATTTCTTTTGTTTTTGTTGTATGAATTGTACAACATTTCATTTTTTTACAGATTTGACATTGAGGGCCAACTTGACTAAACCAAATTATATTATTAAAATAATGCAAATTCCACATGCTAAGGGAGTGACTAATCTTGGGTTCACTTGACAATGAAGAGAAATTCGAATATTTCATCTAGTAGAATAAAAAGAAATAGTTTGCATACCGACCTGGATGTACATATAAACTGTTATGTGTGGTCAAGCGAAACTTTAAAAATGTCATAATTTAATATCTTTACATCAGATTTTGATGAAATTTTCAGTGTTACACTTGTTTGATTTTTCTCTTTTTATTCAAATCAACTTTGTTGGGGTGGACTTGTCCTTTTATTTTGATATCGTTTTCAAGTAATTGTGTCAGGAGAAAACAAAAATGAAATTCTTTTATCAATTCTGTCCAAATGCTGCATGGTTCATCGTTCTTGCAGGAAGCAAAAAATAAATTTATATAAGAAAGACTGCAAAGGAGAGATTAATGTTATGTGTAAGGCAGGGGCGGTGGTAATGGTATGTTGGTTAAGGTTGTGTATGAAGAAAGTCAAGTGATTGCTTGCTTGTGCAGGAGGATATACTTCAAGAAACTTGTTGTAGGGTATACTGCAAAATTATTTATAGTAAAACTTTTGAGAGAAAAGTATTTGGCACGTTAAGATGCACAATAATGTACATGTGATGGAAGCAAATGAGAAATGAAAGGAGTAAAGGTTGCTACATGTGTCACTGAGAGAATGGCCAGTGGTGTTATAGCATAAATCTTTGTTAAAAGTTATTTTCTTTTAGGGAAATTTAGTCCCTTCAGTTTGAAAGTATAGAGGGGGACCACTGACCATGGAAAAAAGCCCCTCCCCCAAAAAAATCTTTATTACCAAGAAAAAAAAGAAAGAAGGGTAAAACATATTTTTTGAATATTATGTCAAATCTATCACAAAATTGGATATTTGCAATTAAAATTTTGAATATTTTTCCTTGCAATTTTTTATTTTATTTTACCTGATATGCCATATTTAGCCCCCTCAAAATTTTGGGCTTAATACGTACACCACTGTTATTTCCCCAATTTCAAATATATCATTGATTGGGTGGAATACCCTTTACACTTATCCAGGGTTGATAAGTCTTTATTTTTCTGATAAGGAAATTGTGTTTCTTTTAAAGAAAAAAATATACTGCAAGCATGGTGAATAGCTTAACCCCCCCCCAAAAAAAAAAAAATACTGCAAGCACAAACTGGAGAATAGGTAAAGGTTGGGAATAATGCGATTGCAAGAGTGACCCGAGTGTGGAGGAGCTACCAATGAGTTTCTCAGCTCCTTTTAGAGATGTTGGTAGAACTGACTTACAGAGTGGGGGGGGGGGACTTGGGGCTCTTCCCCCCAAAAAAAATAATAAATTCATGACCAAGAAAAGAAAGATAAAAGAAATTAGGGTGAAATAGAATTATTCTTTTATATATATCATGTGAAAATCTAACAAAAACTTGGATATTTGTTAATTTAATTGTCAATTAAAAAAAATTGCTCGCTTAAAATTATTTTTTAAATCCATTTATCGAGATACATATAAAAAGACAAGAATAAATAAATGAATTGAAAAAATACTTCAAATGGGAAAGTCAATTCTGAGGGAGAGGGAAAGGAAAAGGGGCACGCTTGTGGACGCGGGATCAGATCAAGGTCATGTCGCTTGGCCCCACGCGACGCTGGCCCCACCATGTACCAATTAACGTACACAACCTTAACCTAACCCGGGACAAAACCCAAACAAAGATTCAATTCCATATTTCCATTTTCAATCAAAGCTAGCTCCGGGCAAAGTTCCATCGGACTTCGATAAGGTAGGTAGGATTATACAATAGTATCAGATTGGTTATGATTTATTTCAAACAAATCATAATGTGCACTCAATCTAACATTTAGATTTAATTGATGTGTAACGTTAGATTTAACTTCCGTAGATCTAACTTCCTCAAGCCTAAAAAAACGCAGTACAGTATTAGATAGATTAGGTAGGCCTAGATCCACGTCGTACTGCTGTGTTACGATGCCGATCGATATGGACTTCATACATAAGACCAAAAAGGCAAAACTAAAAACAACTTTGGTCTCTGTGATTGTTCTGCTGGACTCCGTTGCCTCCACTCACCAATTGAGAAATAAGAAATTGAAAAAAAAATGTTTACAACCCCCTCGAAACAGCCGGTTGCTGCAGCTGTCTAAAAAAAGTTATAACTTGTTCACGTTACCATACGGTGTACCGTATACATTGTGGTGAGCTTGAACTTCTCGATAGAGATACGGTACGATGCTGCAGGCGCAGCCGAGCTAGCTCGCACGCAGGTAGCGCTAGTCCGAACCTAAGTTGGCCAAAATTAACAAATAAGTAATGACAATGTTCGTTCTCAACACCGCATTGCTAAGAAATTCAAGTGCATGCTGCTGATACATGATTTTTTGGTTGAGGGTTGAGTTCTGCCTCCTAATTCATGTGATGGCGACGTTTCATACGGCCCTAGCAGACTAAACTCTCAAATACGGCTCTGAGCATGCTCAGTACTGCTTTATTACACTGAGCATGCTCAGTGCAGTGCTATAATAGTATGCTAGCTTCAGTTCATGATTTAATCCATGGACTAAAGTTATACCGGGGTATAACTCAGCCGTGGACTAACTTTAGCACCCGGGTATAAAGTTAGTCCATGGATTAGTAAGTCCACCGTTTGTGAATAGCGCGGTGGACTAACTTTATACCCCGGTATTAGCTAACCCCCGACTAAATTTAACCCCGGTATAACTTTAGTCCACCTTTGTGAATTCGGGCCATAATGCTTAGCTACGATGTAAAGTCATAGTTATTTTACTATAAAAAGGGTGTGAAAGATTCGCGTGCACCAGGTGCATATGAATCCTTCACACACGAGACGATTTGAAACCATGAGTGAGATCGGGTTTGAGAACTGCAGTGCAGTACCACGGGCACTACCATGTAACATGTCCATGTTTTTCTCCTCAAATATGCATGTCCATTCTGCGTCACGTCACTCCATAACCAAGTTTATCAATATTCATATCTTATTAACTCAGTGGATCAAAATAATATAACAAAAAATGCATGCAGCCGAGTGCATTAGTGGAAATGCAGAGCACGCCACTTGTTCACTGCTACCATCTGGCCTGTGGAGAATTTACAGGTAGGACTACCATGGTATGCCAATGATGTATAGAGCACACACTTTAAAAAATCATTAAAATGTCACTTTTGTGACCAAAATTACTAATTTCCACACAGTTTTAATTAATTTATCATTAGTAATGTGTGTATAATTTTTGTATTCACCAGTGACCAGAGCGCTCAAAAACTTGAATTTTGGGCATATTTTTGTGTACGCCCTCTATTGGTGGAAAGTAATATGGCAAGAAAATTTTCATTTTTTGATCTCTATTTTTAATTAAGAAAAAATGATATAAAGAATCAAATTCAAATAAGAGCCAAGCAGTATGAATTAACAGGTCTAATGGAAACTGTCAGTGTAAAAAAATCAAGCATTTGCCCCAAAGAAAAAGAGAAAATAAGCCAAACATTGCCACCCTTATTTTGTCACACATGGAGATATAACTGAGAACAAGGTTATATTATAACCTTGTTCATTGAATGAGTGGAGCACGCGAGGTTTCTTTACTACTTTAGTCTTAGATAGATGCCGCATTGTGCACGAGCCGCTTGCGGCGAGTGCCCAGTGTGCATCAAATGAAGAAACCGATCTTTCTCTGCATTTACTTTATAACGCACGACAGAGCAAGTGCATTATTTGTTTTATAAAATAGCAACACAGAAACAAATATCTTTTAAATCAAATGTTTTGGATGGCGATGTTTTAGGTCGGCCCCAGACGTGAATAATCATATCTGATTGATACACATCTGTAAGTACTCACTCATTCAATGAACAAGGTTATGATATAATCTTGTTCTCAGTTACATCTCTGTGTGTGGCAAAATAAGGTTGACAATGTTTGGCTTATTTTCTCATTTTCTTTCGGACAAATACTCATTTTTTTTACACTGTCAGTTTCCATTACAGCTTGTCATTATATAACTTGGCTCTTAAGTAAATTTGATTCTGTAAATGATTTTTTCATTATCAAAAGTAGCCTTGAAAAATGAAAATTTTCCTGCCATATTACTTTCCACCAATAGAGGGCATACACAGAAATATGCCCCAAATTCAAGTTCTTGAGTGCTCTGGTCAAAAGAAAAATTATACTAAGTTTAAAGTTACTAATGAAAATTGAATTGCAACTGTATAGAAATGAATAATTTTGGCCACAAATATGATACTTTAAAGTGTGTGCTCTGTACAGCATTGGCATACCATATTCCTACCTGTAGTCTAGATTCCCCACAGGCAGGATGGTAGCAGTGAACCAGTGTAAGTGCACCCGCACACATACTCAAATATCCTTTCAATTTTATGTTCTTTAAAAAAGAATTCTGCAGACTGTTCCCTGCTTGATCAGGACGATGGCGATACGGAGCGTACCTTGGCAGAGGTCTGTGTCCGACGCCGTCTCATGGCACCAGGACCAAGCTCTGTCGGCTACCATCTACATCCTCAGGGAAACGGGTCCTACAGGGTTCCTACTCAAGGAGGAAGGAGAGTCCAAAAAAGTCAAGGTACGGCAAGTTCCCCCAAGTCTGTGCAGTCCCCCTTGTCTGTGCACATGCGTATCTGCGTGATTCTAGTAAAATAAGATAGGGCCTACACAACGAACACAAACTTTACGCATGCACCACATAGACAGATATTCATTAAAAAACCTGACTCAAAATGATGGAAGAAATATGAATTTTGGGCGTTTCATGTGACGGCCTCAAAATGCATCCTTTCTCATCAAAGTACCCAAATCATGTGCAAAGTGAATGGGTGCACAGACATGGGTACCATTTTTTTTTCAATCTGAAAATGACTGCCCGAGGTCTTCTCAAAGAAAATCCTATATTTCTTTTAAATTTTAATGAGATATTTGGTACACTTACTCATGATAATATAAGGAACATTATTAACAGAAAGTTTTTGTGAAAAAAAAGAAGTGCATATTAAATCTTAACTCAAATCGTTAGGTGTGCAGACTTGGGGACCACCATCATACTTGTTTCTTTTACTGTTCATTAAAGACCATGAAGACATGGTCACACCGCCCGAGCATTGTTGGAGCTGTCGTGGAGCGGAGAGAAAAAAATCATCACCGTTCGCTACCGTTCACCATTTTCGATTTCAATGTTTTTTTGTTTTCGATTTTTTCCCCAATTTTGTGAGCAAAATTCGGCCCTCTTTCCCTACTGCTCCACAACCGCTCGAACAACGCTCGGGCGGTGTGACCATGCCTTTACAGAGTGTTAGAATGGTTGGCATTACATATACCTGCCACAGACATGCCACGTCTCACCCCCAAGGCGTGAGAATCCTGCAGTAGGGACGCTTCCTTCCCTCCCCAAATCTTTCTCATGCCTGTATCACAACTTATCCCCATAATACATTCAACACAGTGTCTTGGGATCTCACAACCAAGTCATAGTTCTATGTCTAAAATTGAATAGAATTTATTGCATTGAATTGAATTTAACATCACCAAATCTCACTGTCAAGTACAATTACACGAATAAGTACATCACATATATGAACAAAAACATTTGGTAATTGGAGCTAGCATGATAGCAAGATGCTTCTTGAGGTGAGCCCCCAAAACTTGCTTGTCTTTGTAATTCGCATGATCGCTGCTGCCAAACTGTCCGTATTCAGTTAATTTGTGAAATCAAAATCTAGACACTGGATGACCATCTGATATGATGTCATGGCCAGCTTTAAGTCACTCTTTGGTAATATTCATTGAAGTTTAATACTTTGAAATTTTCTTCATGTTTAGGTATTTCTCGGAGATCCTCACAAGTGTACGTGTACTACCTTCAGGAAGGAGAAGGATCTTTGCAAACATATTTGTTGGTGAGTTTTACCATTTTTTTTCAGTTCACATTTTTTGCCCTAGGATTGGCTTGATAATATCAATGCCATTTTTGCATAATTTGTGATCATCCACCCCCAACCAGCAATATATCGCCAGTGGAGGTTCTCTGTAAATAACCAGAGGGCAATTCCATAAAATAGTCAACCTTTTTGTATGTCCGACCCCCATTTTTCTCAAGTTTTACTTCACTTCATAAACTGACCAAGTCATGATCATTTGAAAGCATTGCAGACTGTCTAAAGAACAAAAAATCAGAGACAGAAAATTTCATGAAGGTCCCACATATAGGGGCTGGACGTGCATATTTTATGGAATTGCCCCAAAATAATGATTTGTTCTTCAAATGGCAACAATGAGAGAATTAGCTCATCTGAAAGAGATCATTCGTTTTCTTATTGACAGTATCAATATTTGCAATTGTAAAGTTGAATGAAGTACAATAGAGTTATGTACCATTTATGGCAGACTGCTTAAAAGTTTCACTATTAATTAAGAGTGCACGGTTTGCACATCTCATGCCCGAGCCAGCCCCGAACTTCAAACCTCGTTTTCTCCTTATATTTCAAACCTCTCACAAAATTCTTCTGCATTTCAAGAAGCACTTGTGAGGGATATTGTTGATGATCAATTTTGATGAGTTATGTATCATCTTAAGGCTTAGTATGGGCTTTTCCAAAAATCTCCACTGAAAATCTCAAAAATTCATTTTGAGCAAGTAATTGTTTTATTTGGGTGGCTGGTCACATTGATAAAGCAACGACCATGGAAATATGCCCTGTGATTGGATCATTAATTCTTATTCTTTTCTTCAATTGGCCCACTTTATGATTTTTCAAAAATTTAATGCTATTTGTATTTGTTTATTTTCTAAGGGTACTGCTGAAGAAATTTCGTCTGGAAAGGAATAATGAATGTAAGTAATCGAGTAATCCTATCCATTTTTCTGTTATCATCAAAATCCCAATTCACAGGAACGTTGCATCTCTACAATAAGAATACATCCATAATATAAGTGTAAAGGTGTACAGTATATAATACAGAATTGCCATGTTTAATTGATAGTTTGGTGCAGTTACAGTGGAAAACACTGTCCCTTGGATAGGAGGTTAAATGGATGCCTTGTGCAGGGGAGAGTCACCATCTTTACACATTCAGAACCCACTGCACTATTCGTATACTAAAAGAGTAGGGGCAAACCCTGGTGTTGTGGTCCACCTGCACCCCCCACCTAATCACTTACGTTGGGAGGAGAGACTTGCGGGTCATAGCAATTGGGTTCGCTTTTCGCCTCCCAGGCACAGGTGACTCCAAACAAATGATAACATTAACTGATATTAATATAGAGTACCGAAGCGTTGACGTCTGTTGCCATGGTGTCATGGTGGCCTGGTTCTAAACAAATGACTCCGGGGGGGTGTTTCACAAAGATTTAAGTATGACTTAATTAGAGTCGCACTTAAATACCGAGTTGCGTACGGTATGAAAGGCTTGACCGCATTGGTCAGATCGTGTAATGAGGACGCGCACTCATGCGTATCTGTCAATAAGATCGCGCGTTGCATATCATGTACGCGTCGGCATTTAAGTGCGACTTAAGTCATACTTAAATCTTTGTGAAACACCCCCCGGGTGCTATTTCATGAAGCTGTTCATAAGTTAGGAGCCACTTTATTCGACTGGAGATCCTTTCTTATGCGCTAAACCATCGCCAATTTATTATACCATTTACCACAAGAAAGGATCACCAGTCGCTCTTAAAGTAGTTTTTTAACTTACGAACAGCTTTATGAAACACCCACCCGAAAGTATTGCGACTCGCTCATAATGGTGTATCGGGCGTGTTTCTGAAGCACATCACCATTTTTGCAAATACAAATGTTTATAGACGATCGTCGGCTGCGACTCTAATTAGAACCACCATCCGGTTCATTGTCATGACATCGTTGCTTCACACTTTGGTAATGTAAATCAAGGTAAAATACTGTATGAGGATATTAAAAGTTACCAAGACAGAAGTGTTTTCGAGTTTAACAAGCTTGCAAATTTCTGTTTTGAGGAAAGATAATTAATATCTCATGGTTACATTGAATTCAGTATCCTACCAAAGAGGCCTTGTGGAGCGTGAGATCAACGCTGTTCTGAGGGGTCTCGCAAAGAAGGAGGACCCACGGAGGCGGGCAGCGGCGGCTCGTCTCGCGAGGAATGCAGGCAAAGGGGAGACATCTTACTCTCATTCTGATGGGAAGGAAGCGTTACAGCAGAGGGAGATCACTGAGGATGATGTCTGCCCTATTTGTCAAGATGAACTCCTTGGAAACAGAGAGCCAGTCACATTTTGCAGGTCAGTTATGTAGACCAGAGGCCTGTTTCACAAAGATTTAAGTATGACTTAGGTCGCACTTAAATGTCGACGCGTACATTATAAGCAACGCGCAATCTTATTGATCAATACGCAGTAGTGCGCGTCCTCTTGGCATGATCTGACCAATGCTGTCATGCCTTTTATACTGCGCGCAACAAGACATTTAAGTGCGACTCTAAGTCATACTTTAATCTTTGTGAAACACCCCCCAGGGTCCCGTCTTACAAAGAGTTGCGACACTGATGGATTTCCATAGAGTTATGATTGATTGGATTAATCTTAATGCTTTTTATAGTTTCTGATTGATCATCGTTTTATAAATAGTTATGATTGATCCGATCAACCTCGGGAAATCCATCATTGTCATAATTTTGTCTGTAGGAAATTTGCACAATGTCCTTCGTAAACAAAGATAAGCACACTGAATTGAATTGTCAAAAGAGTGAATTTATGAATAACATCATATCTTGAAAATATTTTGAACAAATGTGGAGTTTAGATGTTGATGTTGCTGGCTTTTCATAATTGTGGTTGATTGGATCAATCGTAACTCTTTGTAAGACGGGGGCCCAGTTCTTCCTAACTCTTATTTGAAAGGTATACGCTCCTGGGATTTAGGAGGGCGCTATTGGACGGGTTTGTTACGTCCTGAATTCGCCGCCATCTTTATTTCGATGATCCAAACTGCATGCAGCTGTTAATCGTCAACAAGTCGCGCAGCACATTCACTGTATACATGCACAGTACACTTATGCTTCGCTGCTTTTGGCTACATCGCCGTTGGACCAAAGGTTTACTGATGTCTCTTCACACATCAGAAGGAGTCTACAGTTGTCTCAAACCCTGATAGAAATACAATACAACAAAATACAACACTATGGCCCATATTCTGAAGTCAGATTTAACTTAAACTCAGGTTTCAAGTTGTGGTTTAAGTATGGAAAGCCAATTGTTACATAAATCACTAACAGTAAAGATATCATATATCAGCTCATTTGGCTCTCAAATCATTCATAATTGTCTAGGAAGTATAAATAGATGATTGTCTTCATCACCGATGAATCTAAATGTAAGAAACATACAACTTAATGAAAAATTTGACACTTTTTGCTTCCCATAATTTTAGCACATAGTTAGACCATGGTCTAAGTTAACCTGACTTCAGAATATTTACGGGGCCTCTGTGTATTGTAGCTTAAATGATCACTTAACTTTTACTGTGGAGCCAGATACCTGCATCTATCTATCTGTCTGGCGTAACATGAAGATGGTTCACTTTCAATTGGTCTAATGCCAATTCGTCCAATTACCAAGTTGTCTACTATCATGCGGTCTACCATCAGTTAGTCCACTATACACATGGTCTAATTACCATTTCGTCCACTCACCATTTTGTCTAATAACCAGTTGGTCCAATAGCCATTTAGTCCATGTACCATTTGGTTAAATTGGACTAAGTGTTAATTTGGCAAAATTATTGAAACTAAAATGGATATTAGATCAACTGGTAATGAGAGGAACCGGAGATCAGAAAAAGTTATGATTGGACCGAATGGTTATTGGATCGACCAAATGGTTTGTTAGACAAAAGTTTAATGGACGGAATGACATTAGACTAAATGAAGGTGGACCATGTTGTGAGGACAAGTTGGCAATAGACAAATTGGCAATCACAGCTTGCTGTTAAGCATCCATTGTCTCTTTCAGTTGCATTATATATTGTTTAACTCTCGCGTTCTCGTCATTCATGCGAATTTACTCTGACGAGTGCATGTCGAAAGCTTCAGTATATCCGTTTTTAAGGCTACTTTACGATTTTGCTGTACTAAACACTTATTTATATAATTTATTTCTATTATGTTCAGTGACGTGTAATTCTGTAGATTGCCAAACGAGCAACAGAACCTGACAGGTACAGGCCTTTGTACATCGCTGCTATTATGATTATTGACTATTGTTTTTTTAAATATTAAGAAAATTGTTATACCTATGTATACTGCATTTAACGATTATCCAAATATCCATCCATCCATCCATAATTCATTGTTCGAAATAGACATGAAATGAAATAATCCGAAAATTTGCTTTGCCCAATTGATCGTGGGCCCGGCAGCCACCGTGCAGCGCCAGATCGACGAGGCTCTAATCCTTTAATTGTTGAACGCCAAACAGGGTAGCAGCAACTCTCATCTTTTAACGTCTTTTGGTCTGACGGGCCGGGGTTTGAACCCCCGACCTCCCGGTTGTGAGACGGGCGCTCTACCAACTGAGCCAACACACCAGTGTTGGCGACTTTGAATTAATTCTTTTAATTTGGTCTAAATTTAAAGCTAAATTCCAGCTTTATGGAATGTACATACCTGTTTAGACACACTAAAAATCCTTTGTCTTAACAATATTGTTAGCACTCTGTAGCTCACCAGTTCTCTGTTATGTTGTTTTTCATAATCCAGGTTTGGTTGTGCCAAGAGCATTCACATCAAATGCATGAAGGTATGGGCGGACCATCAGAAGTCCACGGGAGAGACAGTCTTGAAGTGCCCCCTCTGTAGGGAAGATTTCGGTCAGATCGACATCTTGGAGGCGGAGTATCGCAACTCGTCTTTACAAAAGACGAGAGCGGAGTGCGCCGATATCCATATGGGCAAGGCATGTGCTGCATGCAATCAGTCACCAATCTCAGGAAAATGTTATAAGTAGGTTATAATCAGAGAGGATATTGCGTTGAGAAGGAGGGGGGGGGGCTGTTTTGAATTTTGTGTTAACAATACACTGAATAAATTGGATATAAAGATGTCTTAATTGTTTATTCTCATGATAATTAATGATATATATAATATAGCATAATACAGAGCGTATCAAAAAAAAGTTTACACTTTGAAAAAGCCCTGGGAATTAAAAAATATACAATATGTGGGTAATTTTTTCACATATAATCTTTGGTTTGGGTCTCATCTATCCAATGAAAGTAAAGGTTTTGACAGAATATTACACTTGAGTGAGCACTGTCCATTTTTGTAAAACTCGCAGAAATCGGTTTGCGCAGAAATGCTCATTTTCACGCTGTGTCAAGAGGAACGGGCAAAATCAAACTTACCCCGCGAATCATTTTTCATACATTTCCCATGCACTTTTAGTCAATTTAGATAAAACGGATACATTCAAGCATTTTGTAACAATTTTGCCACCCATATTGAAATTTCAACACTTAGTAAGCACAACTTTTACCCTTTTTGTGCCAGCTGGATCTGAGGACATAACTGAATCTGAACAAAAGTTTACATCAGACATCGCCATCATTTTTTCACTAAGTTTATATCATGTAATATGGGTTTTCCTTTCATTTTTCATTTAATATTTAATACTTTTCCCAAGCTTGACAATGATTAACAAAATGAAAATCGAGCCTAAACCATTTCATGTAAATCACAGCTCAGTGTAAAGCAAGTATCGTCTTAATAGCCTCGGTTTGTGGCGAGTGAGGTGGGGCGCAATGCACTCTTTGAAGTGTTTTGGGCGAGGAAAAAAAGTTGAAAAGGTAAAAGATATCTTCAAATCAATTTTACAAGCTAAATTCCACGTGTTCTACATGATTAAGGTCTACTTATATTCACATAGCTATTTCAAAGTTCTGCGCAAATCATTTTTCACTAACTTTTCAAAAGTAAGTGGTGCTCACTCAAGCGGAAATATTTTTCGATAGTTATAATGTCATTTGCTTAAATGGATCTGTACCAATGTTAAAATGAGGAAAAATCTTCAGGATAATTTTACAGGATTTTTTCAAAGTGTAAACTTTTTTTGATACGCACTGTATAGCATATGTCACTGAAATATAAAAGTTTAAGTGTTCAAAAAAGATGATGATGATGATGATGATCATGATCATCATCTCCATCATCATTGCCATGATGATGATAATGATGATCATCATCATCGACGTCGTCCTCTCATTATCATCGTCATCATCATAATCATTGTCATCGTAAACATCATGGATATTAATGATATTTGCCATGATTTCTCATCTACTTTCCAGAAAGAAAAACATTTCCTTGACCCTATGTTATGATTTTATTGTTTTTCAGATGCACAGAATGCAGAGACCTCTACTTGTGTCAGAACTGCTTTGTATCTAATGCTCATTCAAACCACTCATTCCAGTTTAGGCAGGTAAGTCTGTGATGATAGTCTCACTTCAGAGGAAGGTGACATTGACGTCAAATTAAGTTTGACGGAAGCAGGAAATGCAGTTTGGCTAGAGTTGCCATCCATTAAGTCCAATTCAACAACTGTGAACTGTGCCTTCCATGGTCCTATAGAAGCTCTGAAAATAAAATTCTATATTATTTATGACATCAGTTTTTTTTCTGGAGCTGTTTAGATAGAAAAACGTTTGCAGTTTACAAGTATTAATTGGGGGAAAAATATTAAGGGAAAGTTAATTATGATTTTGTTGCCCCCCCCCCAAAAAAAAAATATTACCACAAACAAATGACAATATTCATGAGTAATGCAAGCTTGCGTTGCCAACAATAAGTTCTTTATTGTCTTATTATTGCCAATACGTGGAAAACCAAGATGCTCATATGTATATATATATGTATTTTTTTTCTTGAGAGGAAGTTTATACTTATTTTGTTGCAAATAACCATTCAATGACACATTCTAAGTCTTTTTTTTTTTAAATATATATCATTTGGAAAATTTTGAATAATTGCGAAGTTCAATTTTCATAAAATTGATGTCACCATTGTACTATGTGGTAAAAAATATTTGATTCACGTTATGCATGATTTTGAGAACCTGAAGTTTTAAATGATTTATTTCAAATGTAGCTAACAATTTATGGAAAATACATGTCAGACTACATGTATACCCAAACAGCATGTGTCAACACAACCAATTTGATCGAAATCTGACCATTATATTTTGATTTTATCTATTACCATTTCAATCATTGAGACATTCATCTGGCTTACCATAACCAATATGTAACACTTGTCATCTGGCTTACCATAACCAAGATTTAACACTTGTCACCTGACAACTTTCCTTGATTATAATTGGCCAAGAATCACAGACAGGTGTCTGACTTGTACTATGGTCACTGTTGGATAAAACATTCTACAATTCCTTTCATGAAATGCTCCCAAAGCGATTGTAAATTTGTGTTCTTTACATACACCTTTTCAAAATTCCCCCAAGTGTATTTTTGGTGTTGTTTCCTATCTGTAGAAAAGTAACCAGAGATGGCGTCCTGCTCAGCGTGGATCAGGAGGAGCTCTTCCGACAGCGGTCATATCGGACCTTGAGAACAGAGATATCACGGATGAAGATTATGATACTCTACTGCAGCTTGATAAGTGAGTTTTCTTTTTTTTCCATTCCCCATTTTATCAACAGTAGGGAATTCGGTTTACAAGCTGTAGGTCAATTTCTCTGATCTTTTAGTGAGAAGGAGAGATGTTGCGAGTAAGAAACCCATTAAGTGATTGTTTGTCAGAGTTTTAGCTAGAAGGAGAATGAGTAATACTTTTTTAAAGAAAGTTGAAGTAGGTAAACATAATTGTTCTGTTTTTTTCGAGTAGAAGTTTTGATTAAATGCTGATGAATTATTGTGAAAGAGCCGTGGTGCAGTGGTTCTGACTCTCGCCTTGTAAACTGAGGGTCTTGTGTTCGAATCCCACCACGGTCTAGCCTCCTTTGGCAAGGCGTTAATCCACACTTTGCCACTCTCGACCCAGGTGCTTAATGGGTACCCGGTGGGATGCAAAAGATATTTAATGTTTGAATTTGCCAGCGCCATAATGAGGCTGCGATGAATGCAGGGAATGCTCCCCAGGGAGTGGAAATTGTGCACTTTTCATGCGGGATTGAAATGAATCCAATGACCAGGGTAATATGCTGTAAAGCTCTTCGAGTCTTTGTGGGGAAAGCGCTATATAAAAATTGGCTATTATTGTTATTATTATTATCACCATTATTATTATTATTATCATTATTATTGAAATCGTCACCTGTTGGTCAATTTCTCTGATCTTTTAGTGAGGAGAGAAGCTATGATTAAGAAACCCATCAAGTGATTTGTGTGTCAGAGGTTTAGCTAGAAGGAGAATGAATAATACTTTTTAAAGAAAGTTGGTAAACATAATTTTCTGTTTTATTTCCTGTAGAAGTTTTGATTATCCGTTTTATTCCCTGTAGAAGTTTTGATTAAATGCTGATGAATTATCAAAAACGTCATCTGCACCAAGTGGCAATTCACCCTTGAATCTTGCATCTTTGGGAGACTGGTGAAGTGAATTCATCCTTTTATTTTCCAGTCCTGCATCCAACCAGCTGAGCAATGTCCCTGAGCATGTGGTGAAGTCTTTCCATGTCGAGACGGTCAGAGAAGGCAGCAACCTCCTGTCTTTGGGCACCCAGTGCAGGGTGTGCTTGAGAGCCTACGCCATCGGACAACTGGTCAAGAAACTCCCATGCAGGCATAAGGTACAATCAACATATATATGTAGGTGCGTCGTGGTCTAGTGGTTCTGACTCTCGCCTTTGAAACAGAGGGTCGTGGGTTAGAATCGTAGCCATGGCGTGTTTTCCTTCTGCAAGAAATTTATCCACACTGTGCTGCACTCGACCCAGGTGAGGGGAATGGGTACCAGGCAGAAATAATACCTTGCATGCACTAAGCGCCGATGATGGTAGCTTGAGCTAAAGCAGGGGTAATAATAGCAGCGCTTTGCTTCCTCTGGCCAGAACTGAATCACCTCACCGTAAATTTTGGCAAAAATCAGAGGAAATACTGATTATAAATTGTACATGAATTTTGTGTGAGAAATGAGAGGAGATATACAGGTTCCTTCTTTATTGCAATCAGCGTATAAAAAGTTGTCTTCTAGTGTATAATTCTAAAATCATCACCAGCATTGAATAAGATCAAACAAAACTGTTACTGCCTGGTAATATCATATCGTAACTGGGAATATGGCATTGCGAAATGCTTCCTATCTCATGATAAAAGTGCTATAGTTATATCAACTATCTTATATATTTTTATGATTGATCATCTTTCAAGATGCTTTTAAGAACATTGTTTTTATTGATTAAGTACAGTAATCAATTTGCAATTTCATAATTGTTGACCACTGTCTCTTCTTATTTTTTTTTGGGGGGGGGGTTTGGAGGGGGTGTGAAATTTAAAAGTGTAGCCTTAACGACTCCCTATTTTCAACAACGTGTCTTCCATTTTTTCTGAACACAATATATTAGTTTAATGATAATGATAATGAGGGTGATTCCATACGTGTCGTACGGGACATTTAGAGACTATTTGACAGTTTTTGACAAGAAAAAACAAAAAATATTCCAGTAACTATAGGTGATCATCAAGTACTACCAGAGTGTAAGAAAAACCAAGACTTAACATGACTTGAATTCACATCCTGTATAATACAGATTTAAAATAGTAATGTGTCGTACGGACGCAGAAAAAGTGTTTTTTTAGAAACCTCAAGTTTGTTCTCAAAAGTCTGTGAGTTGGGCAGATAAATTTCATGAAAACTGAACTTAAATTGACACTCAATTACCCAAGAACAAACACATTTGTAAAAGAAAGCAAAATAAAAATTCATGAATAAATAAAGCAAATTATAATTTTCGAGAACATTGTGGCGTACGGGACATTCAAAATGTGTCGTACGGGACATCTCTAAATTGAAGCCAAACTTTCTTACTTTATGTTACTTTGACTTCTTCAATCACATTATTTGGCTGATGATAATGATAATATTTCTGTCATTATATCATAAACAAAATAATGTGTCGTACGGGATATTGTGTGTCGTACGGGACACTTCTGTGTCGTACGGGACACTTGTGTGTCGTACGGGACACTTGTGTGTTGTACAGGCACTTGCGTGTTGTACTGGGCAGCCTGAATAAAAAAAATTAACTTTTTATCAAACAGAAGGAGCATTGCCCCTAAATTCTTCCTTTTTTTATGAAAAATCTTTTAATAAGTAGTCATTCAGGACAATATAATGAAGTAACCTCAATATATACAATTGGGAGCGATATGTTATAATTTTTTTCATGATGGGAAATGTACAAGTGTTCACAGCATTTTTACGAGCTGAAAAACTTGAGGTTTTGTGTGAAGTTATATTTTTAGGGAATTAATTCATGATTTCCAAACACTATTTAAACAATGAATTAATGAAACTTTTTGTAAATTATGGGGCTAAAATGTTATGATTTTTTTATATAAAATGTATATCTACATGATATATGTCACAACTGTCACTTTTTTTTTTTTCTTGTCACAATTTTTTTTTTTTAGAAATGCGGTTCTAATTTTTCAAACCCATCCGCGTTTCATGAAACCATATGGTTTGTCTTATTTTCCAGATTTTTTTACAACTTGAAAAAAGTAAGGAGTTTCAATACTGTATATAAAAAAATAGTGATCATCAAGGGAAGTCCAAATAGATGATCATGATGATTGATATGTATTTTTTTTACATCTTATAATAATTCCACATTAGCATGCAAGAGGAAGTCATCTTCCAGCCTAGGTTGAAATAATTATAAAAGTTTTCTTTTCATGCTCAATGAAAAAAAATTAACCTGCTCTGATCAGTGAAATCACCAGTTTAATTGAAGGGATTCACAAAAGAATAAGTCTACATGAAATCAATTAAAATGTTTAGAATCACCCATTTCATGTTCTAAGGAGATAAACAAAGTACTTTTTCAGTTCACTTTATGTTAAATTAATTAAATGAATTTAAATATGCCTACTATTTATGGTTTCTGAATCCAAATCCTGCAATTAAATGCATTATTATATTGTGTGTCGTACGGGACAACTTTTAATAGGACAATAATTGAAAAATGAAGGGCAGTAATTAGATCCTTATGGGATAAATCGATCACCCATGGGTCAAACAAAGAGAAACTGATTTTATGAAATTGCATCATCAAAAATAAAATTGTAGGAAAAACTTTTGCATTGTCATGTGTCGTACGGGACATTGCCAAAAATAGGTTCGGAAAAATCAGGGCTGCCTCTATTATGGATCATGAAAATGTAATAGATATTATTTGGAAATATCAATGATGTATTATTCTATTGACCTGCAATATTTTAAATCTTCTCTTGCTTTGCAAATAATTGTTTCAGGCGGTGTTTTTACTTGACTATTCAATGAGCAAAATTATTGAAAATTTAAAATTCCATTGTTCCCCCAATTAAAACTATATCTGTCTTCACTTTTGGTTAAAACTCATAATTTTCATAAAATTTAGGTATCATAGTAAAATATTACACTACTTATGATTTATTGAAAGCATGTTGAAATTTATGATATTTTTGAAGTTCTAGTGTGGAATCGCCCATAGTAATAATAATAATAATATAGGCATATTTACCCAGGGAAGCCACTTTAGTTCTGAAAACTGTTCTCACAGCGGGCCCTGCTGTTATTATTACCCCGCCTTTAGTTTAGGAAAAAGCCATGAATCTACCATGCACAAATCTTTGGTATTAGTCCCAATCATGTTACCTTGTGTCTGTTTTATCCTGGTCACAGTTCCATGCAGCGTGCATAGACCAGTGGTTGCTTCACGAGCACCCAACATGCCCTGTGGATGGAACGGTGGTCTGGAACCCCTACTCGGAGCAGACCAGACCCAGCAAGAAGAACAAGAAGACCAACCAGGGGAACGAGGGTAGGACGGAAGGAGGGGATACTGTCCTTCAGATCGGTCCAGGATTGGGAGTCGTCAAGCTCCAAGGGAGAGATTCTGCAGGGAGGCAGAGGGGAAGGGCAGGACATGGTAGGGAAACAGATTCCACAGAGGTTGGACTTACATCAGACTTCCAGCTTATGGGCTCATCCTTTGCAAAGCCTGCACTACCAAACAGGTATGATGATTGGTGATGCGTGTGATGTATGTTCCCTCTTCAGTTCCTCCCACTGTTGATGATTTCCTTTGAAACTGTTTGGGAAAAGTGATTAAGATTGTTGATATATTTTTTTTTGCTGTGATAAAGGATTTGTCCTAAATTGATGCTTTTTCAAAGACATATGAATTATTTCCAGTGCAAAAATATATGGTGAATTTATATGGGTTTCAAAATGTCTCTTTCCTTGGTGATATATAACTTCACTGAAGGGAAATATACATATCTTTCTCACTACTGTTGTCATATTTCACATGCTTATACATTTGTGCCAAGGATTTCTTGCAGAACTATTTATAATCTGAGAATTTGTGGCTGATCTGTTGGGAGTATGATAATATTGATGTGAAAACCAACAGATGACACAATCTGCAATCAATTACCACATACCTAATTCAATTACGCCTTATTATGAAATAAAATACATGTTAATAAGTATCCGTTGAAGGTCTGCATGAAAGTCTCTCGTAAATTCCTTTGAAGGTCTACTCCGAATCGGCATGGAATGCTTCAGCAGAACTCTGATCCCACCCACACCAACCCCCTGCATAGATCGCATTCACACGAAGCTCTCATCGATACTACCTCATCATCAAGTGCATCTCCCCTGAGGACTCTGAATATAGGTGATGTCAACGGACCGACCACCACCTCCAGGCAAATGGGTGTGGTCAGGCACCGACCTCCTGCCAGACCCGCTTCTCTGGACAGACATAGAAGTCATGTTGCTTCCATTCCTCTGCGGAGGGAGGAGGTCATGTCCCCTATTAGAGGACACAGCAGCAGCGATGCACCGGTCCCAAGGCTTCCTGTAGAGAATGGTCTTCACTCGCCTCAGGATAGCGTCAGAGAGAGGGGTCGAGAGGCCGATGGGCGGAGGAGAAGGGTCGGGAGCTTCGGCAGGAACCGTTCTTCATCGAGAGAAAGGCCACACCGCCAGCAAGATGAGGTGCCACAGGTAACCTCAATGACCTTTATTCTGAAATCCACTTTGATTTAAATTCTAGGTCCCGTCTTACAAAGAGTTGCGATTGATCCGATCAGTCACAACTATGGATGGCCAGCAACGTCAACATCTATTATGCATGTTTAACTATGATGTATATTCATGCATTCATTGTTTTCTTGAAAATTCGCTGTGCTTCTTTTTATTTACAAAGGACATTGTGCAAATTTCTTGAAAAAAAATGACACTGATGGATTTCCATAGAGTTACGATTGATTGGATCAATCATAATTCTTTATAAGACGGGCCCAGGTCTAAAGTTGTGGTTTAAGTATAGATAGCTAATGGTGACAGATATCTCTATCAGGAAAAGTTCGATTTGACAGCTCTTTTGACACTCAAAGAGCCAAGTAGAAATAGGAAAAAAATAATGTAAAATCAATGTTGAAATATTTGGCTTCCAAAAACTTGAACAATGAGTTGGACCATGGTTGAAATTGAACTGGATTTTAGAATACGAGCGTGTGACCCTTATATTGAATTTAGGTTCAACTTCTGGCGTAAAGTTGTGGTGTAACTGTGGAAAGCCAGTCGTGACACAAGTCTCTAAAGGTAGATCGCTTGGTTTACTATGTCTTCATATTTAGTGCTCATTTAATCTACTGCATAACTCTCATATGCATGGAAATGGCTAGGATAGATGAGAAAGTAGCAGAGTACACACATCCAATACACGATTCCGAATACCAGTATCTGTGCCACTTTCTATAAACCCACTCAAATTTTGTGCATTGCATTGTATTTTTCAGAGTGCAGAATCCCTCTTCCTTGGCTCAAGCAGCGGGCAGCTGATTGGGTCTTCCAAGCCACCTTCCTCAAACTCTGCGGGCAGCCATCATCATCATCATCCAAGGTCAAAGGTCAAGCCACTATTGACCAATAAGCATGCTAGCCCAAGCAGAGACTCGGCGGACCTTGCTCTCGCAGGCAGTGCCATGAACAATCTGAATATAAGTGGGTTCGGTGACTGACAGACGAATAGAAATAAAATTTATGGCAATTGCAATGAAATAATTATTGTGTGACTTAGATGTGTGTGGCTTTTCAGATTTGAAAGTGTATCAAGATCCTTTTGCATAAACTTTAATTACCGCAGATGGTATTTTG